>NC_140991.1:306180275-306703857 GCF_052327205.1 Somniosus microcephalus
TGCTATACAGTGAAAATAATTATGAATACAGCATACTTTACTTAATGGGGAGGAGAAAAGATGGACACATCGAGGGAAAATTGACTAAAATTACAATTTAACAAAATTCCCCTTTAGTTCCCACCCCTTATACCTATCTAGGTTGCTTTGTAATGGGCCAGAAAGGTTATGCTCACCAGTCTACGATGTTGAGATGCCTGCTCCGTGCCCTGCGGTCTGCCTTGGATTTTTCACCGCCCGAAGTAGAGATACCCCAGTAATTCAAAAGTAACTGTGGGTATTCCACATCTTTGGGCAGGCTGTGACGATCCTCTTGGAGGCAGGGCATTGGAGGTGAGGCAGTAGAGAGAGAGAGAGAATGGCTTCCTGAGTGGTTACCTTTATACCCCATTGGGAGCCCTTATCTTCGCGCCCAAATCTGGACGTATCTGGGTTACACAAAAGGGACCGATCTGTCCCCATTGAGCATAATGGGTTTGAATGCATTTCCCATTCATTTAACTGGTTTGTGAATGGAGCTGTCCCAGTTTGAAAATGTCTCGCTGGTTTCTTGAGTGCTGGGTAAACAATCCTTAAGTGCTCGTGTAAACAATCCTTTGTCCTGTGGTTACCGCCCAACCGCAACTAGATTGACAGCAATCACTTAAACCCTTGAGTCAACACTGCTGAGGGCTTGTGTAAACAGAGTCCTTTGTTCCGTGTTGAAGCTTCCTAACCGCAGTTGATTGACAGCTTCCAGTACATAAGTACTCAGAAGCTGGTATTTTTTCCCAATCCTTTCGTCAGCCAGTGCTGGGAGATTCTCCTTTCATATTCATATAGGCTGTCTTTCTCTTTCGCCACGGGGCCGGCTACAGCCATCTTTGATGTCCTGGGTTTTTAAAGTACATTCCAACCAGGTTTCTTTAATCAAATAATCTTCGGGGGCTAAAGGAAATTAAAAGAATTTTCAATGATATGGTTCAGGGGTCTTTCCAAATGTATGGGGCAATGCGCTGCACAACACATCCGGGGAAGGGGGATCTTAGCTACAAGGACAGGTTGGAGAAGCTGGATTTGTTTTCATTCGAGGAAAGGAGGTTGAGGGATGATTTGATAGAGGTGTACAAGATTATGACAGGTTTGGATAGGCTAGACGGGGAAAGGCTGTTCCCACTAGTTGATGGTACAATTCAATTTCAATTTCAATTTTATTTGTCACATAACCAAATACAACAAGTGAAATCTGTAGTGTCCGTGTGTAGATAAAGACACTGAAGACAGGAGTTGGTTCATAGGTATTTACTAAGCAAGTCTGGGGGGGGGGGTTCTAAAGGATATACACAATACACATGCTTATATAGCCCAAGTGGCAATTACCGGCATTACGCACACCTGGGGCTCTTAAAGGCACATACACCACAATTCCTCCCCTTCTAGCTAACTAGTACTTCATATTTTAAGTAATTATTAATTACATGTTATATGCAAAATAATATACATTGCTGTATTAATTAATTATAAGTTAGTCTCTCAGGAGGCTTCCTGACTCGGTCCGGATAACGCCTCGGGGGTGTAGTAGTTTCTGGTGGTGTAGTAGGTTCTTCTGGTAAGGCTGATTCGGCTTGAAGGCCAGTGTCGGGTTCATCGGGTTCCAGTATCACCGGATCGGAGGTAGATATGGGTATCTCTACTTCATCGTTAGATGTATAGCGTGGTGGTGTAGGTTGTCCCTTTTCGGATGACTTGATGATTTGGTCAGCATGGCGCCTTATTATGCTTTCTCCGATGTCCACGGTATACATCAGTGGTCCTAGTCGTGTGCAGATAGTTCCAGGCTGCCATTTCTCAGTACGGTAGTCCCGGGCCAAAACCGGTTGGCCTATCTGGAAGGCCCTAGTTGGCCTTTCATTCATGCCCTGAAACTGCCGGTTCTCCACGTCCCTTCGGATGTTGGGCTTGACCAAATCCAGCCGGCATCTTAGGTTTCTATTGTAGAACATCATGGCGGGAGTTTGGTTTGTAACCATATGTGTTGCATTCCTATATGCAAATAAGAAGTTATCCACCTTGTGCTGAAGTTTTATGTCTTCATTACCCATGGCCTTTATGGCCTTCTTAAAGGTCTGGACAAACCTTTCAGCCAATCCATTGGTGGCGGGATGGTATGGGGCGGACGTGTAGTGCTTTACCCCATTGTTCTTTAAGAACTTTCTGAATTCTTCGGACACAAATTGCGGTCCATTATCAGAACATATCTGTTCCGGCAGCCCATTCCTGGCAAATATGGTCCTTAATACTGTGATGGTTTTTTCCGTGGTGGTGGAGGACATCTTTATTACCTCCGGCCACTTGGAGTGTGCATCAACTGCGATTAAGAACATTGAGTCCATAAATGGACCAGCAAAGTCGATGTGCACCCTTTGCCAGGGAGATGAGGGCCACTCCCATGGATGTAGAGGGGCCTGTGGCGGAGCATTTTGGACCTTCTGGCATCCTAGGCAGCTCTTGGTCATGTCTTCGATGTCTCCATCGATACCTGGCCACCATACAAACGCCCTAGCTAGGTTCTTCATTTTCACTCCACCCAGATGCCCCTCGTGAAGCTCCTTTAGCACTTTATCCTGGAGTTTGGGTGGAATCACCACTCTGGATCCACACATCAAGGTTCCTCGGCACACTGACAGCTGTTCTCTTCTTTGCGAGAATGCTGGCAACAGTGGTTCGCCATGTGCTGGCCATCCCTTCATTGTTAAATCGTAGACCCGTGAGAGAGTAGGGTCATTTCTGGTCTCCCTTTCAATGGCAGAATTTGTCACCGGTAGACATTCCACTATGGTAGAGTGGAATATCTCTACTGGGTCTACTGTAGGTGCCTCTTCTATTGTTGGCAACGGCAGGCGCGATAACCCGTCAGCATTCCCATGCTGTTTTGACCCTTTGTATTCAATGTTGTATTGGTGTGCCCCTAGAAAAAAGGACCACCTCTGTAGTCTTTGTGCCGTCATAATGGGGGCACCTTTCTTAGGGTTGAATATGGAGATGAGGGGTTGATGGTCAGTCAGCAAGGTAAATTTTTGTCCGTGTAGGTAATGGTTGAATTTCTTCACTCCCCATACCAGGCTGAGTGCTTCCCTGTCTATCTGGGAATAGTTACGCTCAGCTGAGTTCAATGAGCGTGACGCAAAAGCTATCGGCCGTTCCGAGCCATCAGGGAATCTATGGGACAATACCGCTCCTATGCCGTAAGGGGATGCATTGCACGCCAGTCTGATTGGTAGTGATGGGTTGTAATGAGCCAAAACTTTCTCGGATGTGATTAAGTCTTTACATTTATGGAAGGCACGTTTACAGTCTTCGTTCCATTTCCAAATCACTCCTGTCTGTAGAAGATCATTAAGAGGGTGTAGAATAGTTGATAAGTTCGGTAAAAATTTATGATAGTAATTTATTAATCCCAGGAATGACCTCAATTGTGAAACATTTTCAGGTGCTGGGGCTTTTATAACTGCTTCAATTTTTTCAGGTGACTTAAGCAACCCTTCCTTATTAATTATGTGGCCACAATATGATATCTGATTTTGGAAAAATTCGCACTTGGGGCGATTTGCTCGTAGGCCTCGTTCTTTCAGCCTAGTGAGCACCTGCTCCAAATTGGCAAGGTGCTCGTTGTCGTTTTCTCCTGTTAGAAGGATGTCGTCTAGGTAACACTGAGTCCCCGGAATCCCTTGCAGGACTTGCTCCATAGCTCTTTGCCAGATAGCTGGAGCTGATGCTACTCCAAAAACCAGTCGATTGTACTGGTACAGGCCTTTGTGTGTGTTTATTGTGAGATACTTTTTAGAGGTCTCCTCAACCTCCATCTGTAGATATGCCTGTGCCAAGTCAATTTTTGTGAAACGTTTTCCTCCGGATAGTGAGGCGAAAATATCTTCTATCCTCGGAAGAGGATACTGTACCGTGTGAAGGACCGGGTTTACAGTCACCTTAAAGTCCCCACAGATGCAAATTTTTCTCTGTTCCTCAGAGTTATTTTTCAATGCTTTTTTCATGACTGGAACGATGGGTGTTGCCCATTCGCTCCAATCTATTTTGGATAATACGCCTGCCTTTTCCAAATTCTCCAGCTCTGCCTCGACTGCCGGACGTATTGCGTATGGCACCGGTCTTGCCTTAAAAAATTTTGGAATTGCTGTATCTTCCACTTTTATTGAGGCGGTGATGCCTTTCAAGGTTCCTAGTTTCTCTTGAAACACTTCTTTGGCGTTGGCCAAGATGTCTTTTAATCGTTCAGGTATGATGTCATCATTGTTTTTTTCCTTACTGGTCACCGTCAGTGCCTGAATGGAGTGCCAGTCTAAACGTATCTTCCTTATCCATTCACGTCCCAACAACGGTGGACCACCATCTTGTAGAATGTATAAATACAACTTTTGTATTTCTTTGCCGTTGTATACCACAGGCACCTTTATTTTTCCTTTGGGGTATACTTTCTGCCCCGTATATGTTTTTAAGATAATGGATGTGTCTTTTAGAGGTATATGCGAAAATAGCCTCTCGTAATCGCGTCGATTTATTACGGTTAGAGCTGATCCTGTATCTAGCTCCATTTTAACTGGGGACCCTGCTATTATGAGGGTAACCCAAATGGTCTTGTAATCTTCATTGGCAATTACATTATGTAATTTGAGAGAGCTTAGTCTCTTGTTCGCTGAGTCGCTATCGCTCTTCTGGTCTTTGGAGCTACTGTCCGTCATCATTTGTACCTTTCTGTGCTTTTCCTTATTGATTCTTTTCCCGTTAGTGGATTTTTTATTTTCAGATCGGCATACGCGTGGAATGTGTCCCATCTTTCCGCATCGCCTGCATGCTTTTTCTTTGAACCAGCAATCCCTCTGGTCATGGTTGGATCTGCCGCAGCGATAACATCTCTCGAAACCCAGTGTCATTTCATGGGTGCCGAAGTCCTGTGGCCTTTGCTGTATCTTTGCCGCTCCTATTGCACTGAAAGCCTTGTCCAGTGTTAAATCTTTTCCAGAAGATACCTTTTTTTGTGTTTCTACACTTAGGGGATCGCAGATGAATTTGTCTTGCAGAGAATCTGCCAGTCCTGCCTCGAATTGGCAGTGTAGGGTATCAACAATCTCCTCAAAATTCTTGTCCATCGGTTCGGCTGGAGTGATTAAGTTGCGTAACAGCTTGTATGTTTCTGCGCCCATTAGATCCAGAAGCACTGAAGCTTTTTTTTCATCTTCTATTCCATTTGCGGTGCAAAACACCTCCACTCTTTCTACATATGTGGTCCAATCCTCTATCTTGTTATCAAAAACATCAATATTGCCAAAGTTAGGCTCTGTTTCATTATCAAAAGCATCAATATTGCCAGACTTAGGCATTTCAAAAAAAATATGGCGCTTCCCGCGCTTTTTTTTTCTCTCTGTAGCAACGATATGGCGCTTCCTGCGCTTTCCCGCCGCTGCTACCGATAACAACGCTGTTTTACTGTGGTTTCCGTTTATTCACTGTTGGAGACTCGTTCCCGACGGAGGTCTAAACGCTGACCTGCTTGCCGCGCCGGCCGTCTCCCGAGTGCACCCTCCCAGTCCGTTATTGCTTGCCTCCAATTTCGCTGCCTGTCTCAGCTGTAGAGCCCGCCGCTGGAGCCCCAGCCTGACGCCCAGGAAGGATTAGCGCAGTACCTGCCACCAGCTTGGCCAGCTGGTGAAACCACAGTTTCTATTACTCCCTTGAGTCTTCTGGATGCTGGAGGAATCGATGTCCTTGAGGTGCTGCCGAATTGCAGGTAAGTCCGTTTCCACTTCGTCACCACTGTAGTGTCCGTGTGTAGATAAAGACACTGAAGACAGGAGTTGGTTCATAGGTATTTACTAAGCAAGTCTGGGGGGGGGTTCTAAAGGATATACACAATACACAGGCTTATATAGCCCAAGTGGCAATTACCGGCATTACGCACACCTGGGGCTCTTAAAGGCACATACACCACAATTGCTCTTAAAGGCACATACACCACAAAATCCAGTCAGTGAAATGCTTTTTTCTTAATGAGCCGAGCGCACCAAGCAGTAAGGACACTTAGCTGCCTGGTACGCACGGAGCCCGCAAGGACAGCAGCCATCTTCATCGGCGCCATCACAATAGGGTCCGCTCTCGCCTCGCTCCGCCTTTCCCGCACTCCTGCCCGACAATCTTCAGCCGCCGTGGTACCGACGTCCCGGGGCCTGCTTCTCCCTGGCTCTCCTTCCACCCGGCCTGACCTCCGAGCCTCCCACGGTGTCCGACCTTCCATGGCCTGCTTTTCCCGCCCTCGGTCCGCTGGCCGCCTCCCCTCCTACCGGTTCGACCTCCGAGCCTCCCACCGAGGAGCTGCCGGCCGCCGTGCTACAGCGGGTCATTGTGGCCTCCATCGCTGCTTCTGCTGCCTCCCCGCCGACTCGCCGAACTCATCAGCGCCGATGCACAGCGTCTGTAGCGGGAGTGGGCCGACCGACTCAGGGAGAGCGCTTACCCTGCGACCACCATGGACGCCATCTTAGATTCTAGTTTTAGGGGATTAGGGGACACAGATTTAAGGTTTTGGGCAAGAGATACAGGGGGGACGTGAGGGAAAACTTTTTTACGCAGCGAGTGGTGAGGACCTGGAACTCGCTGCTGACCGAAGTGGTGGATGCGGAGACACTCAGGGCTGGATTTTGTCAAAGGGGAGCTTTTGGAGGCGGGTCTGCTGCTTCTCGGCTTTCAACCCCGCCTCCATCAGCTTCTGGCCAACCAGAGGGATTTTCCCCTGATTGACCTTGTTAAGCCCGCCCAGCGGGTTCAGCAGGCCAATTAGGGGGAAGTCAGTGACAGAGCACGCCAACGTATGACATGCCATCTGTCAAGATTTTTTGAAAGAAGAAATGTCAGCATTTGACAGCTCTGTGAAGCTGTCAAACACTGACATTCTGTGTAGTTTGATGAGACCTTGTGTTCAGGACTCATCAAACCTTACAACTTTGCAGAAATCACCTGGCTGTTGGTTCAGAGGATCCAATAGCCAGTCTGTGATCTCTGCAATGGAGGTGTCAGCATTCTGGCTCCACAGCGGTTGAAGGCTGTAGGCAGAAACAAAGGTAAGTTAACATTTTCTAACACTTTAAACTCACCTTACATACTTACCACTCCACACTTGCACCCATCACTCACCACTTTCAGATCCCTCCAATCCGCGCAGACCTCCTAATCATCTCCTACACACTGGCGGGGTTCCCCGAGGTCGGGAAGCCTGCACATCGAAAGGAAAAATGGGGATAATCCTATTTTCTACCTGTTAACTACCTGTTAACAGGCAGTTAATAGGCTTTAATCCCTTTCCCGCCTCGAGGAGACGGGACCCAGGGCAGGACGGCTACCCGCCTCCTGGCAAGAGGGCACAGAGGCGGGTTGGGGGCGGGCTTGCCACCCGCCCTCAAAATTCTGCAACTTTACCAGCAGTCCCGCTTCCATACCCGCCTCCTCGGGGCTGAGAAAACTAGCCCTCAAAGTTTTCAAGGGGAGACTGGATAGGCACTTGAGGGAAATAAACTTGCAGGGCTATGGGGATATAGTGGGGGAATGGGGCTGACTGGATTGCTCTACAGAGAGCTGGCACGGACTCGATGGGCCGAATAGCCTCCTTCTGTGTAGTTATGATTCTATGACTCTTCTTCTTCTTAGGCAGTCCCTCGGAACCGAGGATGACTTGCTTCCACATTAAAAATGAGTTCTCAGGTGACTGATGAGTCCAATGCGGGACCTACAGTCTCTGTCACAAGTGGGGCAGACGGTGGTTGAAGTGGCGGGTGGGGGGGTGCTTGGATTGACGTGCGTTCCTTGCGCTGCCTGCGCTTGGCTTCCGCTTGCTCCTGGCGAAGAGACTTGGGGTGTTCGGCACCTTCCCGGATGCTTCTCCTCCACTTTGTGCGGTCTTGGGCCAGGGATTCCCAGGTGTCGGTGGGGATGTTACACTTTTTCAAGGAGGCTTTGAGGGTGTCCTTGAAGCGTTTCCTCTGCCCACCTGGGGCTCACTTGCTGTGCCGGAGCTCCGAGTAGAGCGCTTGTTTTGGGAGTCGCGTATCGGGCATGCGGACAATGTGACCCATCCATCGGAGCTGATTGAGCGTGGTCAAAGCTTCGATGCTGGGGATGTTGGCCTGAGCAAGAACACTGACGTTGGTGCGCCTATCCTGCCAATGGATTTGCAGGATCTTGCGGAGACAGCGTTGGTGGTACCTCTCCAGTGTATTGAGGTACCTGCTGTACATGGTCCATGTCTCTGAGGCATACAGCAGGGCGGGTATCACTGCTGCTCTGTAGACCATGAGCTTAGTGCCGGGTTTGAGGTCCTGGCCTTCAAACACTCTCTTCCTCAGGCGACCGAAGGCTGCACTGGCACACTGAAGGCGGTGTTGGACTTCGTCATTGACGTCTGCCCTTGTTGGCAGTAGGCTCCCGAGGTATGGAAACTGGTCCACGTTGTCCAAGGCCTTGTCGTGGATTTTGATATACAGGGGGCAGTACTGTGTGGCGGGGGCAGGTTGGTAGAGGACCTTTGTCTTACGGATTTTTAGTGTAAGGCCCATGCTCTTATACGCTTTGGTGAAGGTGTTGACGATGGTTTGGTGTTCGACCTCCGAGTGAGCGCAGATGCAAGCGTCGTCTGCATTCTGTAATACTGCATAGGGCATTTTATCCCTATGACTCTATGACATCAATGACAGCAACCAGTGCACCAACATAATTGCTGGGGTTCCATTTGTGCCTCTCCAGCCCATGTCATGATTTTTCTCCCATTCACTTTAATGGGCAGAAATATTACAGTTGGTGGGGGCGGGGGTAGTACACAGCGAAAAACACCAGTCAATAAAATCACCAACTGCCTTGGCACAGGGTAGATATCCCTCAGACACAGGGAAGAGGAAAAAGGGGCTAAGACCCGTTACATCAAGTGTCCGCCCTGGGAGTTCTTGGGTGGGCGATCGTAGAGGAAAAGTCCGGCATCTATATATATAAAAGGATTGATCTGTCTGTCTGTCTGTCTGTCCTTCGGTGTTTCTGTCCGGCTATACACTCGAAAGTTATAGAGCGTACCTACACGTGCGTTACGTCCAAAGAAAGCTTACGATTCCAGGACGGTCTTAAGCATATTTACTTTTCGCTCGGACAAAAATTGTTCGCGCCTTATACAAAAACCTTCAAAATTCCACTCATTATCTACTAATTAGCATTGAGCGACTGACGTCAAGGTTCGACCAATCCTGTGCCGTCATGATTGACCAATCCTACAGTTCAGTCACCTGATGGTTGGCCAATCAGTGTGTGTGTGGGCGAGACTAATCGTTTTCATCTCAGGCATTGGGCAGCCATTGCTTCAACTACTTCCAGCTCAAAATCTGCTAATCCAGCTTCGAAAAAGTTAGTATCTCTTTTAAAAATAACATAAGATTTACCAAAAACATTTTATAAGTACTTTCACTTTAATATTTGAAGGTATTAAAAGGTAGAAATGTTGCCCGGCAGCAGATTCACAGAGGGACAGAGACAGGGCCGAAAGCCTGGGACTCGATTTAAACCGCCCGGCCCAAAACAGCCCTGGCAACGCGGGGCCCCCCCAGCTAGAATATATATATTGCAGGTCTAGATTTTCCAACGACTTCTGCCCAATAATCATTCAGAAATTGCGTTAAACCAATGGATATTTGGAATGGAGGTCTGTGCCCGGGTCCATTCAGTGCCATCATCAACTCCTTGATAAGTTTGAAGAATGCCACATTGCGCATACAGTTATTGTCGAATTGATGGCAATACTTCCAGTAGCCCTATCTCAAGTACTCGGGGGTAAGTTTGACTTTGGGTGATCGTGTGAAATGGGCAATGTTGGTTCAGCCGCCCGTTGAACAGCTCTCCCAATTTTCATTTCCATTGCCTTCAGATCCGGATAGCGTTGTTTAACAGGCGATTGATTCAATATCACCCATTTTACACCACTGCTTTCAGTTAAAATGACCTCCCTTGCCTGTAAAATTGATGTCCAGGCTTGGCAGGGATTGTACTGTTTTTGAAAGTAGCTTTAAGGAGACCTGTAAAAAGATTGGAATTGATATTGGAGGCTAAATGTGCACCAATTTTCTTTTGTTTATTTCCACTTAGGTTGTAAGGGCAACGGTGAAGAACTGTCATTTCAAGCTACCTTGACTGCAGTGCAGTGGTTGAACAAAAACAGAGAATACACTCAGCAGGTCAGAGAGAGAGAAACAGAGTTAACATTGCCGGTAAGTGACCTTTCATCAGTCCAATGCTTTACTTGTGTTTCTTGGAAGAAGTGCAGAATCAAGGGAGGTGTACTGGGCAGGCCAGACTGCACCAGAGGCATTTTGCACCAACCCACAGGCTGCGGTGCACATACCTCCAACTTTCAGAACAATGCCTGTGGCACCTTTGATTTACAAAGTCCATAAGGGCAGAGCTGTGCCTCATTGCTCCAAGATCATCTGCAGACAAATACCTCCACTGGCAAGTGGATAGGGCAAAACTACTCTTCCCATTTATGTTCCATATTCATTTTAGGTTATTGATGCGCTATTAATTACTCAAAAGACTGAGGTCAAGCGAGTAACTAACAGGCTTTTATTAACAAGAGAATGAAGGTGTGCCTCGAGTGGTCGACCAGTCCAGAATACAGAGGGACTGTGGAGCAGTCACCTTTATACCTGGACTCGTGGGAGGAGTCAGCTGAGGCATGTACAGACATGTACACAGTGGAATACAAACACCCACACAGGCAGGTATAACAGTGGTTTACCACAGTTATCTCTAGACTTGATTATTCCAACGTACACCTGGCTGGCCTCCCACATTCTACCCGACGTAAACTTGAGGTCATCCAAAACTCGGCTGCCCGTGTCTTAACTTGCACCAAGCCCCGTTCACCCATCACCCGCTGTGCTCGCTGACCTACATTGGCTCCCGGTTAAGCAACGCCTCGATTTCAAAATTCTCATCCTCGTTTTCAAATCCCTCCATGGCCTCACCCCTCCCTATCTCTGTAATCTCCTTCAGCCCCACAACCCCCTGAGATATCTGCGCTCCTCTAATTCTGCCCTCTTCAGCATCTCTGATTATAATCACTCCACCATTGGTGGCCGTGCCTTCTGTTGCCTGGGCCCTAAGCTCTGGAATTCCCTCCCTAAATCTTTCTGCCTCCCCACCTCTCTCTCTCCTTTAAGACACTCCTTAAAACCCACCTCTCTGATGAAACTTTTGCTCGCCTGCCCTAATTTCTTCTTGTGTGGCTCGGTGTCACGTTTTTTGTCTTATAATACTCCTGTGAAGCGCCTTGGGATCTTTTGCTACGTTAAAGTTGCGATATAATGGGGTGAGAGCAACACTGCAAAAACTTGAACACATTTTTATGCAGTGCTATCCTGTGTTGAAATGCTGGTTACATTTTTAATGATATCGAAGAGCCAAAAGTCACACTTTACTGAAAGATGAAGCCGAGCCAAGTAAAATTTAAATTTACAAAGTTTGATTTGTGCCAGTTTTATCTCTTTTTTGTAGTTGATGGGCGTGAGACGTTCTTCGGGAGGTGCAGTAAGCTGCTAGAAATCTAGTTGTTAGTCATTATTTGAGTGACTATAACTACAGTTAAGTTAATAATATACACACTATTTTTGAATTTTTGATTTATAACTGGTATTGATAATGCAGCTGTGATGTGGAGGGTTTTGATTCACCACCAGTAGAGCGCTGCAGTCTGAATAAAGGGCACATTTTATATTGTTCCATGGTTATAAACAGATCGTTCTTTATGATGGTTGAAGTTGGGTTGACAGATGGTCCTCGCTGCCACACTGCCAAAAGCAAGCAGCAGTACTGTGTATAGTATTTATTTCTATGACTTCCAACTTGGAGTTCTTCTATGGAGCCAAAGTAGTATCTGTCAAATACTTGTTTACAACAACAACAACTTGTTTTTATATAGCGACTTTAACGTAGTAAAACGTCCCAAGGCGCTTCACAGGAGTATTATAAGACAAAAAAAAAATTGACACTGAGTCACATTAGGAGAAATTTGGGCAGATGACCAAAAGCATGGTCAAAGAGGTAGGTATAAGGAATGTCTTAAAGGAGGAAAGAGAGGGGGAGAGGCGGACAGGTTTAGGCAGGGAATTCTAGAGCTTAGGGCCTCAGCAACTGAAGGCACGGCCACCAATGTTTGAGCGATTATAATCAGGGATGCTCAAGAGGGCAGAATTAGAGGAGCGCAGATATCTCGAGTGGTTGTGGGGCTGAAGGAGTTTACAGAGATAGGGAGGGGCGAGGCCATGGAGTGATTTGAAAACAAGGATGAGAATTTTGAAATCGAGGCGTTGCTTAACCGGGAGCCAATGTAGGTCAGCGAGCAGAGGGTTGATGGGCGAACGGGACTTGGTGCGAGTTAGGACATGGGCAGCCGAGTTTTGGATCACCTCAAGTTTACGTAGGGTGGAATGTGGGAGGCCAGCCAGGAGTGCATTGGGATTGTCAAGTCTAGAGGTGTGGATGAGGGTTTCAACAGCAGATGAGCTGAGGCAAGGGCGGAGACAGGCGATGTCAAGGATATTTAAAATAAATTTTCCTTCACTGGTGGATAGGGCACAACTTTGACATCTCATCTGGAAAAAGCAGCACTCCTGACCATGCAGCACTCTGCCTGTGCTGCACTGAAGTGCCAGTCTAGATTATGTGCTCAAGTCGATAGTGTGGCCTGAACCCACAACCTTCTCAAACTTCTACCAATACATTTCAAGCAGTGCATCATCATGTAATGCATTAATTTTCTTGCAACTCTGCACCCTTCCTGTTGTCACTTTCTGAGTCATGAGTGCAATGGAGGCTACTTGCATATTGTTAACTGAATACTAGGTGGCCCATTGGGGAGCAAACACTTTTTACCAATTACACATAAGGTGCCTCTTGTATTGCTTTCGTTATTCTGGATTATTTGGGAATGTTCTGGGGGGTCTGGCAGTTAGTTATTATCCTAACATTTTGAGTGTTTATTTGGACATAATCGTGATTTTGTCACACCTTGTGACACTTAGCAATACCTGGTGACATTATTTTTAATGGGTGGCACTGTAACTCCTGTTATATTACATAATAGCCATTATAATTACTGTTCATGTTCCTTCCCAACACCTCTTAGCTACTTGACATGAACCTCCCAATCTGGCCACCATTTGACTTGAAATTTCTGTACCAGCCATGGTTCACATCCACCTCTCTGGCCAGTAAGGTGTTTTGTATTTTCTACCTTCTAATGTTTAAACATTTGAATTTAGGTACAATTAAACTTTTAATTTTGGGAACACATTTAATTGCACTTTGCGGGGAGCAGGGAACTAAATGAATAACTATGGCCTAAATAAGTTAACTCAGGTTTTGGGACAAGCTGGGCTTCAGGTGTGAACTACATAAATAAGTGTGCCTTGCATACGTTCGGGCGCTGTAGGAAGTTTGCTAGCCACGTATTAAATGAAGACATCAATCCACCATTAATACATTCCAGTGGGCTTTGGATGCAGCGCAGCAGTCAAGCACTAAACAAGTAATTGCAGCTATCTGGGAATTAAATAAAGAAACCCACCCTCAACATATACAATAGGGTATCGAGGAAATCCAGGCAGCCAGGAATGAACAAATTCCATAAATTTCCCCTGAATAAATACAAATTGGGCTTAAGGAGCAAGTCGTCAGCTGAAAATTAATAAATGAAATAAATGTCCCCTTGAATACATTCAATGCAGCTTCAGGACCAGCAGGCCAGCTGTGAATCAGTTAGTTAAATAAACGGTAATTCTTTCGATAAATTCAATAGATAAAATCAGGCCTTGGGAACAGCATAAAGAGCCACCAATTCATTGGTTCATTCTCTCACTTCCCAGAAACTGTGTCAATATTCAAGATTAGATTGGAGAGGAGGATGAAGGAACAAAGGGAGCCAGGTGGGCAGATATGATTGGGACCTTTTGCTCGTGTGGAAGGTGACGTAATAAAACTCACTACACACTTGGTTTGAGTATAAAGCAAGGCTTTAATCAACTTGTTTCAGAACATGGAGGTCTAGTTGTACTTCACTAGTTCCTTGTCTTATAAAATGTCCCTGGCAAGCTGGGGCCAACGCCCGAGTATTTATACTCCTTGGACGGCGCCACCAGCTGGCTGTCCAGTGTTATTTCATAGGTAGTTTCTCAATGATGAGATTTATGACAGAAGGTAGACACTGACGCGGATTGACGGGGCCGAATGGCCAGTTTCCATGTTGTAATGGCTATGTGCTTCCCACCACCTCCACCACACCATCTCCACATCCTCATCAAAAAACATTTATGTGTCCTTCCCCTCAGCAACACGATAGAGGATTCACTATTTCTGTATTTAAGTTAAATATCCTTTAATCCAAAAATTGAAGTACCCAGAAGTCAGGCTAATAAATGTTTCCTAAATGTTTTGTGTAGTGAAAAGGTTTGTCTTTACTTTCATGTCTTTGCATTTATCCTGGGGACTGATGTTCAGCAGGTACAATGTAGGCTGGAGGATGAGAACAGTGCAACAGTGAGTTCATAAATGTACTGTTGGTCGGGGATATTGGTTCAAAGCTAACTCAAACTGATGGCATGTAAACCTCCCCTCAGCTGGCTGGAATGATCAATGGCAAAATCAGTTTCCACTGAATATATCCACAGCAAGAAAATGCCCATCTTTCGGTATGAATCCGACATTGATCTAGTAGGATCATCTGCACCGTGGCTGGATTTGTTTTTAAGAAGAATTTATGCAGTGCAGAGAGAACTTTACTCTGGATTTCACTGAGCACATCGCTGGCTTGGGAGTCATAAAATCATAGAAATTTAGGACACAGAAGGAGGCCATTCAACCCATCGTGTCTCTGCCATCCGAAAAAGAGCTATCCAGCCTAATCCCACTTTCCAGCTCTTGGTCCGTAGCCTTGTAAGTTACGGCACCTCAAGTGCATATCCAAGTACTTTTTATATGCGAGGAGGGTTTCTGTAAAGTCTGTGAGTTGTTTAGTTAATTAATACACAGACTACCAGAGTAACTTAAAACAGGACTTTACTATTCGAAGGTCAGGGCGAATCTGCCAAATAAATCCTGACACAGCACTTATATACCGGTGTGGTCACCGTCGGTATTACAGTATACAGAAGCCAACAAAGTAGTGCCACACCTAAAATAGTTCTCTTAAAGGTGAACGGTTACATACAATGGTTTTCTTAAAGGTAGACGGATACATACACTACAGTTTCTGCCTCTACAAACATTTCAGGCTGTGAGTTCCAGACCCTCACCACCCTCTGTGTAAAGAAAGTTCTCCTCAACTTCCCTCTAATCCTTCTACCAATTACTTTGAATCGATGCCCCCTGGTTATTGAAAGAAATATGGAACGCTTCACGGATTTGCTTGGCATCCTTGCACAGGGACAATGCTAATCTTCTCTGTATGGTTCCAATTTTAATATATGTACTGCCGAAACAAGTCCTCGATGCCAGCTGCAGAAAGAGAAAAAAAAGGCAAGCCAACAACTAGGAGACAGACTTGCCTGCCAGCACTGTGCTCTGATGATGGCTCTGACACTGCTCTCTCTGGACGTTGCTTGTCCAATCCACTCCTGCTGCAAAGAAAATGAAGGAAGTAACTGAGGTCTAAAGTTGCTCAAGCCAATGTTCTGGCCAAGGGATTGCGGAGTAAGATTACGTGCTAGTGCTGCAGCTTTGCACTAAGGCAGGGGCCTGCAAGGCCAACGATAGAAAGGTCAGAATGGGAATGTAGCGGGAGGAGACCACAAGAAGCTCAGCAACAAAGTTAGATAGAAAGAAAGACTTGCATTTCTGTAGCGCCTTTCACGACCACCGGATGTCTCAAAGCACTTTACAGCCAATTAAGTACTTTTGAAGTGTAGTTACTGTTGTAATGTGGGAAACGCAGCAGCCAATTTGCGCACAGCAAGGTCTCACAAACAGCAATGTGATAATGACCAATAATCTGTTTTTGTTATGAGGGATAAGCCAAGACGCCAGGGATAATTCCCCTGCTCTTCGAAAGAGTGGCCACGGGATCTTTTACGTCCACCTGAGAGAACAGACGGTGCCTCGGTTTAACATCTCATGTGAAAGACGGCACCTCCGACAGTGCAGTACTCCCTCAGCACTGCACTGGAGTGTCAGCCTAACTTTGTGGGCTCAAGTCTCTGGAGTGGGACTTGAACCCACAACCTTCTGACTCAGAAGCGAGTGTGCTGCCAACTGAGCCACAACCTACATAGACGGGGAACTGACCGTGAGGGGAGGGGAGAGAAAAGTTTGGTGGTAGGATCTCTTTGGATGTGACAGAATTGCCAGAAGATGATCTAGGGACAGAACGAAGGAATTTGGCAAAATGGTCTCCTAATAGTCTTTTATCTCCCCAGTGTAAAGGAGAACACATTTTAAGCAACAAACATACAGTTTACTGGATTAGAGGAAGTGCCCATAAATTGCTAGCTAATATGCAAGGAGTGTTTTGGGCCCTGGTCAATGATATGCGAGGAGGTGAATGAATGGTTATTGTATCTTCTGTGGTTGCACGGGAAGGGACCAGGGAAAGAGCTGCTGATAGCTGGGATGTTGGAAGTGTGAATTAGGATGTGGTGAAAGGAGCAATCCAACTGGGGACTGGCTGTGAAGGGAGGTGAGGGAAATATTTGGTGGTAGGAACTCTTCGGATGTGACAGAGTTTCCGGAAGATGATCTAAGAAATGCAGAGGCTGCTGGGTGGAATGTCAGAACAAGGGGTGGGCGGGGGCGACCCTGTCACGGTTGTCAAAGGAGGAGAAATGGATGAGGAGAAACATGGGAAATGGCACAGACTCGGTCAAGGGCTTGTTCAACCATTGCGGAGAGGATACTAGGCAGCGGATAAAACAAGGCGCTTCGGAAGCCCTGGTGCAGAGAGTGGAGTCACGGGGAAGATGTAAGGGAGACTCAAAGCATATTAAACTTGAAATGAATCAATAGATTTACAAATTAATTCACAAAGCAAGTTGTTGATTATAATCATTTCATACAAGCATGAATTAGTTCAGAAAGATGTTAATCGCTTTAAAAATTAATGTTAAAGGTACTCATTAATTCAGAAATGTTTTGCCTAACTTTGATATGTAAACCTTTTAATTACAAATTATGCTGGTGTTAAATTGAAAGATATATAATTAAACATCACCCAAGCGAGAGGGAGTTAGAGGTCTTCTGTTATACATTAAGTTTTACATTTGTTTGGCATTTTATAAATTGCTAAATATATATTTTAATTGATTAAACCGATTGGAATAAATTATGCATAAAAGTAAGCTTGATTGCGTTACAATTAAACAAATTAGAATTTACCGTTCATAAATCAATTTGCAAATATATTTAATTTTTATTACAAATTTATCAATTTATACATTTTTTAAATAATAATTCTTAGGGTGTGGGTGATGGTGCCCATTTCGAGTTGCCCTTGAGATGGTATGGTGGTGGTGGGCCTTCTTCAACCACTGCAGTCCATGTGGAGAAGGTACTCCCACAGTGATGTAGGTGATATATTTCCAAGTCAGGATGGTGTGTGACTTGGAGGTGGTGGTGTTCCCGCGCGCCTGCTGCCCTTGTCCTTCTACGTAGTCGAGGTCGCGGGTTTGGGAGGTGCTGCCAAAGAAGCCTTGGCGAGTTGCTGCAGCGCGTCTTGTGGATGGTACACACTGCAGCCACGGTGCGCCGGTGGCGGAGGTAATGGATGTTTAAGATGATGGATGGCATGCCAATTAGCGGACTGCTTTGTCCTGGATGGTGTCGAGCTTCTTAAGTGTTGTTGCAGCTGCACCTCATCCAGGCAAGTGGAGAGAGTATTCAATCACACCCCTGACTTGTGCATGGGTGGTGGAGAGGCTTTGGATCACCAGGAGGTGAGAAACTCACCGCAGAATACCCAACCTTTGACCTGTTCTAGGTAGCCACAGCATTTATTTTCTGGACAGGGGACAGGGGCAATAAGGACCAATTTTCGGCATAATGGCCCCCTGACAGATCAGGGCCTGTGTTACAAGCACCTCTGTTACTACTGGTGTAGGCGGGTGTGCAGGCGTTCTGAGAGGCGGCAAAAGTGATGGCGTTAGGCCCCTTGCATATGTTAATTAGGGGTCCAATGCCTGTTGAAGGACCCCTCTGTAAAAGTAGTGTACGATGAACAGAGCCAGGTGTCTCTCCTGCTCAGGATTCTTCATTATTTTATTTAAATTGTAATTGAGAAATAAACTGCTCCCTGCGGAGGTAGGAGGGGCTAGTGTGCTTCCCATCCCCCACCTTCAAACCCACTCCAGGAATTACCTTCAGTCCGTTGCTGGCGAGGCATGCGGACTGACAGTTGGCATTCAGATGATGTGAGCTCCCCGTGAAGTCGCGACAGACACTGGCAGCCGGCATATAAACTGTTAACAAGGCCAATGATCCAATTTCAGGCTGGCCTCGGGCCTCTGGTTTGGGCCGCACACTGCCTCTACAACGACAAGTCTGTGCATCTGACTAACTTTTACCGTAACGCCTTCAAGAGACATGGAAAAAAGCTACGAAGGGGAACATGACAAGCGCACCTAACTCTTGCGGTAGTGGGCAAATGTTAGTCTATGTTTTTCTGAATCAAATTATTTGGGGGATGAATCGAGCGAGGTGTAAAACAGTTGGCTGGTCCAATCCCATTAGTTACCTGCCCAGTGGGTAAGGTTAAAATTACCCACTTGGCATTTAAAAAAAATAAAAGCATATTTTAATTGAAATCATATTAAAAAAAAACAGAATCTAAAACTCTCATGGCCAATATTTATCCCTCAAACAACATCACTAAAAACAGATTATCCTGTCATTATCACATTGCTGTGTGTGGGAGCTTGCTGTGCGCAAATTGGCTGCTGTGTTTCCTACATTACAATAGTGGCTACACTTCAAAAAGTACTTCATTACCTGTAAAGTGCTTTGGGACGCCCAGTGGTTATGATTGGTGCTATAGAAATGCAGGTCTTTCTTTCTTTCTTTCTTTCTTTCTTTCTTTCTTTCTTTCTTTCTCTCTTCTTGCAGTGATTGGACAGGTGAATGCTTGATCAGCATTGGGCTGGATTTATTTCATATCCCCGTCAGCAATCCTTGAGAGAAATGCTGTTTTCTCCATTGCTGGACTGAACAATGATTAAATAAAGAGCACCTATAGCGTTCCTCGATTGCTTAGAGGTATGCTGATCATTATTGAGAAACAGTGGTTGCCTGAAGTCAGGGAGGATCTATGAGGAAATGCCCGAGTTACAGTCACAGTTGCATCCTAATGGTAGTCTGGTTAGGCACACATGACAAATGAATAGCATTGCTTTTGTTAAGTCAGCAGTTTATGACATGAATCGTGTCATTCATGTGGAAATGACTTATGAAGTAATACTGGGCGGCCTGCTGGTGGCGCTGTCCAGGGAGAGTATAAATACTCGGGCACGGGCCCAGCTTGCTCAGGGCATTCTTTAACAGGAACTAGTGAAGGACACAACTAGATCTCCATGTTGAAAAACAGTTGATTAAAGCCTTGTTTAACACTCAGACCAAGTGCCTAGTAGTTTTCTTATGTCAGTATATAAATGTAAAGAGGTGCATTGCCAAGTATATGCCCATGCAGGCAGGCATGCACTTCAGCACTTCTTCAGAGGGGTTACTGATGGCTCCAGGGGATTTATTATCCCTTTGTGTTAGTGGCATTTATTGTGTGTAATAATACATGTAATGGCATTTTTCAACAAACTGTTTCATGTTTTGTGCCCTTCAGTTAATATCCCTTTATTAAAATATCTGGAATCATAGAATCATTACAGCACAGAAGGAGGCCATTCGGCCCGTCGAGCCCGTGCCGGCTCTCTGCAATAGCACTTCAGCTAGTCTCACTCCCCCCGCCCTTTCCCAGTAGCCCTGCGTTTTTTTTTTCCTTCAGGTACATATCCAATTCCCTTTTGAAAGCCACGATTGAGTCTGCCTCCACCACCCTTTCAGGCAGTGCATTCCAGATCCTAACCACTCGCTGCGTAAAAAAGTTTTTCCTCATGTCGCCTTTGGTTCTTCTGCTCATCACCTTAAATCTGTTTCCTCTGGTTCTCGACCCTTCCGCCAATGGCAAGATGGCATGGAGGCGGGTTTGGGGCAGGTTGGGCACCCGCCCCCAGATTCTGCCATTTTCCCGGCAGTCCCGCCTCCATACCCGCCTCCCCAGGGCTGGCAAGATCGCCCCCTGTGCCTCTATTTCTGAAGCCCAGTATCCCGTATGCTTTATTAACCACTTTCTCAACCTGCCCTGCCACCTTCAATGATTTGTGCACATATACCCCCAGGTTTCTCTGTTCATGCACCCCCTTTAGAATTGTACCCTTTAGTTTATATTGCCTCTCCTCGTTCTTCCTACCAAAATGTATAACTTTGCACTTTTATGCATTAAATTTCATCTGCCACATGTCTGCCCATTCCACCAGCCTGTCTATGTCCTCTTGAAGTCTATCACTGTCCTCCTCAGTGTTCACTATAGTTCCAAGTTTTGTGTTATCTGCAATTTTTAAAATTTTGCCCTGTACACCCAAGTCTAAGTCATTAATATATATATCAAGAAAAGCAGTGGTCTTAGTACCAACCCCTGGGGAACACCATTGTATACATTCCTCCAGTCCGAAAGACAACCGTTCACCACCACTCTCTGTTTCCTGTCACTTCGCCAATTCCGTATCCATGCTGCCACTGTCCCTTTCATTCCATGAGCTTCAACTTTGATGGCAAGCCTATTATGTGGCACTTTATGAAATGCCTTTTGGAAGTCCATGTCCACCACATCAACCACATTGCCATCATCAACCCTCTCTGTTACCTCATCAAAAAACTCAATCAATTTAGTTAAACATGATTTGCCTTTAGAAAATCTGTGTTGGCTTTCCTTAATTAATCCATACTTGTCCAAGTGACTGTTAATTTTGTCCTGGATTATCGTTTCTTAAAACTTCCCCACTACCGAGGTTAAGCTGACTGGCCTGTAGTTGCCGAGTTTATCCTTACACCCTTTTTTTGAACAAGGGTGTAACATTTGCAATTCCCCAGTCCTCTGGCACCAGCCCCGTATCCAAGGAGGATTGGAAGACTATGGCCAGCACCTCCACAATTTCCACCTTTACTTTCCTCAGCATCCTAGGATGCATCCCATCCGGTCCAGGTGACTTAGCTACTTTAAGTACAGCCAGCCTTTCTAGTACCTCCTCCTTATCAATTTTTATCCCATCCAGTATCTCAATGACCTCCTCTTTCACTATGACTTTGGCAGCATCTTCTTCCTTGGCAAAGACAGATGCAAAGTACTCATTTAGTACCTCAGCCATGCCCTCTGCCTCCATGCGTGTGTCTCCATTTTGGCCCTGAATCGGCCCCACCCCTCCTCTTACTACCCGTTTATTATTTATATACCTATAGGAGACGTTTGGATTCCCTTTTATATTTGCTGCCAATCTATTCTGATACTCTCTCTTTGCCCCTCTTATTTCCTTCTTCACTTCCCCTCTGAACTTTCTATATTCAGCCTGGTTCTCACTTGTATTCTCAACCTGACATCTGTCATACCCCCCCCTTTTTCTGCTTCATCTTACTCTCTATCTCTTTTGTCATCCAGGGAGCACTGGCTTTGGTTGCCCTACCTTTCCCCCTCATGGGAATGTACCTCGACTGTACCTGAAACAGCTCCTCTTTAAAGGCAGCCCATTGGTTGATTACAGTTTTGCTTGCCAATCTATGATTCCAATTTACCCGGGCCAGATCCATTCTCAACCCACTGAAATTGGCTTTCCTACAATTAGGTATTTTTTACTCTTAATTGCTCCCTGTCCTTTTCCATAGCTAATCTAAACCTTATGACACTCTGATCACTGTTCCCTAAATGATCCCCTACTGACACTTGATCCACTTCACCAACCTCATTCCCCAGAACCAGGTCTCGCAATGCCTCCTTCCTCGTTGGGCCGGAAATGTACTGATCAAGAAAATTCTCCTGAACACACTTCAGAAATTCTTCCCCCTCTCTGCCCTTTACACTGTTACTATCCCAGTCTATATTAGGATAGTTGAAGTCCCCCTTTATCACTACTCTATAGTTCTTGCTCCTCTCTGTAATTTCCCTGCAAATTTTACTCCTCTATATCCTTCCCACTAGTTGGTGGCCTATAGAATATACCTAGTAGTGTAATGGCACCTCTATTATTTCTCAACTCTAACCAAATAGATTCTGTCCTTGACCCCTCCAGGACATCGTCTCTCTCCAGCACTGTAATATTCTCCTCAACCAATACTGCCACCCCGCCTCCTTTCTTTCCTTCGCTATCTTTCCTGAACACCTTATATCCAGGAATATTTAGTACCCAATCTTGCCCTTTTCTGAGCCAGATCTCCGTTATCGCCACAACATCATACTCCCATTTGTCTATTTGCACCTGCAGCTCATGAACCTTATTTACCACACTTTGTGCATTCACACACATGCACTGTAAGCCTATCTTAGACCTTCTTGTATCCTCTCTTAGTCTGACCCCACCCAATACTGTACTATTTCTTACTCTAGTGCTATCTGTCTCTCCCAATCCCTTTGTGCACCTTGTTTCTCCATTCTAATGCTACATCCTGGTGCCCATCCCCCCGCCAAATTAGTTTAAACCCTCCCCAACAGCACTAGCAAATCCCCCTGCGAGGATGTTGGTCCCGGCTCTGTTGAGGTGCAACCCGTCCGGTTTGTACAGGTCCCACCTCCCCCAGAACCGGTTTCAATATTCAAGAACCTGAAGCCCTCCCTCCTGCACCATCTCTCATCTGCTCTTTCCTGCTATTTCTATACTCACTAGCTCATGACACTGGGAGTAATCCAAAAATTGCTACCTTTGAGGTCCTGCTTTTTAATCTCTTTATTAGCTCCCTAAAATCTGCCTGCAGGACCTCATCCCTCTTTCTACCTATGTCGTTGATACCCACATGGACCACGACCTCTGGCTGTTCACCCTCCCCTCTCAGAACGTTCTGCAGCCGCTCAGTGACATCCTTGACCCTGGCAACAGGGAGGCAACATACCATCCTAGAATCACGTCTGTGGCCGCAGAAACGCCTGTCTGTTCCCCTAAATATCGAACCTCCTATCACTATTGCTTTCCCGATCTTCCTGCTTCCCCCCTGTACAGCTGAGCCACCCGTGGTGCCGTGGCCTTGGCTCTGGCTGGACTCCCCAGAGGAACCATCGCCCTCACCAGTATTCAGTCTATAACACTTATTAATATGACCTTGTTAAATATTGCTTCCCTTTTAGTTGAACCCAATCCATGGCACGGATCTTCAGTTGTGTCCTGGAATGAGACCATTAGAACGGATGGTGGCAGCAGCAATGATTGGCGTGAACTGTTGGAATTCAATGCTTAGCACAAGGTGTTGATTAAAGCAACTTGTGAGCAATATTTCTGGCATTTCACAGTGCAGACAAAACTGAACAAGCAGCGTGAAAGATGCTCAGCAATTTCCATTTTTACAAAATGTACTTAATAACCTGTAGGGAACAGAACTCAGCTGCAGTTCATAATGTGGGGGGCGCATCCATGGTACCTCTCCACTAAAGACCCCAGGTGGTAGGTGGCCAGCCCAGGGGCAGTACTGTGCCTCCCCCCCCCCGCCACCACCATCGGCTCCCCACCTCGCAACCACCCCCCCCACCCCGCTAACCCGACACACCCTCTGGAAGAACATCTGGCTGTCCAAGCAGCCGACTTAGAAAGGCTGCGCATTTTCACACCTAATCTGAGCCGCCTTTTGTCTCCACTAGTCCTATCACCATCTCGTCTCGTTTTGAATACCTTTTAATGTCTCTTCACTTCTCTTTTGTTCTCTCCCAGCCCCCATTCTGGCCTTTTAATCTATTTCATTTCCAGTGCTTCTCTAGTCTTGACAAAGGGTTTTGACCCGAAGCGTTGACTCTGTTTTCTCTCCACGGATGTTGCCTGGCCTGCTGAGTTTTTCCAGCATTTTCTGTTGTTATTTCGGATTTCCAGCATCGGCAGTATTTTGCTATCGTACTACTTAGAAAGGGGGCCATTTCAAGCCCACCCCCACCTGCACCCCAACACTTTTTGGTCCCCTTGATCTTCAGGCAACCCTGCCCTGGACCCTCCAAGTGGGACCCACTCGCACCATATCGGGCAGGTATGCTTGGCGAGACCAGGTGCATCTGAACCGAGCATATACCGAGTCTCGGGTGAGGTCGGGGGGCAGGTATTCCCAGACTAGAGACTCTCCGCACCCTCCTTTACACCAATGGCCTTGTAGGGGTGAATGGAAGCTCAGCCCCCACAAAGGCTCCCTGGAAATTGGCATTTGAGGGTGGGCTCCAGCATAGTTGGGTCCCAATGAGTTTTTGGCCATTCCAGTGGACTCCCACAGGACTTACAATTGGGGGGGAGGTTCTACCAGAATAGGTGTGTGGTTTCAAGGACAAGAACTTTTTATTGCTGAACGATCTCCTGTAGCTGTAGCATGTAGTGATATTGTTACACGTGGGAAGATTCAAGTGAGTTTGAATTGCATTCAGAATGAATTCAATTATGTTTTTTTCTCGAAGCACTGACCAGAAGAATTCTCCCTGTACTTGTTATGGTGTTGTTACACATGACAACTAAAATAAATAATTCACACTAACATTAATAACTCTCTCAAGCATACACTTACATGGTTTACATTTTTGTAATACCCCTTATTATTAACAGTGAGTGGCAAAAATAAATTTGAAATGTAACCCACAGGGTTATGCCTCAGTGACAATAGTGGAGAGGTTAATCTGGTACAAGTGTGTCCAGTGTTCATATGATGCCATCACATGGTGTAATTTCTACTCTTAATACTGGATTTAAAAATAAAATAAAATTGCATTTGACCTTAGAGTTTCGCAGCCCCAGGTCAATGGGATATGCAGTTATCAATTAACAAGGCAACACTGCGCTGAACAATTTGAATTCTCACATGCTAATTATCTCTTAGCAATTGCTGCCGATAAGACTATTAACAGTTTCACAAACGTGAATTATGATTGCAGTTTAGAGCCAACATGCCATACATCTAAAGAAGCAAACCTGCTGTAAAAATAAGGCTGTCGTTCTACTATCACCTTTGCAAAGATGAAAAGACATTTCCAATACACGTCAACAGAAAAATGGCAGACTATCTCAGAAGTTACATAAGTGACCTGACACTTTACAAACACACTGGCAAATCTTTTTAATCTTCTAAGAGTGTGAACACTTCCACCTGTGCTCTCAAAACATGAAAGAAAATTAATTTGAGGTGTCACAGCAGCCTTACGCAAAGAGGCCGCATTTTTAAAAATTCTGTTCATGGGATGTGGGCATCGCTGGCAAGGCCAGCATTTATTGCCCATCCCTAATTACCCTTGAGAAGGTGGTGGTGAGCCGCCTTCTTGAACCGCTGCAGTCGTGTTTTGAAGGTACTCCCACAATGCTGTTAGGGAGGGAGTTCCAGGATTTTGACCCAGTAAAAATGAAGGAACAGCGCTATACTTCCAAGTCAGTATGGTGTGTGTGACTTGGAGGGGAACTTGGAGGTGGTAGTGTTCCCATGTGCCTGCTGCCCTTGACCTTATAGGTGGTAGAGGTCGTTGGTTTGGGAGGTGCAGTCGAAGAAGCCTTGGCGAGTTGCGGCAGTGCAACTTGTAGATGGTACACATTGTAGACACGGTGCGCCAGTGGTGGAGGGAGTGAATGTTTAAGGTGGTGGATGGGGTGCCAATCAAGTGGGCTGCTTTGTCCTGGATGGTGTTGAGCTTCTTAAGAGTTTTTGGAGCTGCACTCATCCAGGCAAGTGGAGAGTATTCCAGCAAACATCCCCACTTCTGACCTTATGATGGAGGGTATGTTAATGAAGCAGTCGAAGATGTTTGATCCTAGGACACTGCCCTGAGGAACTCCTGCAGCAATGTCCTGGGACTGAGATGATTGACCTCCAAGAACCACAACCATCTTCCTTTGTGCTAGGTCTGACTCCAGCCAGTGGAGAGATTTCCCCCTGATTCCCATTGACTTCAGTTTTACTAAGGCTCCTTGATGCCACACTCTATCAAATGCTGCCTTGATGTCAAGGGCAGTCACTCTCACCTCACCTCTGGAATTCAGCTCCTTTTGTCCATGTTTGGAGCAAGGCTGTAATGAGGTCTGGAGCCATGTGGTCCTGGTGGAACCCAAACTGGGCTTCAGTGAGCCGGTTATTGGTGTGTAAGTGACGCTTAATAGTACTGTCGATGATGGACGACACTTTCCATCACTTTGCTGTTGATTGAGAGTAGACTGATGGGGCGGGAATTGGCCAGATTGGATTTGTCCTGCCTTTTGTGGACAGGACATACTGGGCAGTTTTCCACATTGTCGGGTAGATGCCAGTGTTGTAGCTGTACTGGAACAGCTTGGCTAGCGGCGCGGCTAGTTCTGGAGCACAAGTCTTCAGCACGACAGCCGGGATGTTGTTGGGGCTCACAGCCTTTGCTATATCCAGTGCCCTCGGCTGTTTTTTGATAACAAATTGAATCGAATTAGCTGAAGACTGGCTTCTGTGAGGGTGAGGACCTCAGGGGTAAGCCGAGATGAATCATCCACACGGCACTTCTGGCTGAAGATGTTTGCAAACGCTTCAGCCTTATCTTTTGCATTCACATGTTGGGCTCTACCATCATTGATGATGGGGATATTCTTGGAGCCTCCTCCTCCCATTAGTTGTTTAATGATCCACCACCATTCATGACTGGATGTGGCAGGACTGCAGAGCTTCGATCTGATCCATTGGTTGTCTCAAATAACATTTTTACAAACTGTTCAAGCAAACTTAAACTTGATATTATTTATGCAAACTTGTTCACTGCAGAAATTAAGTGATCAGAAAGAGGATCTCTGCTTTTTTTTCCCCAGAGTAATTGCCAGTTCAACATATTGAGATTTGTATCTAATGCTTATGTCATTCCCGTGATAGTAAATGAGGCCCAAAATTCAGACAGCGTTGTTGTATCATTGGAACCGAGATGGAGCGGAAAATCTACCTCCCCTTGGGTACATGGCGCTGATACCACAGGCGTAAGGCGTCCCAACTTACACATGCAAATGTGTTGCATGGTATCTAATTACAGTCTGCAATGCTACACATATGCTTCCAGGTGTGTCGGGCGGGTAAAACATAGAAACATAGAAACATAGAAGATAGGAGCAGGAGTAGGCCATTTGGCCCCTCGAACCTGCTCCGCCATTCAATGCGATCATGGCTGATCTGATCATCCAAATTCACTACCCTGTCCCTGCTTTCTCTCCATATCCCTTGATCCCTTTAGCCTTAAGAAATATATCCAACTCCTTCTTGAATATATTTAATGAATTGGCCTCTACTGCCTTCTGTGGTAGAGAATTCCACAGGTTCACCACTCTCTGGGTGAAGAAATTCCTCCTCATCTCTGTCCTAAATGGCTTACCTCTTATCCTTAGACTGTGACCCCTGGTTCTGGACTCACCGACCATCAGGAATATCCTTCCTGCATCTAGTCTGTCTAGTCCTGTTAGAATTTTATAAGTTTCAATGAGATCCCCTCTCATTCTTCTAAACTCCAGCGAGTACAAGCCCAATCGACCCAATCTCTCCTCATACGTCATTCCTGCCATCCCAGGTATCAGCCTGGTGAATCTTCGCTGCACTCCTTCCATGGCAAGAACATTCTTCCTCAGATAAGGCGACCAAAACTGCACACAAAAAGGTGGGAGTTAGACTCCAAATGGGCCAATGAATGGCTAGAAGTGTGGGGGTATGGGACAGGGGAAAGGCTTGGGGGGGAGGAGACAAGGTGGTGTGGAGAAAAAAAAGTAAAGGGATAGGAAGCGATGTGAATGAGAGGAGGGAGAGGGGAGTGGAGGCGAGGGTCAGAAAATATCTGGAGAACAGACAGAAGATTCAAAACCTGCTGCTGCTTAAAGGCGCAAAGTCAACTGTGATAATCTCGAAGATGTTGTGCACTTAGACTTCCAAACAGGAATTTGATAACGTTTTGCATGAAAGATTACTGATTAAGCTCAGAGCCATGGGTATTCAACAACAACAACAACAACTTGCATTTATATAACGCCTTCAATGTAATAAAACGTCCCAAAGCGCTTCACAGGAGCGTTATCAAACAAAATTTTACACCGAGCCACATAAGGAGATATTAGAGCTGATGACCAAAAGCTCGATCAAAGAGGTAGGTTTTAAGGAGCATCTTAAAGGAGGAGAGAGAGGCAGAGAGGTTTAGGGAGGGAATTCCAGATCTCAGGTCCTAGGCAGCTGAAGGCTGAAACTGGGAGTTTCTCCCAATGAGGTGGCACTGGACATATAGTTGGATTTAAAAACTTGTAAGCTAAAGAAATCTGTATAAGTATTAAAAATGCAGTAACCAACATTTTCTTCGCTCTAAAACTCACCATGTGCGACATTGCATCCTTCACACCACTTCGGCAGCTGTCATCTTTTCACAAACATCAGACCAGACTCACAACACGCCACACTTACCTGGCGCGGTGTCCGGATATCGGGAAACCTGACCCAGAAGCGGGAAAATCAAAACACAGGCTGAACACTGCTCACATGTACCTGTTAATAGGCAGATAATTGCCTTTAATCTGTTTCCCGCTGCTAGGTGTCGGGTCCATTCACAAATCGGGGACCCGACACCTGGGAAGGCTGTTTGGAGGTGGGTTGATGGCGGGTTTGGGACCTGCGGTCAATCAATAGGACTTTAACCTCTGACCCGCCCCTCTGAGTGCCGGCAAAATCACGGCCTAGTGTCGAGGGTCTGAGTTACGGGGAAGAACTTGAGAGATTTGTGTTTTACAGCTTGGACATGAGGACTCTGAGAGGTGATCTCATGGAGGTATGTAAGATGATAAATGGCGTGGAAAAGGTCGAATGTGGAATACTACTTTCAATTAAACTGTGGGAGTAGGACAAAGTGGACACTGGTTCAAACTAGTGAAAGGTAACTGTCGGAATGCTATCGGGAGGCTCTGCTTCACAAAGAAAAAGTGAGCAACATTTGGGATGGATTTCCAGGTAGAGTGGTGGAGGCGAAACCCCTGGAATCATTTATATAACACTGCTTGCATTAGAGTGTTTTACAAGAGGGATATGTGGACAGCAAGAGCGAGTGAAGAAATTCAGCGAGGTTTTTAGAAGGCTGCAGAGAAAGACTGAGATAGCAAGCACAGTGGTCTTGGCAGGAACTGACGAGATGGGGTGCAATGCTGGTTTCACACCATGCCCGATTCACTCTCCATTGACGTCAACAGAGAGTAATATCGAGCCGGATGTAAAATCGGGCCACCCGACCTTGTGGGTTTCCTGCCTTGTGAGTGAAGTTAAAATTGCCCCCATAATGGCTGAAAGATTGGCCTCTGATACTGGAGTGGAGGAACAGAGAATAAGCAGTAATCCAGAGCCAGAAGAATGGAGAGCACAGGCTACGTCGTAGGGCTGTAGAAGTTAGCTGAAATTTGTAAAGAATGGAGGGTTACCAGAGAAAGTATTTGAAAAATCGATCCTGGAGATGAAGAAGTCTGGATAAATGTTTGAGCAGTGAGATTGGGTGTGTGAATGGGACACAGGTGGGCAATATTCCAGAGACGGGAGAAGGTAGCCTTGGCAACAGGCCAGATGTGAGCTCGAAAGCTCGGCTTACAAACAGAACTTCAAGGTTGCTCATTACTGAATAGACAGCCAGGGAGGTTAGTGGAGTCAGAGGCACTTAGGTGTCAGGGAGAGTGAAACAGCATGGATTCAGTCTTGTTGATGGTACGTTTTAGGAAATTGCAGCTCATCCAGAATTTAGGAGGTGAGTTTCCACAGGTGGTCTCTCACTCATCTGTCATCACAGTGTTGCTGATTCACGAAGAAGAACCTTCTGACCTCCTCAAATAAATTTGCTTTATACTTATTTTGAACCTATACCCCTTGCCCAAATGTAATGGCTTATCTTGAAGTAATGTATCCAGGTTCAGCTTTTCTAACATGTTTACTTTCTTAGATGGCTCAATGAAGTCCCTTCTTAGTAACCTTTTAAGGGTGAATAATTCAGGATTTTCCAGTCTTCTGATGCTAGAGTTCCATTTCGTGGCCCTTCTATCCTCTGCCTTCAGGGCCTTGTGCCTCAGTCACCATAATTGAACACAGACCTCAAGTTACAGTGTGTACAATTTCCATCATTTTTCCAGGATTTCCATTGCTCTTTGGCCGAAGTTACGATGGATTAGTGGGAGAACCCCCACAGAAATTCATCCAATTTTTGTGTCGAGCTTTGGGCGGCCTGTTTCAGGAAGTATGTCAACGCCATCGAGAGGGTATAGAAGAGACCTACTGAGATGATAGTTGGGAAGCTTTAGCTATGAGGAGAGACTGGAATAATTGAGTAACTGAAGCTCTTGTCACTGTGATAGGGAGGTTAAGAGGTGATCTGCAAAAGGTCCTTCCTTCCTTCCTAGGCAGTCCCTCGGAGCCGAGGATGACTTGCTTCCACGGTAAAAATGAGTTTGCAGGTCACTGATGTGTCCAATGCGGGACCTACAGTCTCTGTCACAGGTGGGGCAGACGGTGGTTGAAGGAGCGGGTGGGTGGGGTGCTTGGCATGACGTGCGTTCCTTGCGCTGCCTGCGCTTGGTTTCCGCTTGCTCCCGGCGAAGCGACTTGAGGTGTTCAGCGCCTTCCCAGATGCTTCTCCTCCACTTTGTGCGGTCTTGGGCCAGAAATTCCCAGGTGTCGATGGGGATGTTACACTTTTTCAAGGAGGCTTTGAGGGTGTCCTTGAAGCGTTTCCTCTGCCCACCTGGGGCTCTCTTGCCGTGCCAGAGCTCCGAGTAGAGCGCTTGTTTTGGGAGTCTCGTATTGGGCATGTGGACAATGTGACCCATCCATCGGAGCTGATCGAGCGTGGTCAAAGTTTCGATGCTGGGGATGTTGGCCTGAGCAGGAACACTGATGTTGGTGCGCCTATCGTGCCAATGGATTTTCAGGATCTTGCGGAGGCAGCATTGGTGGTACCTCTCCAGTGCTTTGAGGTGCCTGCTGTATATGGCCCATGTCTCTGAGGCATACAGCAGGGCGGGTATCACTGCTGCTCTGTAGACTATGAGCTTAGTGCCGGGTTTAAGGTCCTGGTCTTCAAACACTCTCTTCCTCAGGCGACCGAAGGCTGCACTGGCACACTGAAGGCGGTGTTGGACTTCGTCGTCGATGTCTGCCCTTGTTGACAGTAGGCTCTCGAGGTATGGAAAGTGGTCCACATTGTCCAAGGCCGCATCGTGGATTTTGATAATCGGGGGGCAGTACTGTATGGCGGGGGCAGGTTGGTAGAGGACCTTTGTCTTACGGATGTTTGGTGTAAGGCCCATGCTCTCGTATGTTTCGGTGAAGGTGTTGACGATGGTTTGGAGTTCGACCTCCGAGTGAGCGCAGACGCAAGCTTCATCTGCAAACTGTAATTCAATGACAGGGACGACCTTGGATCTGGACTGGAGGCAGTTTCCCGTTTTTTCTGTAAATTAGCTCCACTCCAGTGGGGAGCTTACTAAGGGTGAGATGGAGCATTGCAGCAAGGAAGATCGAGAAGAGCGTTCGTGCGATTACACAGCCTTGTTTGACCATGGTTCGTACGTGAATTGGGTCTGTGGTGGAACCGTTGGTCAGGATCACAGCTTGCATGTCGTCGTGAAGCAGGCGGAGGATGGTGACAAACTTTTGAGGGCAGCCGAATTTGAGGAGGACACTCCTTAATCCCTCACGGTTGACAGTGACAAAGGCCTTTGCGAGATCAAAGAAGGCCCTGTACAGCTGTTGGTGCTGTTCCCTGCATTTCTCTTGTAATTGACATGCGGTGAAGATCATGTCAATTGTGCCCCTTAGTGGGAAGAATCCACATTGTGACTCTGGGAGGAGCTCTTCGGCCATTGGGAGAATGTGATTGAGGAGGATTCTTGCGATGACTTTCCCTGTGGCAGGCAGCAGGGAAACTCCTCTGTAATTATCGCAATCGGATCTGCAAGAGGTGGTCAAATTATGAAGGGTGTTTGAGAATGATGTAACTAGAGGACCTAAATTTAAGCTAATTTCCAGAAGAACGCAGCAAGCAGTGAGTAGAGTTGTTTTTATGCAGAGGTCTGTTAGAATCTAGAATGCCAAGAACAGCAGTGAAAGCAGAATCCATGACAGCGTTTAAAAGGGAAGTGGTTCAATATTTGAAAAGGAAGAAAGTATATGGGGAAAGAGCAAGGGAATGGCATAAAGTGGCAGAGTATTTCAGAGAGCTGGCTCAAGCTCAATGGGGGAAAAATTCAGTTGTTTCCGCCTCCCGTTAGCGCCTTAAGAGGGCGCCAATTGGGACGCAAAGCAACTAGCGCCCGGGCGCGGCGATGTTTGCGCTGCTCACGATATTAACTAGACATTTTGTGGCGGCACTAAACACTACTGCCACGATCTCCTGCGCTGGCAGATCGTGACGTCAGTCGACTGCGCAACGCCCTGTTAGCGCCCCGGACCGGATATTGAATGGCGCCCCCTGCCTTACCTCTTGCCGCTAGCAACGACAGGTTGAGGGGAGCGTTATGCTGTCAGAAAGGGACTGGGGGAGCACTATTTAAAGGCGACCGCTTCCTGCCTTTTTTTGTCGGTGACATTTTTGCACCACGCATTCTGAGAGAGAGAGAGAGAGAGAGACTTCTGGAGAGATTCAATGCTGTGTGAAAGAGTTTTGGGTACTGAGCAGCACTTTGCAGGTTCATTTTGATTTGCCCTTCCTTGCTTCGCCAGCGCTCTGAGGTAGCGCCTCGCTCCTCGGCCTTTGCGCCTTAAGACAGGTGTGAAGCACCTGATTTAGCGCTCCAATCACCTCCGGGGGCGATAAAAGCCAAGTTTGCTGTTGGAGGCGATAATTAGCGCCAGGCGCTAAACTTTACGCACAGCCGATAATGGCGCCCCAAACGGGGCGATACTGAATTTTTCCCCCAATGTGTCTAATGGCCTCCTTCTGTGCTGTAAAATGAAATCTTTCTATGAGTTCAACACCGTAGTATAGTCTCAGGAAGAGCTTCTGCTCTAATTGTCGCGGACATACGTAATTAAGGATAACTCACCAGTCCCGAAAATCTGCAGGGATTCTACCAGCCTCCTGTCATAACCCTGGAGTGACCAGCGGAACACTCCAGAGAACAGCGGAGACCCGGTACTGCTGGGCAGCCACCATTTTGGAGATTTTTCGCCAAGCTTGATAAGGGATAGAGGCGCTGGCTAACCCCTTCAAAGGCAAATGCCATCAAGGGGGCACAAAACCCAGGGTGTGAGCCCTGCTATGAGGGGGAGCTCCTGCCTCCCTGGCACAGTCGGGACCTGGCATAGTACTGGAGGCTGGTATGTTGGGCCATGAGGGGTTGCAGTCTCCAGGTGGGCAGCAGTGGTCCACAATGGGCGAGGGAGAATGCAGCTCAGGCCAGCGGGAAGCTGCTGGAATAGCGCTCTTACTGGCTTCACGAAAATACAGCCTGTGCATGACCCCCTTCGGGATCAGCTGCCCGATGGGCGGCCGAGATACGTTGCTGATTTTAAGCTGCAGGTGAAAAACGGGCGGCCGACAAGTTGAAAATCGACCCCAGTCTTCACTGTACAACCATCAAAGGAGGAATATATTCCTGCAATAATGAGAAAACAAAAGAAAGCAAGACTTGCATTTCTGCAGCATCTTTCACAACCTCAGGACGTCCTAAAATGCTTTACAGCCAATGAAGTACTTTTTGTTATGTTCATAAATAAATAGACGTTTTCATTATGAACAGCTAGCTTGAGCTAGTCATTTATTCAGCCATGTGGACTAGTGTACAGGCATCCATCTTGACTACTGCCTTGTGGGTAGCTCACTACTAAACATACAGCTCCACCTAGTGTACCATTCTAGAATGACATGTTACTGATCATTACATCCCCCTTCCTTAGAGGTTAAACAAAATCAATATCAATCAATATCAATCATAACAACATAAACATCTTCACAACAGTCAACATATTTGCAAAGCTTTACTTTATGAACTCCAAGCTTTTCATTCTTTTATTATAGTTTTCTTTGTACTCAAAGATTGAGTCTATCAGACTTTTTTACTTCACATGTGGATCTTCTCAGCACAGGTAAGTCTGATGTGTTTTCATGAGAGCCTGTATGTGTGTTTATGTTAGATTGTTCTGGTGGTGAGTGACAAGATTCAGTTGTGGCATTGTCATCGATTTGCTCTTGGATAGTTTCTTGTGTTTTCAGCAGGGAACGGCGGTTCCTCCTGAGAATCTGTCCTTCCTCAGTTCTAACAGTGTATGACCTTGGTCCTACTTCCTCAAGAACTGTAGCGTTCCTGTTCCATGCATCTGGATCCTCAATCCTGACAACATCATCCCTTGTCAATGGTTTCAGAGTTTTGGATGACTTGTCATAGTGTGATATCTGTTTCAGCTTTAACAGTTGAAGTCTCTGTCTCAGTTCCTTACTCTGCTTTTCTTTTGCACAGCAGGGTAGCGTGGTGCGCAACTTGCGACCCATTAGGAGTTCAGCAGGTGAAGAACCACAGTCTAAAGGGAAGGCTCGGTAGCTCAGCAGGGCGAGATAAGGATCAGACTTGCTTTCTGTTGCTTTCTTCAGTGGCTGTTTGAGAACTTGAACACCTTTCTCTGCCTTACCATTCGACTGAGCATACAGAGGACTGGGTGTGATGTGCTGAAAGTCATAATGTGCTGCAAACTGTTGCCACTCCTTACAGTTGAAGCATGGACCATTGTCACTAACGGCAATCCTGGGAATCCCATGTCTGGCGAACATGGATTTAACATGCATTATGACACTGCTTGCTGATGTGCTTGAGAGCAGCGCCATCTCAGGATAGTTAGAATAGCAGTCAATCACTATTAGATAGTCTTTACCATTCAAATGAAAGAGGTCCATACCAACCTTTGCCATGGTGCTGTTGGTAAGTCAGCTACTATCATGGGTTCCTTTGCTTGTTTGTTTTGGTGTTTCTGACATGTCTCACATTTGCCTATCATGTTCTCAATGTCCTTACTTATGCCAGGCCAATAAACAGTGTCTCTTGCTCTCCTTTTGCATTTTTCAATTCCGAGGTGTCCTTCATGAATCCTTTTGAGCATGTCTTGACGTAGAGCCTGTGGAATGACTATTCTGTTCTGTTTTAGTAATAGTCCACTTGCGACACTTAACTCTGATAGTACTTTGGACAGGAACCTTTTGGCCAACCATAATGAATGTTCTCTATTACTGTTTGTAAAACTGTGGCCTAGAAATTCAGTGGCCTGCGCCACCAGTTTGCGCCCAAAGAGGGCACTCAGTGGCTTTTGCGCCACTGGCCACACCTACCGCGATATTTAGCGGGGCGCTAATGGCGGCGTTAGCCTGTTGCACTGCGCCACCACCGATGACGTCATCGGTGTGCGCAGCGCCCCGCTCCCGCCCCGATGACTATATTTGGTCGCGCCCGCCTCTTCAGCGCCGGCCACTCACGAGCGGGGATCGTGCTGTTGCAGGCACCTCCCCCTTAACAGTGGGAGGAAGGCCTGCAGTACCACAGCGTGCCGTGCCACAGCATGTGGCGCTGCGACCCTTAGCGCGCCGATATTCAGTTTCAGCGCCCCAAGCGGGGCGTGGGAAGCCTCGATTAGTGGCCCGCTTCCATTTGGGGTGCAGAAACTGAATATCCGGATGGCGCAAGTGGCTCCGCTCGTAGCGGTAATTCCGGCGCCCAGGCGAGCTTGGCGCCCCAAACTGAATTTTTAGCCCTGTATCTTTTACTGTTTCTTCTGCTATTTGCTTTGATTTTGTGTCTGACACGGGCAGCGCAGCAATGACCATACTCACATGAACATCCACGCCTTCCTCAGTAGAGCTCACATGACTCATTGTGGGTGCTCGGGATAGTGCATCTGCTAACACTATGTGTTTGCCTGGTGTGTAGATCAGTTCAAAATCATATCTTTGCAGCTTCATCATGAGTCGTTGAATCCTTGGAGACATCTCATTCAGGTTTTTTTTTATGATGGCAACCAGTGGGCAGTGGTCCGTCTCAACTGTGAAGGTGGGAAGTCCATATATGTAATCATGGAACTTTTCTAGTCCAACTACCAAGCCTAGACATTCCTTTTCAATCTGGGCGTATCAACACTCAGAGCCAGTCATAGGCCTGGAGGCATAGGCAACAGGCTTCCAATCTTCACCCTCTGCTTGTAGCAAGACCGCGCCTAGGCCATCTTTTGATGCATCCATTGACACTTTGATTCTCTTTGTTGGGTCAAAGAAGGTGAGTACAGGTGTGGTTGTCAGCACTGTTTTGAGGTTCATCCACTCTTGTTCATGTCTTTCTGTCCATGCGAACTCATTTGTTTTATGTAGCAGGTCTCGCAGACAGGCTGTCTTGGCTGACAAGTTAGGAATGAACTTTCCAATGAAGTTTATCATCCCCATGATGCGTAGCACTCCTTTTTTGTCAGTGGGTCGGGGCATTTTGAGTATGGCGTTTACTTTTTCCATATCTGGCTCTATTCCTTTACCAGATAGATTATCTCCTAGGAAAGTGACTTCCTGGATGCCAAACTGACACTTGGTTTTGTTGAGCTTCAGTCCATTCCGGCATATGCTCTGTAGCACTTTAGTCAGTCTCTCATTGTGTTCTTTCAGTGTGGAGCCCCAGATGATGATGTCATCAACAGAGACCCGAACTCCTTCCAGACCTTCAATTATGTGTTCCATCACTCTATGAAAGATTTCAGATGCAGATATTTTCCCGAAAGGCATTCTAAGGAAACAATACCTGCCAAATGGTGTGTTGAAGGTACAGTATTTGGTGCTCTCTTCATCCAGTTTTAATTGCCAAAATCCTTGTGAGGCATCGGGATTTGTGAAGTATCTGGCACCTGACATTTCACTGGTGATTTCTTCTCGCTTGGGAATCTGGTAGTGTTCACGTTTTATATTTGCATTTAAGTCCTTTGGATCCATGCATACTCTTAGATCATTGTTCTTTTTCTTTACACATACCATGGATTTAACCCAGTCTGTTGGCTCTTTGACTTTCCTGATGACTCCTAGTGTGGTCATTCTGTCCAGTTCTTTCTTGAGCCAGTCACGCAGGGGTGCTGGAACTCTCCATGGAGCATGTACCACTGGCTGAGCATCCTCATTTAGCTGGATCTTGTAAGTGAATGGTAGAACTCCAAATCCTTTGAACACATCCTGGAAATTACTCACTACAGAATCCATTGAGCCATCTGGTCTGCTTATGGTACAGTTTATGCGGTAGACTCTCTTGACCAGTTCTAAGTCCTCACAAGCTTTGTTACCTAGTAGTGAATCAAGTCCTTCAGCCACAACAGAAAACTTGAGATGATGCACTTTGTCTTTGACTGTCACTTTAAGTCTGCATACACCTAAGCTATCTATTTTCTGTCCATTATAGTTCTTCAGTAGTACTGACTTTTTCTGTATTTTGGGCTTTTCTTTCATATTTTTAATGTCACTCATACTGATTAAATTTGCTTTTGCCCCAGTGTCTAGTTTCAATGTAACTAATGCTCCATTTACCTGCAGCGGCATCATCCATTTGTTCTCTTTTACTGCATTAACTTTATGTTCAGCATTGTCCATTCCTGAGGGCTGCACATTTTCCGTATCCTTTTCGATATTGTCACATGACACCATTCCTACAAAAAATGTCTCACTTAAATCAGTGTCCTCAACCACATTGACTTGTTGCCCTTTCTTTGCTTTTACTTTTGAAAAGCATTGTTTGGTAAAGTGATTCTTTCCATTACATTTTGTGCACATTTTCCCAAACGCTGGGCATTGTCTTGACTTGTGCTGGTAACCACAGCGTTTACAATTAAAAATTCCATCCTCCGATTGCTTTGCATTTCTGTTCTGCCCATGTTTCTTCCCTTTGTAGGACACAGCACCAACAGCAGCATAGTCACTCATTACAGTCGCATCATTATTAATTTCACTGAAAGTCTGCGTGCTGTTGAGCTAGCTCACTGGCATGGCATATTTTCACAGCATTCTCCAATGTTAGTTCAGTTTCTCTGAACAAACGTTCCCTGACCATTTTATCATGAATACCAAACACGATCTGGGCACGAATCATGGATGATTTCAGTTCAGAGAAATTACATATCTCTGCTTTCAGTTTCAGATCAGTCACAAAGCTATCAAAAGTCTCATTTTGCTGCTGTGTCCATGAACGGAACACGTACCTCTCATAGGTCTTGTTCTTTTTGGGAGAACAATGTGTATCAAACTTCTTTAACACATCGTCCATCTTTTCTCTGTTCTCCTCTTGATCAAATACAAACATATTAAATACCTCTATCGCCTGCGGGCCTTCAACCGTGAGCAGTAACGCTATTTTCCTTGCATCTGGCATCGTACCGAACCCGATGGCGGCAATGTAGAGTTCAAATTGTTGTTTGAAAGTCCGCCAATTGCAGTCGACATTCCCCGTGAGTTTCAAACCCTCCGGTGGTTTCAAATTCTCCATGTCACATTTCACAATATTCAGCAGATATTACCACTCCTGGTACCATTTTATGTTCATAAATAAATAGACGTTTTCATTATGAACAGCTAACTTGAGCTAGTCATTTATTCAACCATGTGGACTAGTGTACAGGCATCCATCTTGACTACTGCCTTGTGGGTAGCCCACTACTAAACATACAGCTCCACCTAGTGTACCATTCTAGAATGACATGTTACTGATCATTACACTTTTTGAAGTGTAGTCACTGTTGTAATGTAGGAAACGCAGCAGCCAAATTGTGCACAGCAAGCTCCCACAAACAGCAATGTGATAATGACCAGGTAATTGTTTAGTAGTGATGTTGATTGAAGGATAAATATTGGCCCAGGACACCAAGGATAACTCCCCCTGCTCTTCTTCAAATTAATGCAATGGGATCTTTTACATCTACCTGAGAGGGCAGACAGTGCCTCAGTTTAATGTCTCATCAACAGATGGCACCTCCACCAGTGCAGCACTCCCTCAGCACTGCACTGGAGTGTCAGCCTAGAATTTTGTGCTCAAGTCCCTGGAGTGGGACTGTGAACCCACAACCTTCTGACTCAGAGGCGAGAGTGCTGCCCACTGAGCCATGGCTGACACACGAAAGAGGTAGGATCACGAATAAATTCAGATACATCTGGCAAAGATAGATACACTTTTCCTCGGTCGAAAATGTTTTTGACAAGGAAAAGCTTGCTCAGGTGTGTGACAGACAGCAGGAAAACTAAGAGCTCTGATTACATGAGTCAGAATTGATGGACAGAACTGATTCTGAAAGCATTGTAACATGAGGAGTTGACAAAGTGGCATGTAGTGGAACTGAATTGCAACCAGAAAGAGCCAGGCAGATTAGTATGTGTAGTCTTTCTTATATAGAAAGGAAACCAAAAGTATGAAACATAATAGTGAATGTTTCTTGGTTTATGATCACCTAAACATTTATAGCCTTCAACCAGAACAGCCAATCACAGGATTTTTTGTTACGCGTTTGTAAATACACTGATGCGTACATTGCTAAATCTGTTACTCACTAACAGGACCTTCCTGAGAACAATAACCTCCGAGGGATTAACTTGATGGGGTATAGCTTGCGATTCTGGTGCAAATTGCGCCCAAAATTGTGCCCGCTTTTTGCAAAGTGTATTTTTGTCCCCAGTTTCTGCTCAAACTCATTTGCCAAATCGCCGAACGCAAAATCTGCCATGAAACACCGGGCAGCGTTTAAATCGTATTTATAAAAATTTTGCGGAAAAAAATATTCCGTGATGTATTGAAGAGTGGGTAACCTGGTGAAGTTTGATTAATACGGCTGAAGGTGGGTTTATCACAAAAAATATAATCATTTTAAATCACAATGTCCATCCACCACCTGTGACTAACCCGATTTTTGAAATGACTGAAAATAACTTTCAAAAATATACAAAACTATTTTCTAATTAGATTGGGGTACAGTAGTCAGTTCTTTAGTAAATTAAAAAAATTAATTCAAAACCTCACACAACGTGCCTATTAGTGTCCTTGCGCTCAAAAGATCCAGCTTAATTTTTGGAGCCTCCTCAAAGGCCCGCCAACGAGCGCAATTAGTGGAAACTCGCCACAGTGATTAATTCACCCTCAGGGCGTGGCCAATTTTGTGGGTGGGACTCGCTTATAGTGCGATGCTTTTAAAAACTAGCACAAAAGATCGCGGAAATTCAAGTTGCGAATTGGCGCTTACAATTCCGCGATCCTTTGCGGTGGTTACACCGATGTCGGGGGGATGTCGGGGCCTCACAGCGCCAGGGACCCGGGTTCGAATCCGGCCTCGGGTGACTGTCTGTGTGGAGTTTGCACATTCTCCCCGTGTTTGCGTGGGTTTCCTCCGGGTGCTCCGGTTTCCTCCCACAGTCCAAAGATGTGCAGGTTAGGTTGATTGGCTATGATAAAAATTGACCCTTAGTGTTAGGGGGATTAAATATGTGGGGTTACGGGGATAGGGTGGGATATGTGTTGGTGTAGGGGTTACGGGGATCGGGTGGGATATGTGTCGGTGCAGGCTCGATGGGCCGAAATGGCCTCTATCTGCACTGTGAGGTTTCTGTGATTCTGTGATTCTGTGAATTACGCTGAAAAAAAAACCCCCAATCGAGCGGAAGCTCCAGGCCCAAGTATTTCTCTTCAGGGCACCATTGAAGTTTGAAATTAATGACTGGATAGAGATATTTACCCCTGTCCCAAGCTCCTCCTGCCCTTTGCAGTGCAAATGTCATTGGACGGAAGAGGGAGTGGGAGTCCAAGAGCGGGGACTCCCCACCTCAGGTGTTCTTGACGTCCGGCTCCGTCAGGACCCAATGCTGAAAATCCAACTCTTGCTGGATATAAAATGCCTTGCCACACATAAACATTCAGAAAATACACCTTTCATACTCCAGATTCAGATGCCTTTAAGAAATGTTCACTTTTGGAAAAAAAATCCAAAACAATTGTGTTTATATTCTAACAGGTGTTATCCCGTTCCTGGTAATCCACTGCAGGGTTCCTGATCGATGGAAACAATGCTTTCATTAAGTCCTTAACTAACCCAAATGCTTATCCCCAGTGTCAACAGTTTTGAAATTATGCTATGCAAATATTTACGTATGAGCACTTCATGTACCTTCATGCAGTTCCTTGGTACACTATTTTAATGAGACATTGATGTATATTAAAATAAGTGGATCATTGGCCCAGAAATTTGGGTCCCAGCGCGTGAGTACGCGCTGGGTACTCACACGTAGGCCCAACGAAAGTGCCGGTTTCGTGCATGCACTGCGCATGCGCGGGAAACCGGCACTTCCGTTCCCCTGAAAGAAGGGGTTGACAGGTGGAATGCGTGCACTGGAGAGGCAGCGCGTGCGCATCGAACTTACATTTTTTTTGCAGATTTCTCCAGGAGGGTAAGACTCCAGCAGTTGCACTTTTAAAAAGCAGGCGCAAGGCTTAATTTTAACAAGGTAAGTGGTGAATTAATTAAAATTAAAACATTTTTTCCACAGGTTAATTATTTTTAAATACTTTAAAGAAAGGTAAGTTTATTTTTAGCCCAGCAACCCAAGATATTTTAAAAATGTGATTTAAAAAAAAAAATTATTTGGCGTTTTAGTGATGTTTTGGGGCTTATAGTATTTATAGGTTTGACAGCTCTTCCTGTCAAACTTATGAATGAAGCATTCCCTGCTACCATTGGCTCTCCATGGCCCACATGATCCCAGGGGACGCTTCGAACTAACTGCGCCCCTGGGATACGCAAGCACTGCGCGCCGGCAGTTGGAGGGGGCCCAGGATCGGAATCCCACGCGGGCCCACAGCTCAACGGCCAGCACGCTAGGTAAGTGCAGGTCGGGGGCTTGCACCCGCGGGAAGCCCCCGACCCGAATTTCTGGGTCTTCATTAAAATATTGGATGACAGGATTGTATACAAATGCTTACGAAAACCCCGCCACAGTATAAATTCAGCATCACTATATCGTGAAGATTGGAAGGAAGGGGTAAGTGAATGCCTGAATTACCCGTGAAGAGTGAAAACGTCTTAGAACATGAAAAACCAACAAGAATACCTTTGTTCCTTGGATCATTATTGAGAGTGGATGGTAACGTTACGGTCTTTTAGAAACTTTAGACTTGAATGAAAGAGAGGATAGGCTTAGGAGAGAAGAAGCAGAGGGGTTTACGGGAAGGGCCACTAACTTTAGTGGACAAAAGGAGATAATTCTCTGGTTTCCCACGGCCAGCAATGGGCCTCGCTTGGTAGCAGGAAAAATCAGAAATTTGGGCGCGTGTTGTACACGATTTCCCAACCATAGAGCTTTTCACGACCTCAGGATATCCCAAAGCGTTTGCAGATGACACAAAGCTGGGTGGGCGTGTCTGCTGTGAGGAGGATGCTGAGAAACTCCGGTGTGATTTAGACAGGTTGGGTGCTTGGGCAGATGCATGGCAGATGCAGTATAATGTGGATAAATGCAAGGTTATCCACTTCGGTGGCAAAACAGGATGGCAGATTATTATCTGAATGGCAATAGATTGGGAAAAGGGGAAGTGCAACGAGACCTGGGTGTCCTTGTGAACCAGTCGCTGAAGGTAAGCATGCTGGTGCAGCAGGCGGTTAAGAAGGCAAATGGTATGTTGGCCTTCATAGCGAAAGGATTCGAGTACAGGAGCAAGGATGTCTTTCTGCAGTTGTACAGGGCCTTGGTGAGACCACACCTTGAGTATTGTGTGCAGTTTTGGTCACCTTATCTGAGGAAGGATGTTCTTGCCATGGAGAGACTGTAGCGAAGATTCACTAGACTGATACCTGGGATGGCAGGAATGACGTATGAGGAGAGATGGGGTCGATTAGGCTTATATTCACTAGAGTTTAGAAGAATGAGAGGGGATCTCATTGAAACTTAGAAAATTCTAACAGGACTAGACAGACTAGATGCAGGAAGGATGTTCCCCATGGCGGGGGAGTCCAGAACCAGGGTTCACAGCCTAAGGATAAGGGGTAAGCCATTTAGGACTGAGGTGAGGAGGAATTTCTTCACCCAGAGAGTGGTGAACCTGCGGAATTCTCTACCACAGAAGGCAGTAGAGGCCAATTCATTAAATATATTCAAGAAGGAGTTAGATATATTTCTTAAGGCTAAAGGGATCAAGGGGTATGGGGAGAAAGCAAGGACAGGGTACTGAATTTGGATGACCAGCCGTGATCTCATTGAATGGCGGAGCAGGCTCGAGGGGTCGAATGGCCTACTCCTGCTCCTATCTTTTATGTTTCTATGTTTCTATAACCAATGAAGTACTTTTTGAAGTGTGGTCACTGTTTTGATGTAGGAAACGCGGCAGCCAATTTGCGCACAGCATGCTCCCACAAACAGCAATGTGATGATGACCAAATAGTCTGTTTGTGTGACGTTGATTGAGGGACGAATATTGAGCAGTTCACAAGCACAAAATTCCATGGCAACGGTTAATACAGAATTAATCAAAAATAACTGCTCAATTTTATTGCTTGGCAGCAACTTTTACATCATATATACAGTCACTGATGTTATTGGTGCTGTAAACTACTGCACTTTATTGTACTCTATTGTACTGCAATAACAACAGATAATACAGCAGCATTTAATACGACCAACATAACAACATTCATTTTCCATCGTATCAACATCAATGCCAACTTGTTCAGGGCCACTGGTAATAAGGTTTTTTTTATTCTCAGTTATTTTTGATTTAGCCATTGTGTAACAGAAGGCTCCAAGTGAGAAATGTTTACAGCCACGATCATTATGCTTTCAATTGTTCCAGCATTTTCTAACAGCTTGCATTGTATTTGCAAAGCAACCCAAGATATTTGAAAGCAGATTGTCCTTTATCAATTTATACGCTGTCAAATTCACTGACTGTAAATTACTAGCTGGTTCATTTATTGGCTTGTGTGCTAGCAACCAGGAATCTCTTAAATTGCTCTCCCATCTGAACACAAAAAGCAAATATCAATCTACGAAGAGTGACGAACAGGTGAAGACCCTCTGGTCCATCTAGCCTGTCTCACACAATTGTGATACTGTGTGCATCACAATACAGACGCTCTCCGCCCACCGAAGAAATGAAATGAAAGACTTCCATGTACAGGAAACTCTTGTTTAAATGGCACCTAAATATCCGGTATTCTCTATTAACCGGCAAAATTCTCACGCTGAAAACAACACCTCAATAACCGGCAATGTTGCCGAGTCCGAGTCTCCCGCAGTGGCCGAGTTAGTCAGTGGGGGTAGTTCTCCAAACTGCCACTACTCAGCTTCTTGGCGCTGTCGGAAGTCGGAATACTCAAAACCCCTGTAACAGGAGTCTGACACTCCCGCGCTGCCAGTAGTCTCTTCTGATCTGCCATTTTACAGGGGTACTGTGTGTCTCCCACGCTGCTGGTAGTCATTGCATTGCATTACCCTCAACTGGCAGTACTGTACTTAATCAAGCATCTTCCACCATCCATTTAACACAACGTTCTGTAGGTGAGTACCCAATTACTGTATACTGCACATTTCTTGATTTTTTTCTTTTTTTTTAAAAATAGCCTCGGTAGATAATCCTCTCTGTCATCCGGAATTTTTGATCAACCGGCAACACGCCGGTCTCGTCGGTGCCGGATACCAAAGAGTTTCCTGTATATAGAGCTTTTCACGACCACCAGATGTCCCAAACTGCTTTACAGCCAATTAAATGCATTTGAGTAATTTAGGAAACGCTGCAGCCAATCTGCACACAGCAAGCTCCCACAAACAGCAATGTGACAATGATCAGAAAATCTGTTTTCAGTGATGTTTATTGAGTGATTTAAAGACCAAGATGAGAATATTAAATTTGGCACTTTGGAGGATGGAGAGCCAATATGGGTCCTCAAGGACAGGGGGTGATGGGGTCTAACGCTCAGCTTGGGTCGAATAGGGCATCAGTGGAGAGAACAATCTGGTTCAGCCTGAGACAGTGGCCACTACATCCTTGAACGTTTGGGCTTGTGGCTCTTTACAAGCTGGCTACGGGGACACCAGAGAGTCTGCCATCCACAGATATACTCAGCAAAGTGACATATTTTCACTTGCCTCACATTCTAGTGCCTGCTGCTATGGTGCTCCCCCTTCCCAACTAATCCTGTGCTTCATCTCCGTGCAACACCAATGATTGGCACTTCTTCAACAATAACCTGCTCACCAATGCTCAGCTTGGGTTCTGCCAGGACCACTCAGGACCAGACCTCATTACAGCCTTGGTCCAAACATGGACAAAAGAGCTGAATTCCAGAGGTGAGCTGAGAGTGACTGCCCTTGACATTAAGGCAGCATTTGACAGATTGTGGCATCAAGGAGCCATAGTAAAACTGAAGTCAATGGGAATCAGGGGGAAAAACTCTCCACTGACTGGATTCATACTTAGCACGAAGGAAGATGATTGTCATTGTTGGACGCCTATCATCTCAGCCCCAGGATATCGCTACAGGAGTTCCTCAGGGCAGTGTCCTAGGCCCAACCATCTTCAGCTGCTTCATCAATGACCTTCCCTCCAGCATAAGGTCAGAAGTGGGGATGTTCGCTGATGATTGCACAGTGTTTAGTTCCATTTGCAACTCCTCAGATAACAAAGCAGTCTGTGTCCGCATGCAGCAAGACCTGGACAACATCCAGGCTTGGGCTAATAAGTGGAAAGTAACATTTGCACCACACAAGTGCCAGGCAATGACTATCTACAACAAGAGAAAGTCTAACCATCTGCCTTGATATTCAATGGCATTACCATCATCAAGTCTCCCACCATCAACATCCTGGAGGGTCACCATTGACCAGAAACTTAACTGGACCAGCCACATAAATAATGTGGCTACAAGAGCTGGTCAGAGGCTGGGAATTCTGCGGCGAGTGTCTCACCTCCTGAGTCCTCAAAGACTTTCCATTATCTTCAAGGCACAAGTCAGGAGTGTGATGGAATACTCTCCACTTGCCTGGATGAGTGCAGCTCCAACAACACTCAAGAAGCTCAACACCATCCAAGACAAAGTAGCCCGCTTGATTGGCACCCCATGCACCACCTTAAACATTCACTCCCTCCACCACCGGCGTACCATGGCTGCAATGTGTACCATCTACAAGATGCACTGCAGCAACTCGCCAAGGCTTCTTCGACAGCACCTCCCAAACACTTGACTTCTACCACCTAGAAGGACAAGGGCAACAGTTGCATGGGAACACCACCACCTCCAAATTCCCCTCCAAGTCACACACCATCCTGAATTGGAAATAAATCGCCGTTCCTTCATCGTCGCTGGGTCAAAATCCTGGAACTCCCTCCCTAACAGCACCTTCACCACACGGACTGCAGTGGTTCAAGAAGGCAGCTGATGACCACCTTCTCAAGGGCAACTAGAGATTAGTAATAAATTCTGGCCTTGCCAGCGACGCCCACATCCCAGGAACAAATTATTACAAAAGCAGTAACTTTATCCTGGCTGGCAGTTATGCATCTTTGAGAGTCTAAATGTATTGAGAGCTTCGGCCTGAGGTGACCCAGCTACAGACTGTTACATCTCTGCGGCTAGAGGAACAACTTGCCCTACTCATTTGCTGTGACAAGTGCTGCCATTGGAGGGGTGGTCGTGAGGTGGGATGGGAACGGTGTTGTCATTTGGAGAGACAGCAACATCATTCATTGCCACTTCCTGACTGCCAGTGCCGGTCTCCATGCCTCTGTACCTGCTGAACTGCTGGCAAACACTTACTTAATTTGTGTTCCTAAAACCTGCTTTAAATATGCTTCACAGTCCCCATACACAGAGTCATAAAACAAATGTTTTCCAATTACTGAGATGAGTTTGATTTTTTTTTCTAGGCACGAAAGGACAATTTAAAATTGAGGTAACCATTACATTCATGTGTGGAATTTTATGCGACAACTTTCCATTGCATTGAAAGAAAAGAAAATTTGATTTGATTTCCCAACACACATTGGTGAATATCCTGATAATGTCTTGAATAAAAAAGTAACCTAATTGAAGTGGCATTGCAATTGAGTATTTAAGTGTTTAAGCCTCCAACACTTTGCGTCACATCAAATGTTCACCTCATAAATTTTCGTTTCTCAATTATAGCTATTTGGAATGATGTCAAGCAAAGGCAAAAGATGGATAAAGGGAGTGAGTCTCTAACTTCTCGATGCTGTCTGGGAGCCTAATCTGGAAGCCCAGCCAGTCAGGTGCACATATTGGCCCAGAGATTCGGGTCTCCACGGGTGAGTACGCACGGGGTACTCACGCGTGGGCCCGATGGAAGTGCCGGTTTCTTGCATGCACTGCGCATGCGCGGGAAAACGGCACTTCCGTTCCTCTGAACCAAGGGGTTCAGAGGTCGAACATGTGCGCGGGGGAGTCTGCGCGTGCGCTTTGAACTTACGTTTTTTTTACAGGTTTTTCCGTGAGGGTAAGTCTTTAGATTTTAGAAATGTAAAAAACAGGCGTAAGGCCAGCATTTTAAAAGGGAAGTGGTCAATTAATTAAAATTAAAACATTTTTTCCACAGGTTTATTATTTTTAAATACTTTAAAGCAAGGTAAGTTTATTTTTAGCCCTGTTAGAATATAAAATTATTTTTTTCAAAAATTTAAATTATTGTTTAAAATAGTTATTTCATGTAATTTATAGTTTATTTAAAAAGTGTGTTGATTTAAAAAAAATTATTTGAAGGTTTACTACTATTTTGGGGCCGTAGTATTTATAAGTTTTGACAGGTCTTCCTGTCACTACTTATGAAAGGGCTTTCCCCTGTGCCGATTGGCTGCCCATGGCCCACGTGATCCCAGGGGATGCATCGCACTAACTACGCCCCTGGGACACACAAGCACAGCGCGCCGGCAGCTGGGCCAGGCCCCGGAGCGGAATTCCATGGGGCCCTACAGCTCAACTGCCGGCGTGCAAGGTAAGTGCAGGTCGGGGGCTTACACCCGCAGGAAGCCCCCGACCCGAATTTCTGGGCCATTGGAAATCTGAGCAATCATTTGTGCTCCTGAATTTGCAAGACGTGTTGCTGCTGGACTAGGCTTCCCACTGGCAGTGCAAAGTCAGAAAATTACCCCTTAAATGGCCCAATCACCCCGAGATGCACCCAACCACTGCCACGCACCTGAATGTAAATAGCATGGGCTTGTTCCTGGCTTGTTCTTTTGGCTGGCTGGCGAGACTTCAAGAGGGAAAAAGGGACAAAATTAAAAAATTTAAATGTAAAAATACTGATCTTGGATTCATTTGTTATTCTCTTGTAATAACTTGTCAACACGCTGTTAATGATCGATGCTGATAGATCAGGGTTTAAAATTACATTTCAAGCGTGGGAGGGAATAGTTCTCAATTTGAAAGAAACTACGCTCAGTGGCGTTTGTGCATTTTGTTCCCTTTACTTTTCAGTCACATTTCCTCCTGGGAAGGGATGCATTAGTGCAGGGGAGTTATCCCCAGTGTCCTGGCCATTATTTATCCCTCAATCAACATTACTAAAACAGATTATCTGGTTATTATTACATTGCTGTTTGTGGGAGCTTGCTGTACTCAAATTGGTTGCTGCATTTCCTACAGTACAACAATGACTACACTTCAAAAAGTACTTCATTGGTTGTAAAGCAGTTTGGGGCATCCAGTGGTCATGAAAGGCACTATATTTCTTCCTTCCTTTCTTCCTTCCTACCTTTCCTTCCCTCCATCCTTCCCCCTCTCCTTCCTTCCCTCCTTCCTTCCCTCCTTCCTTCCCTCTCTCCTTCCTTCCCTCCCTCCATCCTTCCTTCCCTCCTTCCTTCCCTCCTTCCTTCCCACTCTCCTTCCCTCCCTCCTTTCTTCCTTCCCTCCTTCCTTCCCTCATTCAATCCCTCCTTCCTTCCCTCCTTCTCTCCCCTGGCTAGGACTAATTCTTCAGCTAAAATTAATATTTGTGTTTCGGTCTATCTTTTTACTTTCTCCCCTCCATTTTTCAGACTAAATAAGCTGGCCAAAGTCTGTGGGGTCAGAGCAGGTCTACCAATTAGAATATGACTAGCAGGAGCCGAGGCCACTAGGGGTGCATCTATGGTGCAAATTGGGACCAAAGGGTGTCAGACCAGGAGGAGGGGTGCCAGATTCCCCCGCAAACTTTTGAAAGCTGCGCCCAGTTACCAGCCTTCCTAAGGGGTTCGCAAGAAAAGCCCTGTTTCTCTTCAGAGGTCCAGACCCCAATCCTGGCCTGAACTCTAAGGTGGGCCCCTCTTCTGCTGTGACGGAGCGGCCTGGTTACCAACCTTGTTTTGAGGTTGTTATTCTTTCCATTAACATTAGGCGAAGGCAGTCAAAATCGAGCCCGATGTGTGTGAGGGAGATGGGGGCCGGGGTGGGGGTGCGGGGTGGGGGGTTTGCAGGGAGGGGAGGAATTCGACTATTGCCAAAACGGGCGCAAATTCGGCGAATCAGCTGCACTGCACGCCATTTTCAGGTTCGGACCTCATTTAAAGACCACTCGCGAGCTATGGGCGCCAAATAGGCACCGAGCCTCAGTTCGCTGGTTGACCATCGGCCGGCTCCTTCATTGAGGGTGCCACCCCAGCAGTTCGAGCCTGGGGGCGGGGACCCAATCCCAGAGGGAGTCAAGCATGGACCAACAGCAGACCCCTGCTCCTCCTGGTCCCACAAAAATTGTCCCCAGCAAAGCTCTGGGCCAGTTCTTGAGTAACCACTAGCGATCCCTTTCAGCAATGCTAGTTAGGCTGCACTGAGGTTGGTTTAAATGTGGTGGAGCATGCATGGCGCAGGACACTGATTTGCATATTTAAGTAGCCTTATGCCTGAAATAGGAGGGAGTGCCGATCGCCCGATTACAGACCCGCCTGGAAATGGCATCAGGCAGCACTTGGTACTCAATGGGGTTGAGGAAGTGTCCTAACCCCCCAGATAAGGAAAAGAAAGACTTGCATTTCTATAGCGCCTTTCACGACCACCGGACTTGTCAAAGCGCTTTTCAGTCAATGAAGTATTTTTTGAAGTGTAGTCACTGCTGTAATGTAGGAAACGCGGCAGCCAATTTGCGCACAGCAAGGTCCCACAAACAGCAATGTGATAATGACCAGATAATCTGTTTATGTTATGTTGGTCGAGGGCCAGGACACCGGGGATAACTCCCCCTGCTCTTCTTCGAAATAGTGCCATGGGATCTTTTACGTCCACCTGAGAAAGCAGACAGTCTTATCTGAAAGACGGCATCTCCAATACTCAACTGTTGGCCACCCATTTTTAAAGGTGAGAAATGGGTGACCAACACTTGAAAACCGTCCCCAAGGTGTGCTTGTACGTACACAGGAACTGTCGGAACATCGGAACAGGAGTGGGCCATTGAGCCCCTCGAGCCATTCAATCAAATCATGGCTGATCTGTAAGGGAAAGAGAGAGAGAGATGGGGTTGAAATTTGAATTGGCAATCGCGTAAAACCGATGGCAGTTCATCAACAGCCCGTTTTACACCTCGTCCAATTTATTTTTCCACTGAAGTCAGCTGATGCACAGGTCTTCTGTCCTGACAATGCAGTTTAGGAGGAGATCCGGGTTGTCTGACATAAGCGGTCTTACAGACTGATCCATTGCAAGCCTGCAAAAAGGCCCTTAAGAATTACAGGCCCGTTTTATTCAGTTGGCACGTCGCCAATCAAAAAATCAATAATGCACTGTCATTTTGGAGATCTTTTACTATTTTTTTGCGGGGGATAGATATGCAACTCCTTGCAAGAGCCTAATGTCTGATTCACCATGAGCAATGCAATATCAGCAGGTTTTTTATTTTGATATGCTTCCCTATTAATCATCTCGGTAAACATTGTTTTGGAAAATATACTGTGGAATGAGAAAATGAAATCACAATCTGCTAAAGATGACTGTCTTCTTCAAGTAATTGTCATGGTGATGTGACACATACTGTATCAACAGCAAAGGGAATAAGGCATGAAATATTCTTCAATTCTTTAGGTGGAAACGCTCAGTTATATTTTATGCACAGCAGAATAAGACCATTGGGAGCAGCCAGGTTGCTGATTTTGGCAAAGATGCAATGCGGTTGCCTCACTCCAGTACCTTGCAGTAGCCTTCTACTACTGGAACACTTGATAATATTAAGATGATGGTATTACTGAGATGCCAGGCTGTCCTCACATGACGAATAATCTCTGCTGATATCTTTACCTTCCTTACAGAGCAGGAGGCATCGGCTCCGCACAGAGATGACCGTACAATGTAGATCCTCCAATAAACCTTAGAGGCAATGGAGCAGCTAAACTATTGACCTAACTATTGAGGAGGGGCAAAGTGGTTGGTGCAGTGGTCTTTCAACTTCTTGGACCTAGAGATGAGAGCCCAAAGTGATGCGAGGAAAGTTTCTTTCTGCCTGTGAAATGAGTCTAAGCCATCTTAACCGAACTTCTAGGAACATAGGAGCAGGAGGAGGCCGTTCAGCCCCTCGAGTCTGTTCCGTCATTCAATGAGATCATGGCTGATCTGCGATCTAACTCCATATTCCTGCGTTTGGCCCATATCCCTTAATACCTTTGGTTAGAGAGCATAGACCAACATTACATCCTTATGCACTTATGAAAATACAATATTATACAGTATTCTAGGCACAGAAGCAGGCCATTTGGCCCATGAGGTCCACGCTGGTGTTTATGCTCCACTCAATTCTCCTCCCACCCTACTTCATTTAGCCCCATCAACATATCCTTCTATTCCTTTCTCCCTCATGTGTTTATTTAGCTTCCCCTTGAATGCATCTATGCTTTTCGCCTCAACTACTCCTGTGGTAGCGAGTTCCATATTCTAACCATGCTGTGTAAAGAAGTTTCGCCTGAATTCTCTATTGGATTTATTAGTGATTATCTTATATTTTTGGCCCCTAGCTCTGTTCTCCCCCACAAGTGGAAACATCTTCTCTACGACTATCCTATCAAAACTTTTCATAATCTTAAAGACCTCTATCAGATCATCCCTCAGTCTTCTCTTTTCTAGAGCAAAGAGTCCCAGCCTGTTCAATCCTCAATGACGTATGAGGAGAGATTGTGTCGATTGGGCTTATACTCACTGGAGTTTAGAAGATTGAGAGGGGATCTCATCGAAACCTATAAAATTCTGTCAGGTCTGGGCAGACTAGATGCAGGAAGGATGTTTCTGATGGCCGTGGAGTCCAGAACCAGGGGTCATAGTCTAAGGATAAGGGGTAAGCCATTTAGGACTGAAATGAGGAGGAATTTCTTCACCCAGAGAGTGGTGAACCTGTGGAATTCTCTGCCACAGAGGGCGGTGGAGGCTAGTTCATTAAATATATTCAAGAAAGAGTTGGATATATTTCTTGAGGCTAAAGGGACCAAGGGATATGGGGAAAAGGCAGGGACAGGGTACTGAATTTGGATGATCAGCCATGATCACATTGAATGGTGGAGCAGGCTCGAAGGGCCGAATGGCCTACTCCTGCTCCTATCTTCTATGTTTCTATGTTTCTATGTTTCCTGATAAGTATATCCGCTCATTTCCAGTATCATCCTAGTAAATCTTTTTTGCACCTTCTCCAGTGCCTTTGTATCTTTTTTATAAGATGGAGACCAGAACTGTTCACAGTACTCCAAGTGTGGTCTAACCAAGGTTCTATATGAGTTTAACATAACTTCACTACTTTTCAATTCTATCCATCTAGAAATGAACCCCAGTGCTTTGTTTGCTTTTGTTGATTGTCCTATTAACCTGCGTCGCTACATTTAGTGATTTGTGTATCTGTACACCCAGATCCCTCTGTTCCTCTACCCCATTTAGACACTTAAGGGGGAATTTTTCAGGGGGTCAGCGGGTGCGTTTGGTGGCGGGTTGTGCGGGAAAAAAAATTTTTAGACAGCGAGTGGGGAACCCGCTGTCAACCTGCGCCACATGACTTTCCCATATGTCGAGTCAGTCAACGCTGAACAGACCTGACACGCAACAGCGGGGGAGGCAATTTAGGTCATTATGACCTTGTTAAGAGCCACTTAAAAAGTATTTTGAGCTCATCTTTAAATTTTATGAGGTCACCCACGGGGTCCATGTTGCTCGGGGAGGAGGTCGGGAGCTGTGTCACCATGAAATCATCTCTTTACTTGACAGCTGCAAATGTGGTATAAAAGCTCCCATCTCACAGCTGTTCACTTTCCAAGCTCAGAAGCTGTTGCTTACTGCATTTGGAAGACAGATTGAGCTTAATGCAGGTTGCAAGTGTTTGGAGTAAACTCTCTATCCACTGTCACCTCATTGGAACAACCTCTCTCACCATTGACAGATCGCTTCCATCTTCTCAAGTTCACCTGCCATCTATTATACCAGCATCGGTGCCCTTGAAGCTATCTCACCTTGATGCGCAGAATCCCAGCATGATCAGCCCTAACACCAGCAGCACCAGACACACCAGCAGCACCAACAACAATACCAAACTTCTCTGCAATCAACTGATGCTGCACAGGACACAGGGCATCAGCACCTGACCACATTGCTGCCCGGGAGGCCAGGGATGGCCTCAATATAGCCAGATTTACTTCACTTGATGCTGCACACCCTGGCTGCAACATGATGCACCAGGTTGGCTCCACCCCACACCAACACCATAAAGCATCCTTACAATGCCCAAGCCATTCCTTTCACACTCATCACCATTACGGGGGGAGGGGGTACCCTAATGTCTCACCATTCACTGCAACTCACTAAGCCACTTCCAAAGGTGCACACAGATCTGTCCAAGAAAGCAAATGTTGAAAGTAAAGATTTCGATGTTTGACAGCACATTAACAAATATTTCACATGAACATTGTCTAAAACATACAAGTGCCTACCCTTGTGTGTTGTTAGTTAGTATGCTTTCTCTAGGATGAGGGTGAGTGTGAGGGGTGGTTAGTGAGATGGGGAAGTGATAATGAAGATAGCGAGGGATGGGTGGAGGTGCAAGGTAAGTTAGTGTGAGTAAGGATGTGCAAGAGTAGGGTAGGGAAGGCAGTGTGATGGGGATGTGATGAGTGGCACAGCAAGATGAGGTTGAGTGTGGCTTTGCAGTAATGTTTCATGATCTACTGAGATCATTGAAAGGTTTGCGCCACTGCAGCCTGGTCCTCCTAACGACATCCCTGCTTGTGTCCTCCTGTGCAATGTGCAACCAGGCTGCATTGATCGCCTGGGGAGGTCTCTTCCGCCCATGGGAAGGGAAGAGAAGCTCCCTGCATGCTCTGACTCCCTCTATAAGCATATGGAGGGAGTCATGGGAGAGCCTGGGTGCAGCCATGCACCTCTGTGCAGTGCTTGTCAGTGTTTACAGCACCTCAATGCTGTAGAACACTGACAGCACAACTGTCAAAATAAATTTGCGCATGGTCCCTTTAAGTAAACTGGCTGATGACATGTCATCAAGTGATGTCATCAGACCCGCTTCCTTCAATTGGCCAGCAATCGCATTGGGTGGGCTTAACAAGCCAAATCAGGGTAAAATCATTCTACAGAGCGGGTTGGAGCTAACAGCGGGGTCGGGACCCGCCACCAACCCCGGTAACACCGGACCCGCCGAGGTAGGGGAAATCGCGGCCTTATTTTCCAAGGAGTATATGGCCTTCTGATTCTTCCCACCAAAATGTACCGCCTCACACTTATCGATATTGAAGTTCATTTGACATTTACACGTCCATTCTGCAAGTTTATTAACGTCTTCAAATAGTTTTACTCAGACGGTCCACAAGATGAGTTAATCTCAGGCTCATTGTTGGGCCAGAATAGATGGAGCTTTGCTGCATCTAACCATGATCCCACAAACTTTAAGTGCTTGTATTAAAAAATGAGTAGCTGGAATGGGAAATGTTTCGTCACCATGAGGTGTACAAAATTCACAAAGAAGATAACAATGGAATTAAGAATATTACAACAAAATTGTCTGACCAGCCTCCAAGAATGGAACCATCCATGTTTCATGGAGTTAGATTTGCTTGCAATCACTTGGAATATCCTGCATATATTATTTTGATTGCATAGGCCACAAATATTTATACAATGTCTTATAATATCTCAAACAGCCATCTGTTGCTTCTATTTGATAAACTTGAACAGAATCCGAACTAAAAATATTAAAATCACTTCTCCATAGAAAGGATGGTAGATCATTTTAAGGTGAAATTCCAAAACTCAGGCCAATCTTAATTCATAACTGCTGTAGTTAAAGATCCCCAAACTCTGCTTGTTGTGCACAACTTGCAAATTGTAAGTATTTGAGTTTCAACTGTACATTTTGCTGCCTACTATAATAAACTGAAGAAACCAAATTATTCTTGTAGTTCAGTAGTTATTGAACTTGCATTACGCTGAAATAATTAAACTTTATGTGAGTAGTTATGCTAAACTAGAGAAGTTATGCAAAATTTGTATCGAACCTTGGTTAACCGAGTACTGCGTACAATTCTGCTCCCCATATTATGGGGACACCTGGAGAGGGTGCAAAAAAGATTTACAAGGATGATACCAGAAATGCGAGAGTATACCTATCAGGAAAGGACGAACAGGCTGGGTCTCTTTTCTCTTGAAAAGAGAAGGCTGAGGGGTGATCTAATAGAGGTCTTTAAAATTATGAAAGGTTTTGATAGAGTAGACACAGAGAGAATGTTTTCACTTGTGGGGAAGGGGCAAAGCTAGAGGCCATCAATATAAGAGAGTCACCAAGGAACCCAATAGGGAATTCGGAAGAAATTTCTTTACCCAGAGAGTGGTGAGAATGTGGAACTCGCTACCACAGGGAGTGGTTGAGGTGAATAGTATAGATGCATTTAAGGGGAGGCTGGATAAGCATATGAGGGAGAAGGGAATAGAGGGTTATGCTGATAGAGTTAGATGAGGAAAGACGGGAGGAGGCTCGAGTGGAGCATAAACACCGGCATGGACTGGCTGGGCCAAATTGCTTGATATTTATGCACATACATTGACATAAAGTTAGTATTGGAGCTCGGTATGTAACATAGAAACATAGAAACATAGAAGATAGGAGCAGGAGTAGGCCATTCGGCCCCTCAAGCCCACTCCGCCATTTAATGAGATCATGGCTGATCATCCAAACACAGTACCCTGTCCCTGCTTTTTCCCCATATCCCTTGATCCCTTTAGCCTCAAGAAATATATCCAATTCCTTCTTGAATATATTTAATGAATTGTCCTCAACTGCCCTGTGTGGCAGAGAATTCCACAGGTTCACCACTCTCTGGGTGAAAAAATTCCTCCTCATCTCTCTCCTAAATGGCTTACCCCTTATCCTTAGACTGTGACCCCTGGTTCTGGACTCCCTCGCCATCGGGAACATCCTTCCTGCATCTAGTCTGTCTAGTCCTGTTAGAATTTTATAAGTTTCAATGAGATCCCCTCTCATTCTTCTAAACTCTAGTGAATATAAGCCTAATCGACCCCATCTCTCCTCATACGTCATTCCTGCCATCCCAGGTATCAGTCTGGCGAATCTTCGCTGCACTCTCTCCATGGCAAGAACATCCTTCCTCAGATAAGGCGACCAAAACTGCACACAATACTCAAGGTGTGGTCTCACCAAGGCTCTGTACAACTGCAGTAAGACATCCTTGCTCCTGTACTCAAACCCTCTCGCTATGAAGGCCAACATACCATTTGCCTTCTTAACAGCCTGCTGCACCTGCATGCTTACCTTCAGCGACTGGTGCACAAGGACATCCAGGTCTCGTTGCACTTCCCCTTTTTCAAAATGTACTTTTTGAAGAAACGATACAGAAGCAATAGCCTATCTTTACAAAATAGACATTCATATATCACTTGAAAAATAATGTTATCCTTTTACACGAATAATACAAGTAATTATCAGAGAAGCAATCTTATTTAAATGGCTGTTAAAATGTAGAGTTACAGCCAATGCCAAGTCTTACTGAGCATCCTGTAAAGGAGCTTACCGATATTATGTTATTTGATTGGCCTGGATTTTGCAGTCAACGGCGAAGTGATAGCGATCGCCGCTGGTCTCGAAGAAAGCTGCCCACAAAGACCTAGCGATCTCTGTGGTGTGGATTTCATCTTTCCCAATGTTAATTTCATTCTGGCGCCATCTATAGAGGATCTAGTAACAGTGATGTCATCAAGCAGACTAAGCAGCCAATCACATTGAAGAATTCTCACAGACAGCAAACCAGGAATTAACAAGCAGGTTTTACCATTCACTTTTTATAAATTTTACAGAAAGGGAAATAAAGATTGGGACACACACATGGGATTAAGGTAGAAGCATAAACAAATTAAAAAAAAATGTTTTTCATTATTTTAAAAATCGATGTCATTTTTATCATAATGGAGAAATTTGACATTCCACAAAAATAAAATTAGTTTTTCAGGGCCAGAGAGGTTGTTCTGTGGTAATTATTACTTAGTATGCCGTTAAAAACCCAGTTAATACTCACTGAACAAGGCTTAACCTTTTTCGGGGGGGTGGGGGTTTACAGCGAGATTAGAGCATAAAAAGTGGAAGTTTACGTCAATTCAAGTGATTTCTAAGATTTCCATCTGAGAGGACTTCAACAGCACACCCTGTGGAGGAGTGGGGAATCACCGGCAGCAACTTCTGGATTTCTGTGTTTAACTGCGCAAGGGGCGGACGCCAGAAGCTGATGTCAGATTCACAGAGTAATGACGGCGAACGCAAAAATCCTGGCCTTTGTGTTTCTTGCTCAAAAAAGGAATAAAACGCTGAAGGATATTACACTGGAATTTGAAACCATTGTCTTCGGTCATTTCACTTTCTAGCAAAATATTTGTTTCTGCAAGTGGAGCCTAAACAATTGTACCTGTTCTTTATAAAGAATCACCATATTCTCACATTGGTTAGAGACTCTGCAATATTTTCTAGAAGCTGCAGTCCTATACACGCCTCCAGTCTGAGATCAAACTGCAGCTCCGAACATGCACATCACAATCAACTTCGACATAGTCCCTGTCAGCCAATAGATTCAGGGTTGCTGGATTTAGGACTGCATCAAGGAAACCTTGCAGGAAGTTGGAGAGTTGGAGAGTTTACTCCTGCCTGATGGTTACTTTGCTATTATAGATGTTAAAGGGCAGGTGACATGAAAATGCTGAGTTAAATATCCTGATTTTAACGCTGGGCCAGTTTTGGGTTATCAACTCACCCAATGCTGCAAAAATGAAGCCCAGGGTAAATTAACTCCCAGGCCTCAGTTAAACCCAGCCAAGCGATTTTACACCCACTCCTGCTCCTCTTGGCTGTATAAGGAAAGCAAAAAGAAAGTTTCTTTGGGCCTCTTCTGGTCTTGATCCTCCTCCTCGCTGGGTTGGCCTGGCGGGATATTCACTTTGGTTTCCCATTTAGGCCGCCGAGTTAAAATTGCAGGCTCATCGGAATGCAACAGGCACATGTAAAAAAAGGAGCTGCCGGCTTTGGACAGATGTCCTAAGGCGGGTAAGTATCCCAGGCAATTTTAACTTCCCACCTGCCTGTTGGGCGGGTAGGATTGATATTACTGCAGGAGTTCCTCAGTGCAGTGTCCCAGGCACAACCATCTTCAGCTGCTTCATCAATGGCCCTCCCTCCATCATAAGGTCAGAAGTGGGGATGTTCGCTGATGATTGCACAGTGTTTAGTTCCATTCGCAGCATCCTAGATAATGAAGCAGTCCATGCCCGCATGGACAACATTCAGGCTTGGGCTGATAAGTGGCAAGTAACATTTGTGCCACACAAGTGCCAGGCAATGACTATCTCCAACAAGAGAAAGTTTAATCACTACCCTTTGACATTCAACAGCATTGCCATCGCTGAATCCCTCACCACCAACATCCTGGGGGTCACCATTGACCAAAAACTTAACTGGACCAGCCACATAAATACTGTGGCAACAAGAGCAAGTCAGAGGCTGGGTATTCTGTGGCAAATGTTTCACCTCCTGACTCCCCAAAGCCTTTCTACCATCTACAAGGCACAAGTCAGGAGTGTGATGGAATGCTCACCATTTGCCTGGATGAGTGCAGCTCCAACAACACTCAAGAGGCTCGACACCATCCAGGACAAAGCAGCCCGCTTAATCGGCACCCCATCCACCACCTTAAACATTCACTCCCTCCACCACCGGCGTACCGTGGCTGCAGTGTGTACCATCTACAAGATGTACTGCAGCAACTCATCAAGGCTTCTTCGCCAGCACCTCCCAAACCGGTGACCTCTACCACCTAGAAGGACACGAGCAGCAGGCGCATGGGAACACCATCACCTGCAAGTACTCCTCCAAGTTACACATCATCCTGACTTCGAAATATATCGCCGTTCCTTCATCGTTGCTGGGTCAAAATCCGGGAACTCCCTTCCTAACAGCACTGTGGACGTACCTTCACCACACGGACTGCAGTGGTTCAAGAAGGCGGCTCACCACCACCTTCTCAAGGGAAATTAGGGATGGGCAATAAATGCTGGCCTTGCCAGCGATGCCCACATCCCAGGAACAAATTTTTTAAAAATCGGCCCCTAAGTTTTAAAAATGATTTAAAACTGAAATACTGATGTAATCATGTAATACCCAAAATAGCACTGCCTATTTGTTGTTGAAGTAATATTTTAAAATTGGAAAATATGGAACAATCCATCTTTAGCTAATGGATATACAGTGAGCTTTCAGTGCATTTCCAGTGCGTATTGGAAGCAAGTACATTTTTTGTGGCAGGAAAAATGAGTGGGCGCCAGTTTCTCTGCCACGGAGTTGCTTCTCTCAAGCTTTTTGTCTTTTCCTGTGATCCACCCACCAATTCCCACGTGCTGAGTATATGGTAATGAGGGCCAATGGTGCAGCGGCGCCCAGTTTCCAAGGTTAAACTCACAATCTGTGCAGTCAATCCTCTTACAATCTGTGCTTCCATGGAGGCCAACTTGGAATAACAACTTGTCAAAGTGGAGCAAGGCATTTTATGGTTGCATATGTACGTACAGTAATTGTTTTTTGTCAGGGAGCCAGGTAGCTATAGTGTAAGATGCTGAGTTAGAGAGCCCCTTAACCAGAGTGCATTGTGAAGGGTGAGTTGTACAAGTGTTGTTTTAAGAGGGTGAAGAGCGGACTGATGCCCATGGTGGGCAAGGGAGTAAAGGGAGTGTGTCCCGTGTGTTGACTTGCCTGCTCTGGAGAGGTCATTGAACTTCATCGATGACTTGATGAAAGGTAATTGACCTGAAACGTTAACTCTGTTTCTCTCTCCACAGATTCTGCCTGACCTGCTGAGTGTTTCCAGCATTTCTTGCTTATACGGCTCCTTCCTTACATTATTTCCCCCTCCATTTGCTGCTTACGTGTTCAGCCAGAATTGCCGTTTTAATGGCCTCTACTTTCCATGCACTCCAGCTGATTACACCTGTTCTACACAGATTTTATTCAAAGGACTAATCCAACAGCTATGCAAATGATTTGACCTGGCGAACCCTCGTATTATTACCTCTCCTGACCACTGGCGTGCGCAAACCTTTTTTCCATTCGTGTCACGGGGCGCAAATCACCATGAGGAATTTCATCTCCATCAAACATCACTCAACGCCCTATTAGGTTGAAAAACAAGCAGAACGTTTGTTGTAAAACCAACCCTTGATCCCTCCGTCTTTGCAAACTACCGCCCCATCTCCAACCTCCCTTTCCTCTCCAAAGTCCTTGAACGTGTTGTCGCCTCCCAAATCCGTGCCCATCTTTCTTGCAATTTCATGTATGAATCCCTCCAATCAGGTTTCCGTCCTTGCCACAGTACCGAAACGGCGCTCATCAAATGACATCCTTTGTGACTGTGACAAAAGTAAACTATCCTTCCTTGTCCTTCTAGACTTGTCTGCAGCCTTTGACATGGTTGACCACTCCATCCTTCTCCAATGCCTCTCCACCGTCGTCCAGCTGGGTGGGACTGCACTCGCCTGGTTCCATTCTTATCTACCTAATCGTAGCCAGAGAATCACACTCTTGGTTGGCCTCCCACATTACACCCTACGTAAACTTGAGGTCATCCAAAACTCTGCTGCCCGTGTCCTAACTCGCACCAAGTCCCGTTCACCCATCACCCCTGTGCTCGCTGACCTACATTGGCTCCCGGTTAAGCAACGCCTCGATTTCAAAATTCTCATCCTTGTTTTCAAATCCATCCATGGCCTCGCCCCTCCCTATCTCTGTAATCTCCTTCAGCCCCACGACCCCCTGAGATATCTACGCTCCTCTAATTCTGCCCTCTTGAGGATCCCTGATTATAATTGCTCAAGCATTGGTGGCCGTGCCTTCTGTTGCCTAGGCCCTAAGCTCTAGAATTTCCTGCTTAAACCTGTCCGCCTCACTACCTCTTTTTCCTCCTTTAAGGCGCTCCTTAAAACCTACCTCTTTGACCAAGTTTTTGGTCATCTGCCCTAATTTCTCCTTATGTGGCTCAGTGTCAATATTTTTTGTATTAAAATACTCCTGTGAAGCGCCTTGGGACGTTTTACTACGTTAAAGTCGCTATATAAAAACAAGTAGTTGTTGTTGTAAACAAGTATGTGACAGATACTACTTTGGCTCCATAGAAGAACTCCAATTTGGAAGTCATAGAAATAAATACTATACACAGTACTGCTGCTTGCTTTTGGCAGCGTGGCAGCGAGGACCATCTGTCAACCCAACTTCAACATAAAGAACGATCTGTTTATAACCATGGAACAATGTAAAATGTGCCCTTTATTCAGACTGCAGCGCTCTACTGGTGGTGAATCAAAACCCTCCACATCGCAGCTCCATTATCAATACCAGTTATAAATCAAAAATTCAAAAATAGTGTGTATATTATTGACTTAACTGCAGTTATAGTCACTCAAATAATGACTAACAACTAGATTTCTAGTAGCTTACTGCACCTCCCGAAGAACGTCTCACACCCATCAACTACAAAAAAGAGAGAAAACTGGCACAAGTCCAACTTTTTAAATTTAAATTTTACTTGGCTCGGCTTCATCTTTCAGTAAAGTGTGACTTTTGGCTCTTCGATATCATTAAAAATGTAACTAGCATTTCAACACAGGATAGCACTGCATAAAAATGTGTTCAAGTTTTTGCAGTGTTGTCCTCTCCCCAAAGATGAGAGCAATGCGCAGCTGGCAGCATTTTCAGTTGTTGTCTTCAGCTGTGGCTCAGTGGGTAGCACCCTCACTGTCTGAGGCAGAAGGTTGTGGGTTTAAGTCCCACTCCAGCAAGCAGTTAGAAAGGCAAATGGTATGTTGGCCTTCATTGCAAGAGGATTTGAGGAGTGAGGATGTCTTGTGAGGGAATATGCCATGTTTCAGAAAGATACACCATAAATTGAACAGAATACTGATATTATTAATACATAATATACTTACTGGGTTTAAAAATCTAAAGACTCGGAGACACAGGCTGTAAACAGAGAACAGGCTTCTGAGATAAAGATCAGTTGATAACAAAGTTGTAAACAAGCTTTGAAATGGGAATTAGTTAAAAAAACTAAAACAATGGAAGATTGAAGCAAACTATTGGTGCTTGCGAAGGGTCTACAGTTTGCAACGAACACAATGAAAATGCCCAGTTTAAAGTGTTAACAACTAACACGTAAAACAGAAACACAAACATTAAAAGAATCAAGTGCCTTTGAAAAGATGACATCAAGTAAAGAAACACCTGCTGGTCAAATAGTTTTTATGTTAAACTTGGAAGACAGGAAACACGGTTAAATATGCAACCAGTTGAGATAGCTAGAAATGCATGAACCACCCCAACTGAAGTATCTTTAATAAATACATAGTAAAAACTATACCAACAAAAAGACTTTGAAGATATGACTTCAATAAAATCACCAAGCAATTACATTGTGTTTGTATTGAACTTGGAGCAGTAAGGGGAGTCACAATGTCTGCTAAAAACCAGTAAAGCCAATATTAAGAATTGAATGAAAGCATTTTGTAAGAATGACATCAAATAATGATAGCTGTCATATTGTTTTTATGATGGTTTTTGGAACACCTAAAGGTAGATAAATAATTATGCATGCAATAGTTGAATTGACAGTAAGATAGAAAGCATTCGAAAGAGCTATCAATAAAGAGAATTAGCTGACATCAGCAGAGAACATCAAAAAATAAACCAATGCATAAAGAGTATAAAACATAGGCCTTTTCAACAGAAAGGCAGAACTCGCTGAACGGGCAAAGCATTTCTCAACTCTTCAGAGGCATCTCTGTAAGTCTTTGACTATGAATCTCGGGAGGTCATAGTAATTGATTTTGGTGGATATTCTGGATTTAGAAATAAGAAATGTAACAAAGTAAAGATTTGAGAATAAGGATCTCTGAGAAATAAGAAAAGTAAGCTATCTGTATTTTGAATTGTTAATGTTGCGACTGATTCAACAGCTGTTAACTGAATGTCGGCTCTTAAATAAAACGATATATTTTTAGAATTGTCTCAAAGAGTAATTCTATATAAACTCGTGAACCCAAATTCTGTACAATCTTTTGTAAGGAGTTGCAGAATTCTGGGGAGTATTACGGACCTTCATAATATCCAGAAGGTTACAGTCTAGTTCAACTTATTAAAAGTACTATCTGGAGGCCGGTAACATCTTCAGTCATTCCTTTCCTTTAGGGAGAGATAGCCTGAGCCTTTAGACTCATTTAAGTATCTTATGGAATTCGGCTATCTCTAACTTAAGTTGAGGGTGAACGTTTGGGGAATACGCCTGATCTGGGATAGCCCAAAAGGGCTAGGACTTGTAATTATCCCTTCAGTCTTACTACAGTTATACAGGGCCTTGGTGAGACCACACCTGGAGTACTGTGTGCAGTTTTGGTCTCCTTACCTAAGAAAGGATATACTTGTCATAGAGGGAGTGCAGCGAAGGTTCACCAGAATGATTCCTGGGATGGCAGGGCTGTCGTATGAGGAGAGATTGGGTCAACTAGGCCTGTATTCACTAGAGTTTAGAAGAATGAGAGGGGATCCCATTGAAACGTATAAAATTCTGACAGGGCTAGACAGACTGGGTGCAGGGAGGATGTTTTCCCTGGCTGGGGGGGGGGGGTCTAGAATGAGGAGTCACAGTCTCAGGATACGGGGTAGGGCATTTAGGACTGAGATGAGGAGAAATTTCTTCACTCAGAGGGTGGTGAACCTGTGGAATTCTCTGCCACAGAAGGCTGTGGAGGCCAAGTCACTGACTATATTTAAGAAGGAGATAGATAGATTTCTAGATACAAAAGGCATCAAGGGGTATGGGGAGAGAGCGGGAATATGGTATTGAGATAGAGGATCAGCCATGAACATATTGAATGGCGGAGCTGGCTCGAAGGGGCGAATGGCCTACTCCTGCTCCTATTTTCCTATGTTTCTATGTTTCTAGAATCTCAAGTCCATTATCCAGGCTGATACTCCCAGTGCAGTGCTGAGGGAGTGCTGCACTATCGGAAATGCCACCTTTCAGATGAGATGTTAAGCCAAGCCCTCATCTGCTCTCTCAGGTGGACGTAAAAGATCCCATGGCACTATTTCTAAGAAGAGGAGGGGCGTTCTCCCCAGTGTCCTGGCCAATGTTTATCCCTCAGTCAACATCACTAAAGACAGATTACCTGTTCATTATCACATTGCTGTTTGTGGGAGCTTTCTGTGCGCAAATTGGTTACTGCATTTCCTACATTACAGCAGTGATTCCACTTCATTGGTTGTAAAGCGCTTTGGGACATCATGAGGTTATGAAAGGCGCTATGTAAATGCAAGTCTTGCTTTCCTTCTTCTTTCAGAGCTGTTTTTCCTAAAAATAAAGATGGGGTTAAAACAATTTCCAGGAAGATATTTAATAAATATTTGGGGTTTTATCCTCGATTCCTTAACCTCCCCGCCTCTCTCTCCTCCTTTAAGATGCTCCTTAAAACCTGCCTCGTTGGCCAAGCTTTTGGTCGCCTGCCTGAATATCTCCTTATGTGTTATAAATAGCCTTCAACAGGATAAATACTTGAAGGAGAAAAAATTGCAGGGATGTGGGGAAAGGGCAGGGGGAGTGGGAACAACTGGATTGCTCTTCGAAAGAGCCAGCCCAGACTCGATGGGCCGAATGGCCTCCTTCTGTGCTGTACTATTCTATGATTCTATGACTTAAACCCAATAGATAACAACTGATGTGATGCTGAACTCGCTGCCACTTTGAAATACCGCAGCATGAAAAATGTTTGGATTTAGCCATTTATAATTTTAGCAGGCAATAAACAGTTACATCTGTTACTGTGTCTTTGTGCGTCAGCCATAGTGCAATGATATACATATTGAGTTTTTAACATACAAAGATATTTCATTGATCATTGCAAATAGGGGTCATTACTCCACGCACTGTCATAGCTTGTTGAAGTGACATGGTTTACAATTATACAGGGATGGAGTGTTTGATCAGAAAGACGCAGTACACAGCACAACTCTGCAAATTACAATAAAGGTATAATGATGCAGAGCTCTGTCAAGACTCAATGCAAAATAAATGAAAATGGCTCGCTGATCTATGACATTCTCAAACTGGAAAGAAAAGTAATAGTTCAGACTGACTCACAAATATTGATCACTTCTATTATGATAAGTATGTGAATAATATTGCTTAAAGAAGCCTTTTTATTTTAAGAAACATTGTCTGATTAAGTAGGTGTTTTTCAGCAGTATATGATATAAATGAGATAATCTCATCGGATGTTAAATTAGATATGTCAGATGCACTTTATATAGCTGGGAAGTTATTTCACTGATGCCATGTAGCATGATATTCTGTGGCTCTGTAAGAGCTACATTTCAATGGAAATAGGAGAAAAGTTAAATAGTGCACGAGTTTTATTTATTCATTCATGGGATGAGGGCATCGCTGGCTAGGCCAGCAATTATTGCCCATCCCTAGTTGCCCTTGAGAAGGTGGTGGTGAACTGCCTTCTTGAACCGCTGCAGTCCGTGTGGTGAAGGTACTCCCACAGTGCTGTTAGGGAGGGAGTTCCAGGATTTTGACCCAGCGATGATGAAGGATCGGCCGATATATTTCCAAGTCAGGATGGTGTGTGACTTGGAGAGGAACTTGGAGGTGATGGTGTTCCCATGCGCCTGCTGCTCAAAAAAGCCTTGGCAAGTTGCTGCAGTGCATCTTGTAGATGGTACACACTACAGCCACAGTGTGTCGGCAGTGGAGACAGTGAACATTTAAGGTGGTGGATGGGATGCCAATCAAGCAGACGGCTTTGTCCTGGATGATGTTGAGCTTCTTGAGTGTTGTTGGAGCTGCACTCATCCAGGCAAGTGAAGTGAATACCATCACACTCCTGACTTGATGCTTGTAGATGGTGGAAAGGCTTTGGTGAGTCACGAGGTGAGTCACTTGCTACAGAATACTCTGTCTCTGACCTCTGCACAAAGGTGCAGGGCTGCACCCATATGCTTATGGAGGGAGTCACAGCACGCAGGGATGTTATCTTCCCTTCCAATGGGCAGAAGACACCTCCCCAGGAGATCAACACAGCCTGGTTGAGCATTGCACAGGAGGACACAAGCAGGGATGTGGTCAGGATGTAGGGGGTCGCAAAATCCCCTCAGCCCCCGAAGATCGGGAAATATTAATCCACATCATGGATGAAGACCTGTGTGATTTAAATTGTCTCTGGGTTGGACAATGTTTTAAAACATACCCAGAACTGCAAAAGGCTGCGTTAAAAAGCTCGTAAGCTGGAGAGCACTTAGACACTGGAATCAAAGAACTTTGTGAAAATCGCACACTTTAAGATTGTACATTTTATTAAAAGATTTACTCTTGAGTTTGGGACTGTTAAAAATGGCTGAACAGACCTCATGGAAACAGAATTTAAAAGGACAGACAGGCTGTTAGCATATGAAAAAGCTCAGCGCTGCCCTGTAGTGGGTTTGAATGGAGCCCGAGCTGTCAGTCACCCTGTGGTATTGGGCGGCTCCGGTAACCTACAAGCTGTTTGTTTACACTGGGTAGTAGCCCGTTTGAATCAGCCAATCATCGGACAGCAAGCACACTGGGTTGTTTACACACATCCATTCACTGAAATTGACTCTAAGATCAAGTGCTTGAAACTGCCAGCATGAACAAAGGGACTTTGTTTGCTAAGCACTCAAGACTGTCAATCAATTGCGGTTCCAGATGACCACAGGACAATGCTGTGTTTACAAAGCAATTGAATGCTATTAGCATTTGTTTGTATATCAAGTGGACACAACCAAACTGAGGAGGAACTGTTTAAATGAATGGGAGAACACATTCAAACCACTGCAGCTTTATTCGAAAGCCATTACAGACGATGGACACATTTAAACTGCAACTTTATCCAAACCCATCCCAGACAAGTGGACAGTTTGGATCTCTTTTGTTTTAGCCCAGAAACATTAGATCTGGGCAGGCCCCCAAAAAAGGGGTATAAAAGATAGCTTCCCAGAAGCATCGCTCTCTTCTCTTTTACTCTTTGGACTGCAGGTGAGCAAGGCTTCTGACCCACTAGCAAGACAATCTAGTGAGAAGTAAAGGGGTGGTAATTTAAGGGAAATGTTACTAAGATTGTAAGATTAACATTGTAGCCATTTATCCCTCATTTTTGCCGTCTGCCTTCCCCTGTTAAGCAATTTTACCCTGATTACTTTGATCGTGTGGTGTGGTTTCTTTCATTTTAATAAAATTTGACTTTCTTGCATCCAGACCATTTGTCCATTTTTAATATATCATTAATTATAAGTTCCTCCAGTCAGAACTGGAAGGAGGGTTTAGCGATTCGAAACTGCTGATTGGAATTGGTCACAGTGCAGTGGCAAAAGGCTGCCTGACCAGGTAAATTACTGTAAACCAGGTAAAGGATGCCCCCCTACAAGGAGAACCAGGCTGCAGTGGCACAAACCTTTCAATGATCTCAGTTGATCACGAAATGTTACTGCAAAGCCACACCAACCTCATCCTGCTGTGCCACTCATCACATCCCTATCACTCTGCCTTCCCTACCCTACTCCTGCACATCCTTACTCACAACAACTCACCTTGCACCTCCACCCATCCTTCTCTATCTATATTATTGCTTCCCCATCTCACTAGCCATCCTTCCCATTCACCCTCATCCTACTGCCAGCATACCAACTGAGAACACACAAGGGTAGGCACTTGGGTGATTTATCCAATTGTCATGTGAAGTTTCTGGGAATGTGCTGTCAAAGATTGAAATCTTTATTTTGAACACTTTGGCCTAGAAATTCAATAGCCTTAGCGCCGCTTTTGAGGCGCTAGAGGGTCTAGCGCCAGAGTTATGGCCAGTTGAAAAATTCCCTGGGGCCCTAAAGCGGCGTTGCACCGGTAGCGCTGCGCCGGCACCGATGACGTCATCGGTGTGCGCAGCGTCCCGGTTGTCATGCCGACGGGCCCCAGCGCCGAAATTCAGTTGCGGCCGCCTCGCCCGTGGCAGCCGCAACTAAGACTCTGGCAACAGAGTCCAACATGTGTTTGCGCCGGCGCATTAAAGGCCCCGCGGCGGCCGGCCGCTTTCCCGCCGGCCGCCTGCCCGCAGCTCCCTCCCCGGACTTCTCCCCCGCCCCCCCCCCGGAACAGATGCAAGCCCGGCACTTGTCCGAGGTGCCGGGCTCATTTTTAAACAGATTTGCGCGGGCCGCGGCCGGGTGCAGGCAGCTCCTCCTTAACGGAAGGAGGAGGCCTGCACTTCCCCAGCCTGCCGCACCGCATCGGGTGCCGCAGCGCCGGAATTGCGGCGCTAAACGGCAGTTAGCGCCCTTTTCCAGGCGCTAAGACCCTTCAGTAGCGCCGGCAGCCGTTTGGGCGCGGCGCTACTGAATTTTTGGCGCGCGCAGGGGGACTTAGCGCCGGCACTAACTTCCGGCGCTAAAGCCCTGGCTAAGCCAAAACCCAATTTCTAGGCCTTTGTGTTCTTGGACAGATTATTTTGCACCTTTGGAAGTGGCTTAGTGAGTTGCAGTGAATGGTGAGACATAACATCCCCACCCCCAATGGTGTTAAAGGAATGGCTTGGACATTGTAGGGATGCTTTGTTGTGCTGGTGTGGGGTGATGCCAACCTGGTGCATCATGTGGCAGCCAGTGATTACAGTGTTAAGTGAGGCAAATCTGGACATGGTGAGGCCATCGCTGGCGTCCCGGGCAGCAATGTGCATGGGTGATGATGCCCTGTGTCCAGTGCAGCATCAGTTGATTGCGGAGAAGGTTGGTGTGGATGTTAGTGCTGCTGGTGTGCCTGCTGATACTGGTGTCGGGGCTGATCGTGTTGGGATTCTGAGGACCAAGGTGAGATTTTTTCAAGGGCACCGGTGCTGATGGAATAGATAGCAGGTGAGGTTGAGTTGACAGAAGTAATCTGTCAATGTTGAGATTGGATCATTCCAAGGAGGTGACAGTGGATAGAGAGATTACTCCAAACATTTCAAAAGTGCATAAAGCTCAAAAGTGGGTTCTAAATACTGAAGGCTGAAGCTTCTGAGATTGGAAACTAACCAGCTGTAAAATGGCAGGTTTTAAACCACTTTTGCAGCTGTCATCTAATGAAAGAAATAGAGAGTTGTTCAGAACACGACATAGTTACCTGGCGTGATCCCCGAGCGATGGGAACCTCATGGAAAATTTGGGAAATTGCTTTGTACCTGGTAAAATGCTGATTAAATTGCTTTAAAAACTCTCTTAACTAGCACAATTGCGTGACCAGCCACTTAGTGCCGTGTCTGCAAAGCGCAGGCAGATCTGGCACTAGGGAAACTCACAAGGAGGCGGGTTTAGAGCGGGAGAAGGTAATAGAGGGTTATGCCGATAGGGTTAGATGAGGAAAGACGGGAGGAGGCTCGAGTGGATTTTGACAGTGGACCTGCCTCCGAACCCGACCTCTGAGCGCCGGCAAAATTCAGCCCGTTAGCGCTGTTTCTCTCTCCATAGATGCTGCCTGACCTGCTTGAATTTCTCCAGCATTTTACATAGAATTATATAGGATTACATAGGATATACGGCACAGAAGCAGGCCATTCGGCCCCACCAGTCCATGCCGGCGTTTATGCTCCACTCGAGCCTCCTCCCGTCTTTCCTCATCTAAATCTAACAGTGTAACCCTCTATTCCCTTCTCCCTCATATACTTATCCAGCCTCCCCTTAAATGCATCGATACTATTCGCTTCAACCACTCCCTGTGGTAGCGAGTTCCACATTCTCACCACTCTCTGGGTAAAGAAGTTTCTTCTGAATTCCCTATTGGATTTCCTTGGTGGCTCTTATATTGATGGCCTCTAGTTTTGCTCTTCCCCACAAGTGGAAACACTCTCTCTCTATCCACTCTATCAAAACCTTTCATAATTTTAAAGACCTCTATTTGGTCATCCCTCAGCCTTCTTTTTCAAGAGAAAAGAGACCCAGCCTGTTCATCCTTTCCCGATAGGTATAACCTCACATTTCTGGTATCATCCTTGTAAATCTTCTCCGCACCCTCTCCAGTGCCCCTATATCCTTGTTATAATAAGGCGACCAGAACTGCACGCAGCACTCCAAGTGTGGTCTAACCAAGGTTCGATACAAGTTTAGCATAACTTGACTACTTTTCAATTCTATCCCTGTAGAAATAAACCCTAGTGTTTGTTTGCTGTTTTTAATGGCCTTGTCAACCAGTGTCGCTACTTTTAGCGATTTGTGTTTTTATTTTAGTTTATTCATTTTGTTTTACCCTGCCAGTGGGGCAGTTTCATTGTAAACTGAACAGGACATGTCACTTACAATGGTCAACGACCTTACTAGAAATCTGCTTTAAACATGGGTATCATCACACTTCAGCTTACGTTATGCTTCCCTTCCCAATCTGAAGACATAAATGCGAGGAGTATAAAGGTTGAATCTGCTGTAACATAACCAATCTAATAGTAGAGGGAAGGTTTGTTGAGAGTGAGACACCATTGCAGCAGATATCTACAGAGTGAAATCCCTCGCGCAGCAACACAATGTCACACAAACGTGAAACTATATCTGGGAGGCATGTCAACTTCAGATGGTAACGGGATGTGGGTGTCGCTGGTAAGGCCAGCGTTTATTGCCCATCCCTAATTGCCTTTGAGAAGGTGGTGATGAGCCGCCTTCTTGAACCGCTGCAGTCCGTGTGGTGAAGGTACTCCCGCAGTGCTGTTAGGGAGGGAGCTCCAGGATTTTGACCCAGCGACAAAGAAGGAACGGCGATATACTTCCAAGTCAGGATGGTGTGTGATTTGGAGGGGAACTTGGAGGTAGTGATGTTCCCATGCATCTGCTGCCCTTGTCCTTCTAGGTGGAAGAGGTCGCGGGTTTGGGAGGTGCTGCCGAAGAAGCCTTGGCGAGTTGCTGCAGTGCATTTGGAGATGGTCCACACTGCAGCCACGGTGCGCCGGCAGTGGAGGGAGTGAATGTTTAAGGTGGTGGATGGGGTGCCAATCAAGCGGGCTGCTTTGTCCTGGATACAGTCTTTATCACTGTTAACCCTGTGTACACTTGTGCTGGATGCTGCCCGAGTTGACACGATGGTGAAGGTGTGCAAATGAATCTTTGTTACTACTTTATTGAAAGGCTAAACCAGAAATAAGTTCTTCTCCAGTTGGCCTGGTGATAAAATATCAGGGATCTCGGCTGGACAGCTGTGAGGTTAAACCCAGATTTACTGAGGTTCCCTCTTCCTTCCCCACATTGTGCAGATTTTAGTGGTCCCTGCCAGGCTACTAATAGAAGCATTTCACACTCTACACATGACAGTTTCCTGATTTTACAACGAAAAGTCCACTAAACAGCAATACAGACACATGCATTTAGTCTCTCTTTTCTGAGGGGAATATACCATTATGAAAGCAGCTTATAAGGTTGCAGCACAAATGGGTAACAATTGGTGGCGCTATATTTGTGCTTGTATTTATGCTGGCTTTTTCCTGTTCCGATGCAGGAAAAGCAGCTCTGAAAGAAGAAAGACTTGCATTTCTATAGCGCCTTTCATGACCTCAGGACGTCACAAAGCGCTTTCCAGCCAATTAAGTACTTTTGAAGTGTAGTCACTGTTGCAATGTAGGAAACATGGCAACCAATTTGCGCACAGCAAGCTCCCGCAAACAGCGATGTGATAAAGACCGGATAATCTGTTTTTAGTGATGTTGATTGAGGGATAAATATTGGCCAGGACACCGGGGAGAACTCTCCTGCTCTTCTTCGACATGGTGCCTGCCACGGGATCTTTTACATTCACCTGAGAGGGCAGACGGATCCTGGGTTTAACATCTCATCTGAAAGACGGCACCTCTGACAGTGCAGCACTCCCTCAGCACTGCACTGGGAATGTCAGCCTAGATTCTGTGAGCAAGTCTCTGGATTGGGACCCGAACCCATAGCCTTCTGAGCCAGTGGCGAGAGTGCTGCCCACTCAGCCATGGCTGACACTCTGCTGGAAACTTCGGCATACGTTTCCGTCGGGAAGACCAGCGGTGAAATTTGTGCATTATTTCTGTATAAAGACGGTACCGGAAATTTGTGCCCAATCTGTTTTTTAAAGTGTAACTCTTTACGCCATTTTTTGGGTTACATAATTTCTAAGAAGATCTTGGGAGGAATAAGCTTTAAATTGCCGATGACAATGATAAAGTAAGGTCAGCCCCTTTCAGTCAAAAACAAAACTATAATCAGACCTTTGCCGAATATTTCTGAAATTTGATCACCTCCAATTACAACTGTAAAAACATTTAAATTCTTTAATAGGCTTTAATTATGTCTGGCTTGCCAACAGATAATTTTAATTTTACTGAATAACATTACTTGTGTCAGTACACGACCTATGCTCTTAAGTAGGTTTGTGACATTCCGTTCAGAAAATTTATGAGCGCGTGCCTGAAATAATGAGGTTATATCATGATCGTGATATTAAATTTAATTATTTAGCAGTGGGGCATAGTTGGTAGGTTCTTAATAATTTTAGCCAAGTGAAGACAATTTTTCAAAATTATATGAATGAAAATTACTTTCAAATTTTATACTCAGAATAGTTCTAACATGCTGTGCTAATTTATGAAAAACATTGTCGTAGAATTTCCGCTTTGGGCGCAATTGCCGATTCCGGCGCTAATTGTGCCCGTTTTGTAAACTGTTTCCACCCCCCCCTCCCCCCCCCCGCCAGAGTTTCTGCTCACAATCATTTGCATATCGCCAAACTGAAAATCTGCCATGAACCAGCGCACTTTAAAAAGCAATTTTGCTTTAATAATTCCCTTGATATATTTAATAGTGGTAACTTGGTAAAGTTTGATTAACACAGCTGAAAATGGGTTGATCACAATAAATAAGCATTTTCAATCACAGTGACCTTTTGCCAGTTCTGACGAAGGGGTCGTTGACCTGAAACGTTAACTCTGTTTCCCTCTCCACAGATGCTGCCTGAACTGCTGAGTTCTCCAGCATTTTCTGTTTTTATTTAAGGTATCTTACAGTATGGGCCGTGTGGAAGGAGCTGGCTGTGGCTGTGAGTGGGACCTCCATAACTTCAAGAGCCCCCTTATAGTCTCAGAAGAAGTTTAATGACTGAACCCGGTCAGCAACGGTAAGGTGTGTTCAGATGAATAGCAGGACAGAGGGTCGTAAATCTGTGGAACTCTCTGCCTGCCCCAGAGAGCCATGGAGGCTGGGTCATTGTGGTAAACCACGTTCACTATCGTATCACTGTTAGTAGTTAGCACTGTTCACCACTGTTCGTTATAACTGTATCACTGACCACTATTGTATCATGGTACGAGGTCGCCTCTTGCCACACTGCTATACCTGGGATGACCACTGCCGACTCCGCCTTGGCTCCACCCACCAGGCCAGGTATAAAGGTGAGCGACTGGCTGGTATTCCTCCTGCTTGGATCGGATCACCCACGAGAGTGGGCTGTTATTTAGTCAATAAAAACCTTTAGTCACCTTCGTAACTCTTCGCCTTTTATTGGAGGAATTGATAGGTATATCAATTTTATTGACTAAATTTAATGATGTCCGACAACGAGTCACAACCGGCGGAGGAGCCACCAGCGCAGCTCCCAGGAGCACAGCCACACCAGCCAGCTTGGCTGCGAGCCCTCAGACCGCCGTACCTGGACCTGAACCCACGAGCAGCAAACTCAGCCGCAGACTTTAAACACTGGCTGGTCTGCTTCGAATCATACCTGAGAGAATCCAGCGTCCCTCAGGCATCCAAACTAAGTGTCCTGCAGGCACAACTGAGCCCGAGAGTATACACTCTCATCGAGGATATGACTACCTACGAGACCGCCATCAACCTGCTGAAACAGAAGTACCGGACCCCGGTAAACTACATGTACGCTAGGCACCTCCTAAGATCACGGCCGCAACAGCCAGGAGAATCAGTAGCCGAATTCTCACAGGCGCTATATGCACTCGCCAGGAACTGTGACTTTAAATCGGTGTCGGCAGCCGAAAATACTGAAGATAATATCCGCGACGCATTCCTGAAAGGCCTACGGTCCGAGTACTCACGGCAAAGACTGCTGGAAGCTAAAGACCTCAGCATGGAAAAAGCTGAAGCCCTCGCTATCTCCCTGGAAGTGGCCCACCAAGATCAGGAAGCATTCACCAGGTACTGCTCGCGACCCTGGGACTCGGGCCCGACCCCTACCACAGCACCCTTCCCAGCGCCGCCCCCGGGACCTACCTCTGCGTCGGCGTCCCGGACCCGACCGGCCCCGCCACCCCCGGCACCGGCCCCGACATCGGGCATCCGCGATCGGGCCGCCGGCTGTTTTTTTTGTGGCCAGGAGAAGCACCCGAGGTCGCGCTGCCCAGCCAAGAACTCCATATGTAAAACCTGCCTGAAGAAAGGCCACTTCTCCAAGGCCTGCAGGAGCGGATCCTCAGAGGCCAGCAGTGCCGCATGCGAACTATGGGGGCGGCCATCTTCGTTTAGGGCAACTGAGGCCAGCATCCCCACACATGAGTCATGGGGGCGGCCATCTTTGTTTAGGGCAACTGAGGCCAGCATCCCCACACATGAGTCATGGGGGCGGCCATCTTTGATTAAGGCAACCGACCCCAATAGTGCCTCATGGGGCCCTACCTCGTGGGAGACGCCATTTTACTCACCACGCCCGACCGCCTCGCCCGCAGATGACAACGACTCGCTCAGCTACACACTAGCTTCCGTCACCCTGGACCAAGCCCGCCCGCACCATCTGTCCAAGTCAATGATGGACATCAAAGTGAACGGCCACGCCACGACCTGCCTGTTCGACAGCGGAAGCACGGAGAGCTTCATCCACCCAGACACGGTGAGCCACTACTCCCTCTCTGTCCTACCAACGCGCAGCCGAATCTCGATGGCATCGAGGTCCCACGCCACGGACATCAGCGGCTACTGTGTCGTGACCCTGTCGGTTAAGGGCACGGAGTATAAAAACTTTAAACTCCTCGTCCTCATCCATCTCTGCGCTGCCGTCCTACTAGGGCTGGACTTCCAATCCCACCTCCAAAGCGTAACCCTAGCATACGGTGGACCCCTCCCCCCACTCACAGTCAACAACCAGCAAACGTTAAACCGCCCACCGCGTAACACCTGCAGCCTCTCCACCCTCAAGGTCCCGCCACCCTCTCTGTTTGCTAACCTTACCCCTGACTGCAAACCCGTCGCTACCAAAAGCAGGCGGTATAGCGCCGGGGACAGAGCCTTCATTAGCTCTGAGGTGCGGCGCCTCCTGAAAGAGGGCATTATCGAGGGGAGCAGCAGCCCCTGGCGTGCCCAGGTCGTAGTCGTAAAGACCGGCGATAAAAACCGCCTGGTCATCGACTACAGCCAGACCATAAACAGATATACCCAGCTGGACGCATACCCCCTCCCCCGCATATCTGACATGGTCAATCAGATTGCACAGTATAAAGTATTCTCGACCATCGACCTGAAGTCGGCCTACCACCAACTCCCTATCCACCCTGAGGACCGCCAGTATACCGCCTTCGAGGCGAATGGGCGCCTATACCACTTCCTTAGGGTCCCCTTCGGTGTCACTAATGGGGTCTCGGTCTTCCAAAGGGAGATGGACCAGATGGTTGACCAGAACGAACTGCAGGCTACATTCCCCTACCTAGATAACGTCACTATCTGCGGCCGCGACCAGCAGGAACATGACGCGAATCTGGAGAAATTCCTCCGTACGGCCCAACGGCTGAACCTCACCTACAATAAGGAGAAATGCGTGTTTAACACCACGCGCCTTGCCATCCTCGGCTGCGTAGTGGAGAACGGAATCATCGGCCCCGACCCAGAAAGAATGCGCCCCCTCATGGAGCTACCCCTCCCCCACTGCCCTAAAGCACTTAGGAGAACCCTGGGGCTTTTCGCCTACTATGCCCAATGGGTACCCAATTACGCGGACAAAGCCAGACCCCTCCTGAAAGCCACTTCCTTCCCCCTCACGGAGGAGGCGTGCGCGGCCTTCTCCCTCATTAAGGGAGACATAGCCAAGGCCACGATGCACGCAGTGGACGAGTCCATCCCCTTTCAGGTGGAGAGCGACGCATCCGACTTCGCCTTAGCCGCCACCCTAAACCAGGAGGGGAGGCCAGTGGCCTTCTTCTCAAGGACCCTACAGGGCCCCGAGATCCGACATTCGTCGGTCGAGAAAGAGGCCCAGGCGATCGTGGAGGCAGTACGGCGCTGGAGGCACTACCTGGCAGGCAAACGATTTACCCTCCTCACCGACCAGCGTTCGGTGGCTTTCATGTTTAATAACAAGCTGAAGGGCAAAATCAAGAATGACAAGATTTTGAGATGGAGAATCGAGCTCTCCACCTACGATTATGAGATCTTGTACCGGCCAGGCAAGCTGAACGAATCCCCTGATGCCCTTTCACGAATGACATGCGCCAGCGCGCATATCGATAGGCTTCAGACCCTCCACGACCAGCTCTGCCACCCCGGAGTCACCAGACTCTACCATTTCATTAAGGCCCGCAACCTGACCTACTCCATCGAGGAGGTCAGGACCATGACCAGGAACTGCCAGACCTGTGCGGAGTGCAAACCGCACTTCTATAGGCCGGACCGAGCAAGCCTGATCAAGGCCACCCGCCCCTTCGAGCGCCTGAGCATCGACTTTAAGGGGCCCCTCCCGTCCTCTGACCGTAATGTGTACTTCCTCAACATCGTTGATGAGTACTCCCGTTTCCCCTTTGCCTTCCCCTGCCCCGACATGACCAGTAGCACGGTCATTAAGTGCCTGAATGCCCTCTTCGCCTTGTTCGGGTTCCCGAACTATATACACAGCGACCGGGGCTCCTCCTTCATGAGCGAGGAACTCCGGCAATTCCTCCTAGAGAGAGGTATTGCAGCAAGCAGGACCACCAGCTACAACCCCAGAGGTAACGGTCAGGTGGAAAGAGAGAACGCGACGGTATGGAAGGCCGTCCTCTTAGCCTTAAAGTCTAAGGGCCTCCCAACCTCCCGCTGGCAAGAAGTCCTCCCGACAGCGCTGCACTCCATCCGGTCATTACTTTGCACGGCCACTAACACCACCCCCCATGAACGAATGTTCGTTTTCCCCAGGAAGTCGACTACGGGAACCACTCTACCAACCTGGCTGACCGCCCCGGGGCCGGTCTGGCTGCGGAAACACGTGAGGACCCATAAAACGGACCCCCTGGTCGAGAGGGTGAACCTCCTGCACGCCAACCCCCAGTACGCCTACGTGGCGTACCCAGACGGGCGGGAGGACACTGTCTCCCTACGAGACCTCGCACCCTCAGCCGATCCGGAAACACCGCCACCACCCCCCCCAACCTCAGTCCAGGTAGACGGCATGCCGGAACCCCACGAGCCCTCGCCGACCACGCAAACACCAGCATCAACACCGGATAAGGCACCAGCACCGGATAAGGCAACACCACCGCTGCGGCGATCGGAGAGGCTTACGAAGCCTCCGGACAGACTGACCTACCAGAATTGGTAGTACACTTCACCCCGCCGGACTTAATTCTAAACAAGGGGTGAATGTGGTAAACCACGTTCACTATCGTATCACTGTTAGTAGTTAGCACTGTTCACCACTGTTCGTTATAACTGTATCACTGACCACTATTGTATCACGGTACGAGGTCGCCTCTTGCCACACTGCTATACCTGGGATGACCACTGCCGACTCCGCCTTGGCTCCACCCACCAGGCCAGGTATAAAGGTGAGCGACTGGCTGGTATTCCTCCTGCTTGGATCGGATCACCCACGAGAGTGGGCTGTTATTTAGTCAATAAAAACCTTTAGTCACCTTCGTAACTCTTCGCCTTTTATTGGAGGAATTGATAGGTATATCAGTCATTAAATACAATTAAGGTGGAGATAGACAGATTTTTGTAAGATAAGGGAGTGAAGGGTTATGGGGAGCGGGCGGGGAAGTGGCTTTGAGCCCAATATCAGCCATGATCTTATTGAATGACGGAGCAGGCTCGAGGGGCCGAGTGGCCTATTCCTGCTCCTATTTCTTCTGTTACTGATGTCTTATGTTAATTATGACAGATAACTGAAACACAGAGAAGCAAATGGACAATCATGGACACAATGGCCCAGAAATTCGGGTCAGAGGCTTCCCGCTGGCGCAAGCCTCCGACCTGCACTTACCTAGTGTGCCGGCCGTTGTGTTGTGGGCCCGCGTGGGATTCTGATCCTGGGCCTGCTCCAACTGTCGGCATGCAGTGCTTGCGTATCCCAGGGGCGCAGTTAGTTCGAAGCGTCCCCTGGGATCACGTAGGCCATGGAGAGCCAATGGTAGCAGGGAATGCTTCATTCATAAGTTTGACAGGAAGAGCTGTCAAATCTATGAATACAATTCAGCACCAAAACATCACTAAAATTTCAAATACATTTAAAAAATAACATCACATTTTTAAAATAACTATAAATTACATAAAATAACTATTTTAAACAGTAATTTAAATTTTTGAAAAAATTAATTACAGTTTCTAACGGGGCTAAAAATAAACTTACCTTTCTTTAAAGTTGTAAAGTCTGTGGGTTGTATTGCAAATAATACACAGACTCCAAGATTAACAAATAAAACAGGTCTTTACTATTCAGAGGTTCGGGCGAATCTGCCCTAGTTAACGTATCACAACCCTTATATACTGGTGTGGTCACTATCGGTATTACAGTATACATGAGCCAACAAATAGTGCCACACCTAAAGTAGTGCTCTTAAAGGCGAACGGTTACATTCTATAGTTCCCTTAAAGGTAAACGGGTACATACACTACAATCCTCCCTTTTTAGCTTTTTACTTACAGAATCCCGTTAAACATACAATCTTCAACTTTATATAAACAGTTTGCAGATATACTCTCGATGGAGTCAACGTCATATAACAATTTACAGATATACTCTCGATGGAGTCAACGTCATATAACAGTTTACAAACATACTCTCAGTGGAAACAGTTTACAGGTTCAGTCTCTGTGGGAACAGTTCATAAATTCAGTCTCTGGTATTAATTCGTCCCAGACAGCATCTTTTTGGTGTAGCCGGTTCACCTGGTAAACGTGACTCCTCCATAGCCTTTTTAACAGCTTGTACTTTTGTCCTGTTGAACCAGCAGTGCGGACTTATACAACCCACTGGCTGTCTTGATAATGTCCCCGGATTTTTTTTACAAATTTAGCACCTTTCGTAGTGTTCGGACTGAGGTAGTAGAAGTAATAATATTTTAAACAGTTATTATCTCCGGCTTCTTCTTTTTCTTTTCTGCCTTTTTGAAACTCTCGAAGCTCCTTTCTCGGCGGCCAGCTGTAGCGCCACCAACTCTCTATGTTCCTTAGACCTTAAGTGCTTCATCCGCATTTCAGCACTTTGGGAGTTTTCATCATACTTTGGGCAGACCACCTCCTCGTAATATTCAGTGTCACTCAACAGGTCATGGTCACATTCGGGGTCATCCTGAGTTAGTCCATCGAGAGGCCCTTCTACTTCTTCCTTACCCAACTGGATGCTAGCCGACTGCTGTTCCTTCTCTATCTCTCTTTCTTTAAAAGACTTCCTCATGCGTTCATATTCATTCCACTCCTCCAGGGTTGTCTGCCATTCCTTCACTACTGACCTCAATACCTCCCCTTCCATCGAGGATTGAATTATCAGGTGATTTAATCCTTCTATCGCAGCAGCTGTTTCCACATCCAGACATCTCTCCTGAAGAGACTTCTTCATGTGTTCAGCTTCCTCCAGCTTTTTCTGCTCCAAACCCCTCTCCTTTGACGATTTAAGCTCATGTTCAGGGCCCATTCTTACGATCTCTGTGTTTCTTACAGTTCCCTTTTCTTCCACTGAAAAGATTCCCAGTTGAATCTGTTCTTCAAGTTGTTGGACCTCGGCCATTGCCGCTTCATATTTATTTTGTGTTTCCTTTAATAATTTAACGAGTTCTTGGACATCCTGTATTCCCTGTTCTGTTATGTCTTCCACCACTAATTTTTCCTCTATGGATTGAATCCCTAACGATGAGTCAGCCTTGGCCTGGAGCTCATCAAACATCTCCTGCAGTCTTTGTAATTCTTGCTCCTGTTCAGACTTTTGTTGTTCATATGCTTCCAGTAAAACTAGCTTTTCGGAGGTTGCCAAGTTAACCCCTTCCAGGATTGTAGTCTGAGCCTGTTCATACTGTTCTTTCAACTCGTTACACTCTGCTTGCAACAAGTCGTAGAGATGAACTGGAATACCATCCTGACTTCCTGAAGATTCCTCTTCCTTTGGATCGTTCTGTGCATATTCTAGTTCCTGAACAGCCTCAGGGAGATGTGATTGGTACTTGGCCACGATGGCTCTATGGTCGCTCTCTGCTTGAGCTAGCTGTCTCTGTTGTCTTTCCAGGGTCTCCCATTCGGTGTCCCAGAACTTTTTCATCTTTTCCATCTCTTGTACGAGACGGGCACTCGACTGTTCTAATTGTCGTTGTACTTTGACATAAGTTTGGGACCGAGCTCGGTGTTCTTCCGTCATGGATGAATCCTTAGCTTGAGCAGGCTCAGAATTCTCTGTCAACCTGGGGTTCTGCTCTACAGCTTGATTTTGCTTGGTAACATGGGCCTGCCTGCCTGTCTTCGTTTCCTTTCCCCTCATCAGCAATTCCCTTTTTGCCTTGTCTTCCATGTTTACATTGGTCGTCACGTCATCCATTTCAGAATCTGAGCTGATAGCTTGCACCGAGTCCTCCTTCCCTATGGCTTTTAGGTAGTTCCATTCTATGTTTATTTTCTGCATCCACTCCCGCCCTAGGAGTGGTGGTCCTCCCTCAGGTAATACGTACAGATTCATTCGTGGGTGTTCTTTGCCCCTATCTCTCACTTTGACTCGTATTTTTCCCATGGGGTATACATTATGCCCCGTGTATGTCTGTAATACGAATTTAGTATGTGAGAGAATAGCCGGTGGTAGTCCTTTTGGTTGATGACTGATACAGCTGATCCCGTGTCCAGCTCCATTCGTACTTGGACTCCAGCTATTTTTAGTGTGACCCAGATCGTCTGTAGATCAGTTACTTTACCCACATTGTGGATTCTCAGACTATCCAGCTCCTGGCTGTTTGGGTCTGAGTCTGAATTTTGTTCGTCTGAACTCTTTTCAGCCACCTGATGCACCTTGTTGTACTTTTCTTGTGGTGGTGGCTTCCTTTGCTTGTTGGTCTTCTTTCCGGACCTGCATACCTTCGCGATGTGACCCAGTTTGCCACATTTCCTGCACTCTTGGTTCTTAAACCAGCACTGATTCTGGTCGTGCGTTGTCTTTCCACAACGGTAGCATTTGGAAGTGCTTGCAGTAATTTGGTCCACCCCGAGTGCCGCCGCCTTTAGCTGCATTCCGCCGTTCCTTTTGCTGCAGCTTCGTGCGATGAAGCTATGAGGACAGCCCTGTTCAGTGTGAGGTCGTTTTCTTCCAGAAGTCGCTTCTGCGTTCCTTCTTTGGCCAAGCCGCATACGAACTTGTCCCGCAGCGCCTCTGTCAAATTCCCTCTAAACTGGCAGTATTTCGCTAGCTTACGCAGTTCGACTAAGTATTCCGCATTGCTTTCATCTTTCCTCTGGGTTCTTGCGTAAAATTTAAATCGTTCAGCCAGCATCAACGGTGTGGGGTTCAAGTGATCCTTCAGCACTGCTACGATCTCTTCGAAGGTCTGGTCCACTGGTTTAACTGGTGCTATTAGATGTTTCAAGAGCCCGTATGTTTTTGCTCCCATCGAATTTAACAAAGTTATTGCCTTGTCGTCATCCTCAATTTCGTTGGCTTTGCAATATATTTCTATGCGTTCCACATACGTGGCCCAGTCCTCTATCTCAACATCAAAATCATTAATATTTCCTCGCTTAGGCATCTTCTTCTCTTCTCGAGCACAACACAAGTATTTCTTTACTTATTATTATTTTTCCTCTCTTCTTGAGAACAACACCAGTATTTCTGTAAATTCTTATTATTTTTCTAAGATGGCGGTTTCCCGCTTCTGTCTTCTTCCCCGGCGGTTTTCCCGCGAAAAATGGCGGCTTTCCCGCGCTTCTCGGCTCTCCCCGCCCACTTTAATGGCGGTTTTCCCCGCGCTTTTCTGTTCTCCCCGCCCACGGCAATGGCGGTTTTCCGCTTCTTCCCCTGGCGGGAGGGGTACACTTTCCCCCGCGGGCGACGGCCACTGGCTACCGGTCCCCAGCCTGTGCGTCGGCTTCAGCGCTCTCCGCTGGCTTTCAGACCCCCAGCCCGCACGTCGGCTTCAGCGCTCTCCGCTGGTTTTCAGATCCCCAGCCCGCGCGTCGGCTTCAGCGCTCTCCGCTGGCTTTCAGATCCCCAGCCCGCGCGTCGGCTTCAGCGCTCTCCTTCCCGCGGCAGGCAACCGGCTCCGGGTACCCCCGATGACGGCGGACAGTTACAGCCTCTGAACTGGCTCTCGGCCAATTCCCGATTTCTCGGCTCTGTCTCACCCGGCCTGCTCCCGGTCTCAGCGCCTCTGGACCCGACTTTGTCTGGCTCCTTTCCCCCTCGACCGTGGTCGAGTGTACCGCCCTTATCCTCTGGTTTTACTCCTTCCTTATTTTCTTTTACTGTTCCCTTACTCACAGTCCGTGGCAGCCTTGCCTCTCTTGTCGATCGGCTCGCTCCTCACTGTGGCAGAAGGGACCGTCAGTGCCTGTTGCAGATGGAAGTTTTCAATGCCAAAATCTTCCTCTTTGCTATCGCTGCAGCCTCGAGTTTTCACCCAGCAGAACGATGAGGGCGGGTGCCTCACTTCGACGCTCCTTAGTTGCTTAGGAACTACTGTTGCCGCAGGGTACGATCGGCCTCGTCGCCATTGTAAAGTCTGTGGGTTGTATTGCAAATAATACACAGACTCCAAGATTAACAAATAAAACAGGTCTTTACTATTCAGAGGTTGGGCGAATCTGCCCTAGTTAACGTATCACAACCCTTATATACTGGTGTGGTCACTATCGGTATTACAGTATACATGAGCCAACAAATAGTGCCACACCTAAAGTAGTGCTCTTAAAGGCGAACGGTTACATTCTATAGTTCCCTTAAAGGTAAACGGGTACATACACTACAAAAGTATTTAAAAATAATAAACCTGTGGAAAAAATGTTTTAATTTAACTTAATTCACCACTTATTTTGTTAAAAGCAGGCCTTGCGACTGCTTTTTACAAGCGTAGCTCCTGGAGACTTACCCTCCTGGAGAAAGCTGCAAAAAAAACAGAAGTTCCAGGCGTACGCGCTGCCTCTCTGGTGCCCGCGTTCGACCTGTGAACCCCTTCCTTTAAGGGAACGGAAGTACCGGTTTCCCGCGCATGCGCAGTGCATGCACAAAACCAGCACTTTCGTTGGGCCTACGCGTGAGTACCCAGCGCGTACTCACCTGTGGGGACCTGAAGTTCTGGCCCTATTAATAATCAAGCAATGCCCTTTGGATATCACACAGCACTCGGTGCCTTGTGCCAGAAGCAGCTCTTGGCAGCACTCATGCCAACTGACTCACATCCTGTAATGCATGCTACCACTTTGAAGTCTCATGTCCTACAACCTCGCCCCCTCACCTATCATTGTCACCATCCCATTCACCGAATCCTGACAGACTGTGACTGCAGCAGGTCATTATCACCATACAATCCTCCTGCAGGAGAAGACAGTGAGACACAATGCCAGGGAACGCCAGGCCACAGGGGAGAAAGTACACAAATCCAACATCATATAAAGAAGAAACAATAGCAATCATTGGTTTCAACTCTGGCCTGGCAGTCGAGGATGGAGATGTAGGAGTCCCTGTACATTCAGTGGATTTGTGAGAACTTATACTTTTTCTTTAGAACATAAGAAATAGGAGCAGGAGTCGGCCATTTGGTTCTCTGACCCTGCTCCACCATTCAATAAGGTCACGGCTGATCTTCTACCTCAACTCCACCATCCCGCACTATCCCCATATCCCTTGGTTAACTTCGTCTCCAAAAATCTATCGATCTCTGTCTTGAATATACTCAACGACTGAGCCTCCACAGCCCTCTGGGCTAGAGAATTCCAAAGATTCACCACCCTCTGAGTGAAGAGATTTCTCCTCATCTCAGTCCTAAATGGCCAACCCCTTATTCTGAGACTGTGAGCCCTGGTTCTAGACTCCGCAGCCAGGGGAAACATCCTCTCAAGCCTCTCAAGTCCAGTGTTTCTATGTACAGGAAACTCTCATTTAAATGGCACCTAAATATCCGGAATTCTCTATTAACCGGCAAAGTTCTCACTCCGAAAACAACGCCTCAATAACCGGAAATGTTGCCGAGTCCGAGTCTCCCACGGTGGCCGAGTTAGTCAGTGGGGGTAGTTCTCCAAACTGCCACTATTCGGCTTCTTGGCGCTGTCGGAAGTCTGAACACCTCAATAACAGGGGTCTGACTCTCCCGCGCTGCCGGGAGTCTCTTTAACACAACATTCTGTAGGTGAGTACCCAATTATAGTGAACATTTCTTGATTTTTTTATTTTTGTTTGTTAAAAATAGCCCCGGTAGATAACCCTCTCCGTCTTCCGGAATTTTTAATCAACCGGCACCATCCCGGTCCCATCGGTGCCGGATACCAAAGAGTTTCCTGTATTGTTCAAACTCTCCGCCAGCCGCCACTTTGCTTACAAGAGATCCACAGAGGATTAGAGAACGAACCCATTTCTTTAATTTGCCCTTTTAAAAAAAAAATTCCCTTCAGTTATATTGGGGGATAAATTGGGTCGCGCCACCTTTGGGGCGCTAACTTCGCCGGGGGGGCTACTTTTAGCACCCTGACAAAGTTAGCACCCTCGTGCCGGAAATTGAATGGTAGCGCCCCAAGCAGGAGGCGGGGTGCTACTGGAAGCGCTCCCCCTCCCTCTTGGGGCGCTCCCATTCAATATCGCAGCATTACGTGCATTAGCACCACGCGCGTCGGCACGTAGCGCCACAGTACTGCAGGCCTCCCTCCCCTGATTAAAGGGGCGGGGCCCAGTGCAGCGCACACCAGGGCCCTGCTGGACCAACGGGGAGCAGGGTGCTGGTAAATAGAGCCCGGCATTCAAGAGGAGTGCCAGGCTGACCGATCGCGGCCGGCACCCCACAGGAGGAGGCGAAAGTGGGCAGGCGGCCCAAAACAAAAGGGCCACCCAGCACCTGCTCTTTAACTTGCGCCACCCCAGCCGCAAACACAACACCCTGACCCTGTCGGACATCGCATCCGGCAGTAGGTCAGGGGGCACGAGGGATGTTTGCGGCCGGGGCGCGAGCGGGATGCTGCGCTCAGCAATTATGTGATCATCGGAGGCGCAGCACCACAGGGCACTACCGGCTACCGCCGCTGCTATCCTCCCGCTGTAGTTCGGGGCGCTAACGGGAGGCGCAAAGCAACCCAATTTATCACCCATCGTCTCTTTTCGAAATAAAACACTTTGGGCTGGATTTTGATTGGGCCATGGAGGAGGGATTGGAGGCGTGTGGGGGGTTAAAATCCTGAAATCGAGGGGCACGAACCCATCCTGCACCCAACCCGCCTCCATGCCAGCTTCAAAGGAGGCGGGTACCCGCCCCGCGCTGGGACCCGCCTCCCCGTGGCGGGAAGGGGATTAGTGCCAATTAACTGCCTGTTAACAGGCAGTTTTTAGTTTAATCCCTATTTTTAATGTTGAAGTGTGGGATTCCCGATGGCTCCAAACCACGCCAAATTAGAGGAGGCAGCCCATCGGGATGAAGGACTCGGAGGAGTCAAGATGTGCAGTGTTCAGGTGAGTGATGTGTGCATGAGTTAAAAGGTAAGTGTGTTTGGTGTGTGTAAAGTGTTTAAATAAGTTTACAGCCTTCCTTCCTTCAGGTCTCGGGAGTCACTCATCTCACCGGCACAGAAAGCAGAATGGCTGCGAGCTGTCAAAAATTGCAGCATTCAGCTTTCTGTTCCGGGGAGATCTCCAAATCCTCCTGACAGGAAGGAATTAACTTGGAGTACAGATTGTCAGTGTTTGACAGCTTCAAACAGATGTGAAACACTGATATTTCATCTGTCAAAAGCTCTTGACAGATGAAATATCAACCTGTGATGTCACCTGTTGCCGGGAGGCCCTTAATTGGCCTGCTGAGACCGCCCAGCGGTCTCAACAAGGTCAATCAAGTCAAAATCGCGTGGGTTGGCTAGAACTCGATGGAGGCGGGACTACAACCCCGAAAGTTGTAGTCCTGCCTCCTACCCGACTCAATGAAAATCCAGCCCTCTATTTCTGCAACAGAACATCATTTGGTTTAGTTAAAGACTATTTGAATGAAGGACTGTTTCCGTTTCTGTTTATTTCTAAATTACAAGTGGAATCATTAGCAAAAAGATGAGCTAACTTGGAAATAAACGTGTTATATTATGATGGCGAATTGTGCTCAGAAAGTTATACAATGTAGAAAAGGGAATAAACACATTTATTTCCTTCACTCTCATCTGGAAGAATCATCACTGTCTGCCAATGCTGGCAACTCCAGCAGCCGTACCTGAAGGATTATTTTTGATTACACATCACATACCCAACAGGGGCAATGCATTTTAGCTGACATTCAGTGAGTAATGCTGGCAAATGTTCACAAGTGTATTGCCTCCAATGGAATGGCATATTTTTCGTGTCTCACGTTAGCTGCAAGCAGGCTGTCAGTGATAGCACCACGATCAGGGGGGCAAAGACACACCGATTTCAAACCAGCGTATTTCAGAATGTCAAAAACGCTTGGTGACTGCATAACATTTACCGCATAGTTGTTTCAATACATTTTACCCTGCACAGCATGCCCTTTGATTATCATAGGGGCATATGACATATTATCAGTCTCAGATCTCATTCAGGAAGAGATGTCAGACTGCCTATTCACTGATGGAACTGAATGAACGGCGTTCATTAAACCGTGTCAATCAATTATATATGTTCACCAACAGCAAGGCGAGATGAAGAGTTTGATGTTTTTAATTTCGGTGGAAGTTACAAGGTTCTACATTGCTTAACACAGATATTGCTGGGTAGTGGATGGTGACAGATGTGATCACAGCTCGAGAGAGAGGATACCAATGGAACAGAGTGAAAAAGAAATTCAGATCTGTGTGCAACAATGAAAGTCATTTCACACCATTTTGCAAAAGATATTTGTCGGTTACTTCAGTTTGATTCCTGCTCCAACATTAAGCATGACACAGAATAATAAATATTTCTCTACGGAATGCAAGTTTAAAGTGAATACATAAATAAACCATCGATAAGAAATAAGAATTAAAACCTATATTTGTAAATGATCGTTAATATTCGCCACGATATGGTTTTGGTTTCAGTCTTGCAATGAATGGGATTTTGAAGAATATTTAGATACATGGTTGTTAGCTTTGTGCAGAGTATTGGATTTTAATAAATGAATTACTTACGATTCAGTCACCTAATCAAGAGATCCAGTTAATATCAGAAATTGTGAAAGCAAAGCTTAAGCAATGCACCCATGCTGCTTGCTTGCAGAGAATCAAGTTTAGTCAATAATTTTTCTGATATACTTTAAAAATTTCAGGCTTGGGGTTAGAGGAAGTTTTGCTACAGCTATACAAAGCCCTGGTTAGACCACAGGGTCTGTGAAGCTGTCAAACACTGACATTCTCTGTTGTTTGATGAGTTCTTGCATTCAAGACTCATCAAACCTCTTTTGTGAGCAGAAATTAGATGGTTGTTGCATCGGAGAATGCAGCAGCCATCTGTCATCTCTGCCGCGGAGGTGTGAGACTCTCCGCATCCCCAACTGTTGAAGCTTGCAGGAAGAAACAAAAGTAAGTAAACATTTTCTATCTCTTTCCACTCACATCACATCCTTACCTCTCCACACTTGCACCCATCACTTACCTTCACAGTGCAATTTTGCACCCCTCCGACCCCCGCAGACTCACTGCTCGCCTCGGTGACCCTGGCGGGGTTCGCAGCCTTTGGGATGCCCACACTTGTGTGGGCAAAATGGGGATAATCCTCTTATCTGCCTGCTAACTACCTGTTAACAGGCAGATAAGTGACTGTAATCCCCTTCCTGCCTCCAGGAGACGGGAACTGGTGCGAGTCGGCTACCTGCCTCCTGGGAAAATGGCACGGAAGCGGGTTGGGGGTTGGATGAGCACCCGCCCCCAGATTCTGCCATTTTCCCGGCAGTCCCGCCTCCAAACCCGCCTCCCCAGGGCTGGCAAGATCGCCCCCTGTGATTCCATAAACTGATTTGCAAACTGAAATGGCACAAAATTGGATACTGTTGTGTATGTACCTTTAAGAGAGAACTGTTTTACAGCTCCTGTATACTGCAGTACCAGCAGTGGCCACACCTGTATATAAAGCCGGAGCAGGCTTCTGTACTTCAGTCTTGAGACTACTCTGCTCCAGTAAGTACCTGTTGATTGTTAAGTTACAGCCTCCGTGTAGTTCTTGGGGAAACATCCTATTTAAAGAATCACGGATCTAACAGTGGCAACGAGTGTCGATTCGAATCTACCTGCAACTCTGCATTTCCCTTCGAGGATTCGCTCTGGGAGGGCGGTGGAAGAAAGTCGAGGCCAGAAACACGGGCGTCGACCACGAGCAACCGCCCAGTCGTCCGGCTGAGACTGAACATCGCAGGGGAGGCTGTGGAGAGCCGGGCTTGGTTCCCCAGCCACGACGATCAGCAACAGACTGATGACAGGTACAGTGCAGACCCGTCCCGGACAGCGGCGGCTGGGGCCGACCGACGGCAGAGAAAAAGCCGAGCAGCGTCGACGGGGTAAGATAGAGGGTGAAGCGCACAGGGCGCAGCCGGGGGTTGAAAACTGAGCGGTGTCAAGGAAAAACAAAACGGAGAGAGAGAGGGTAAAGCAGCAGCCGGGTTCAGGACCGAGCAGCGGAAATGGGAAAGGCGCACAGAAAAAAAAAAAAATGCGCAGAGCACAGCCAGGGCTCAAGGGCTGAACTGTGTCCATGGGGAGAAGAAGGGAGAGAGTGGGAGACGCCATTGAGCCGCGGCGAAGAAGGAAGAGCGCAGGAGACGCCATTTTTAGAAGCCGCAGCGGAGAAGAAGGACGAGCGCGGGAAGAAAGGAAAGCGCGGGAGACGCCATTTTTGACAGTTAAATCACACCCAGGGATGCCGAAGAGTGGCAGTATCTCTACGTTCGACAATGAAGTTGAAGATTGGGCTACATATGTGGAACGTATTGAGGTGTACTGCAGGGTGAATGAAGTGCCAGATGCTAGGAAAGCACTGGTTTTGTTAAATTCCATGGGTGCAAAAACTTATGGGTTACTGCGAAACCTAATAACCCCAGAGAAGCCAGTGAATAAGAATTTCGAAAGCATAGTAGAAATTCTACAGGACCACTTAAACCCTACACCGCTGTTGATAGCAGAACGATTTAAGTTCCATAAAAGGAACCAACACAAAGACGAAAGCAATGCTGAGCACTTAACGGAACTGTGCAAGCTATCGAAACACTGCCAGTTTGGAGTGGGACTAGCAGACACGTTAAGGGACAAGTTTGTGTGTGGGCTTCAAAGTGAAGGAACCCAGAAACGGCTTCTATCAGAAAAGGATCTTACGCTGGACAAGGCTTTCAGTATGGCAGTATCACACGAAGCAGCCGCAAGGGGCGCTGCAGAGATACAACGGCGACCGCAAGAATATGTCACCAATGAAATGTCCTATGGAACAGGGAAGTGTTATCGCTGCGGCAGAACAACACACGACCAGAAGGATTGTTGGTTCAAGGACCAAGTGTGCAGACAGTGTGGAAAAGCAGGACACATAGCAAGAGTCTGCAGGTCTGGGAAGAAAACCAACAGCAAGAAATCTCCACAGGAGAAGTACAAAAAGGTACACAAGGTGATGGACAGTAGTTCAGACGAACAGAAAAGTGACACAGACTCCGGAAGCAAGGAGCTGGGTTGTCTGAAACTACATAAGGTAACCAAAATGGAGGATCACCAGACTATCTGGGTTACACTCAAGATAGACGGAGTCCAAGTGAAAATGGAATTGGACACAGGATCAGCCCTAACAGTCATAAACCAAAGGGACTACAAGCTGCTATTTTCACATATACCGTTGAAAGCTACAGAGATTGTCTTGAAGACGTACACGGGGCAAAAAGTCTACCCCAAAGGAAAAATAAGGGTGAAAGTGATATACAAAGGCCAGGAAATACCTAAAATGGACTTATATGTATTGCCAGATGGAGGACCACCACTGCTAGGTGTGAATGGATCCAGAAGATACAATTAGATTGGCATTCCATACAGGCACTGAAGGTTGAGGCCAAAAAGGATGATGACGTCACACCTGGACGACTGTCAAAAATGCTAACTGACGCAAAAGAAGTGTTCCAGGAGGGACTCGGAACACTAAAAGGCATAACAGCAACGATTACAATAGAGGAAAATGCATGCCCAAAGTTTCTTAAGGCCAGACCAGTGCCTTATGCGATCAGACCAGCCATCGAAGCAGAGCTGGAAGGGTTGGAACGTTCAGGAGTACTGTCCAAAGTAGACTGGAGCGAGTGGGCTACACCCATCGTTCCTGTAATGAAGAGGTCGTTGAGTAATACGCCTGGGGAACAAAAGAAGGTCCGCATCTATGGGGATTTTAAGGTGACAGTGAACCCAGTCCTTCACACGGTACAATATCCGCTTCCACGAATTGAGGATATTTTCGCCTCGCTATCTGGAGGTAAACGCTTCACCAAAATTGATCTAGCCCAGGCGTACTTGCAAATGGAGGTAGAAGAAGCCTCGAAACAATACCTCATGATCAACACTCATAAAGGTCTCTATCAATACAATCGGCTGGTGTTCGGAGTAGCATCGGCTCCGGCTATTTGGCAAAGGGCGATGGATCAAGTCCTGCAAGGGATTCCAGGGACCCAGTGTTATTTGGACGACATCCTGGTCACAGGCGAAAATGACAGTGATCACCTCGCCAACTTGGAGAAGGTGCTCACCAGATTAAAGGAATATGGGCTACGAGCTAATCGCCACAAGTGCGAGTTTTTCCAGAAGCAGATCTCGTATTGTGGCCACGTCATCGATGAAGAGGGGTTACATAAGTCCCCTGAAAAGATTGAGGCAGTAGTTAAGGCTCCAGCACCGGAAAATGTGTCACAACTGAGGTAGTTCCTCGGGCTGGTAATGTACTAACATAAGTTCTTACCAAATTTGTCCACGGTATTACACCCACTGAACACCCTACTGCAAACAGGGGTGCCATGGAAGTGGAATGACGAACGTAGACGAGCTTTCCAGAAGTGTAAAGAATTGATAACATCAAAAGAGATGTTGGCCCATTTCAACCCAGCACTACCAATTCGTTTGGCATGTGATGCATCACCCTATGGTATTAGAGCGGTGCTGTCGCACAAATTCCCAGACGGGTTGGAGAGGCCAGTAGCCTTTGCGTCTCGGTCACTAACCTCAGCCGAGCGCAACTACGCCCAGATTGACAGGGAGGCCCTCAGCCTAGTATGGGGAGTAAAAAAATTCAACCACTATCTGCATGGGCAGAAGTTCACCTTGCTGACTGACCACCAACCACTTGTCTCCATCTTTAATCCTAAGAAGGGCATTCCAGTGACGACTGCACAACAGTTACAAAGATGGTCCCTGTTTCTAGGGGCGAATCAGTATGAAATAGAATATAAAGGCACGAAACAGCATGGAAACGCTGATGGGCTATCACGCCTGCCACTGCCTACTGTGGAGGGAGCAGCAGCAGTGGACCCCATCGAGATATTTTATTCATCAATAATTGAACGATATGCACAAGGCAGGGGCCATTAATGTACACAGTGGATGTCGGGGAGAACATTGTGAGACGCCACGTCGATCAGATCTTAGCGTCACAGGAACGAGTCAACCCTATGTCTCGAGTACCTGGGGATGAACCCGACATACCGGTAGCATCTACCTCCGAACCAGTAGCAGTGGAAACCGATGAACTAACCAACGAAAAGGGGCCAGAATCGCCTCCGCACCATGAACAAGAACCTCAGGAAAGGCGCTATCCCGAAAGGATCAGGAAGCCGCCCCAAAGACTGAATCTATAAATGGACAATTTTCAGTTAATGTTGCATGTTAAAAATGTTAATTGTTAAATGAATGTTATGGTACTGTTAATCTAAAAGGGGAGGAATTGTTGTGTATGTACCTTTAAGAGAGAACTGTTTTACAGCTCCTGTATACTGTAGTACCGGCAGTGACCACACCTGTATATAAAGCCGGAGTAGGCTTCTGTACTTCAGTCTTGAGACTACTCTACTCCAGTAAGTACCTGTTGATTGTTAAGTTACAGCATCCGTGTAGTTCTTGGGGAAGAATCACGGATCTAACAGATACATTCAGGTTAATTTGTCAGATACCAAAATCTATTTCAGTGTACATGTTCTAGTATTGTTGGCCTGTATCTTTGAATCCAATCACAGAGCCCACAAACAGAGGAACAACTTGCTGATCTACCTTTATGCTCCTACCATTTTTTCCCATCCGTCTAGAAGTTACATTTCTGTCTCTGTAGAAGTGGGAAAGTGATCACCATCTTTGGCCCTGACCACTGCAGATAAAATAAAACAATTAAGTAATTTTTCCCTACCAATTAGTGATCCAATTGAGGCTATTTCATTCCTGGAGGGTTAATAGGAACATAGGAACAGGAGGAGGCCATTCAGCTCCTCGAGCCTGTTCCGCCATTCATTGAGAACATGGCTGATCTGTATCCTAACTCCATTCACCCAGCTTGGCTCCATATCCCTAAATGCCCTTGCCTAACAAGAATCTATCGATCTCAGATTTAAAATTATTGATTGTGCTGGCATCTATTCCGTTTTGTGGGAGAGTGTTCCACATTTCTACCACCCTTTGTGTGAAGAAGTGTTTTCTAACTTCTCTCCTGAATGGCCTGGCTCTGATTTTAAGGTGATGTCCCCTTGTCCTAGACTCACCCACCAGTAGAAAATGTTTCTCTCATCTACCCTATCAATTCCTAAAACCATCAATCAAATCACCCCTTAACCTTCTAAATTCCAGGAAATACCAGCCTAGTTTATGTAATCTCTCCTCTTAATCTAACTTTTAGAGCCCTGGTAACATTCTGGTGACTCTGTGCTGCACTCCCCGCCAAGGCCAATATATCCTTTTTGAGGTGCGGTGCCCAGAACTGTACACAGTGCCCCAGGCATGGTCTAACCAGGACTTTGTATAACGGTAGCAAAACTTCCTCTCCTAACATCAGTGCTGGATAAAGCTTTAGAACCAATAATCAAGGAAAAACTTATCGGATACTTGGAGAGTTTTAAGCTAATTAAGGAGAGCCACACGGATTTGTAAAAGGCAGACAGTGTTTGACTAATCTAATTGAATTTTTTGATGAAGCAACTGGGAGGTTTGGTGAAGGGAATGCAACGGATGTTGTCTGCATGGATTTTCGGAAGGGTTTTAACAAAGTACCACATAGAAGGCTGGTTAACAAAATTGAGGCTCATGGAATAGGTGGGTCAGTGGCAGCTTAGATAAGGAATTGGCTTAAGGACAGAAAACAGCGAGTTGTGGTAAATGGCTGTTTTACAGACTGGAGGATGGTAGACAGTGGTGTTCCCCAAGGGTCAGTGCTAGGGCCACTGCTTTTTTGATACATATAAATGACCTGGATATTGGAATACAGAGTAGAATTTCTAAATTTGCCGATGACACCAAACTTGGGGGTGTGGTAGACAGTGAGGATGATACCAATCAACTGCAACAGGGCATAGAAAAGCTAGCAGAATGGGCAGACAAGTGGCAGATGGAATTTAATACAGAAAAGTGTGAGGTGATGCATTTTGGCAGAAGGAACAGGGAGAGGCAATATACACTTAATGACATAGTCTTAAAGAGTGTCCAGGGACAGAGGGACCTGGGAATTAATGTGCATAGGTCCCTGAAGGTGACAGGACATATTGAGAGAGTGGTTAGCAAAGCATTTGTGATCTTGGGCTTCATAAATAGAGGTTTTGAGTACAAAAGTAGAGAAGTTATGCTGAACATTTATAAAGTGCTAGTTAGGCCACAACTGGAGTATTGCATCCAGTTCTGGTCACCACACTTTGGGAAGGATGTGAAGGCACTTGAGAGGGTGCAGAGGAGATTTACCAGAATGGTTTTTGGGGTTGGGGGATCTTAGCTACAAGGACAGGTTGGAGAAGCTCGATTTGTTTTCATTAGAGCAAAGGAGGTTGAGGGGTGATTTGATAGAGGTGTACAAGATTATGATGGGTTTAGATAGGCTGGACGGAGAAAGGCTGTTCCCTTTCATTGATGGTACAAGGACTAGGGGACACAGATTTAAGATTTTGGGCAAGAGATACAGGGAGGATGTGAGGAAAAACTTAGTTACGCAGCGAGTATGAGGACCTGGAACTCGCTGCCGACGGAAGTGGTGGAAGCAGAGACACTCAGGGCTGGATTTTATCAATGGAGGCGAGTAGGAGGCGGGACTTCCACTTTTGGGGTTGTAGTCCCACCTCCATTGAGTTGTGGCCAACCCATTCGATTTTCCCTTGATTGACCTTGTTGAGCCTGCCCAGCGGGCTCAGCAGGCCAATTAAGGGCCACCCGGCAACAGGTGATGTCACAGATTGACATTTCATCTGTCAAGACCTTTTGACAGATGAAATATCAACGTTTGATAGCTCTTTGAAGCTGTCAAACACTGACAATCTGTACTCCAAGTTAATTCCTTCCTCTCAGGCTGATTTAGAGATCTCTCCAGAACAGACAGCAGAGGCTGCAGCTGTTGACAGCTTGCGACCATTCTACTTTCTGTGCTGATGGGCTGAGGGACTCTCGAGACCTGAAGGAAGGCAGCCTGCATTAGTAAGTAAAGGTAAGTAAAACTTATTTAAACACTTTACACACACCAAACACACTTACCTCTGCACTCATGCACCCATTACTCACCTGAACACCAGATATCTCGAACCCTCCACATCCTTCAGCCCGACAGTTCGCCTTGCGTGGTTTGCAGCCGTTGGGCAGCCCACACTTCAGGGATAAAAATAGGAATTGGCCAAAAACTGACTGTTAACTACCTGTTAACAGGCAGTTGATTGGCACTAATCCTCTTCACGCCTCGGGGAGGCGGCTCCCAGCACAGATCGGGTACCCGCCTCCTGGGAAACCGGCATGGAGGAGGGTTGGGGGCGGGATGGGTTCGTGCCCCCCGACTTCGTGATTTTAACACCCCATGGGCTAGATTTTCAGTTGCTTGCGCCAGCAGTTAGCGCCTTAAGAGAAGTGATTTCCGGGCGCTATGCGTGTAGCGCCCGGGCGCAGCGCAGTTTGCGCCCCGCCCCAAATTAAGCTGCCCGTTAGCGCCGGCGCAAAGTTTAGCGCCCGCCCGGATGCGCGCGCAGAAAATGACGTCACATCCTCGTGCAACGCCCTTTGGCCGCCCCGATTGCAAACTTCAGTCGGACCGCCCCATTGTGCGGCGGGCGGCCGGAGCGTTTGGAAAAAGGAACGCAACACAACCAGCGCGGGCCCCGGGGGGCGCTAATTAAAGGGAACGTCCTCTCCAGTATAAAGGCCATCCTTTTTTCAGAAAACAGTCTTGTGCAACGCATTTCTGGAGACACAACAAGGAGGATAGCTAACTGGTTTCAAGCAGCAAGAGCCAGGTATTTTTGGACTCAGGCAACAGCGCTGCAAGTGGCCATTTGGAAATTAGAGTGTTTGCCAGGATTTGATGGGGGTTGCATGGGGTGCCAACGCGGAGCTGCAGCTCCATGTCCGTAGGGCTCGCAGACGCATTGTGAGAGGGGCAGCCCTGGCTAGAGGCAGAGGGGGCTACAGGCGTCGGCCACGTAGGCCTTACCCAGTCAGGCTATACCGCCAGCAGCGCTCCTACCTAAACATGAGTGCCGCGCGATGTGTTAAAAGGCTCCGATTCCGAAAGGGGGTGATTGCAGAGATCTGCCACCTGCTTCGCCGAGATCTGCGGCCAAAGCTCAGGTGCAGGACGTCTCTGTCGGTGGAAGTGAAGGTGACGGTGGCATTGAACTTCTATGCCACCGGCTCCTTCCAATACGCTGCTGGGGACATAGCAAACATCTCCCAGTACGGCGCGCATCGCTGCATCTGCCAGGTGACCGAAGCACTGTTCAGAAGGAGAAGCCAATTCATCTCCTTCCCCATGGCCCTGGAGAGCCAGCATCAGCGCGCATTGGGATTTTCCGGACTCGGGGAATTCCCCTTGGTGCAGGGCGCCATTGACTGTACGCATGTGGCTTTGCGGGCCCCTCTGGAGCATGGCGAGCAGTATCGCAACAGGAAGGGCTACCATTCTCTGAATGTGCAGCTGGTCTGTGACCACAAGCAGCGCATCATGGCAGTCAATGCCAGCTTCCCAGGCAGCAGCCACGATGCCTTTATCCTGTGGCAGAGTACTGTGCATGACATGTTCCAGGCACAGCCTCCCCCAAGAGGATGGCTACTCGGGGACAAAGGCTATCCTTTGTGCACCTGGCTCATGACCCCGCTCCGCGCGCCCAGGACCGCTGCTGAAGAGGCCTACAACGAGAGCCATCAAACCACCCGCAACATCATCGAGCTAACTATTGGGGTCCTCAAGCAGCGGTTCCGCTGCCTTGATCGCTCCGGAGGAGCTCTCCAGTATTCGCCGGACCAGGTCTCCCAATTTGTGGTGGTTTGCTGCATGCTACACAACCTGGCTATCCGCAGGACTCAGGCACTGCCACCTGACGTTGGACCAGCACCTCAGGAGGAGGAGCAGGAGGAGCATGAGGAGGAGGAGGAGGAGGAGGAGGAGGAGCAGGAGTACGTTCCCAGGAGGGAGCGACCAGGGCCAAGGGCCGCACGACGCCACCTTATTACACGGTACTTCTAAGCCCCCTGTCAGGGAATGGCCAGGGGCCATGAGGGAAGATGAATGCAGCCGCTCCGCAAGCCCTCAGCCGGCGAAGCCAACAAACACTAAGAAGAACAACCATGGAGACTGCATGAATAAAGATAATTTTTTATTACACAAAAATGAAAAGCCCTTCCCACATGAATCCCCAAAAACAATAAACGGGCCCCACAAAAAGCCCAACAAACGACTCACTCCCACAAACTGGGGAGGAGCCACTCCACCTTTATTGAAACCGGGCCTCAACGTCGGCCTAACGCAAAAAAAAAGCCCTCCAAAAGCACAACCATGGGCAAAATAAAGACGGCCACCGCCATATTAAAGGAAAGCTGGCCACACCCTCTACTGAGTGGCCCGCGAGGGCGAGACCTTGGCCAGCATTTTGCCTCCCCTGCCCTGCCTGCTGCTCCTTCGCAAGCTCTGCCCAGTGGCTGCTGCGAGGCTGGGGGAAGGCGCCTGAGGCTCAGATGCCCTTCCGCCAGATGCCGCTGGGGGGCGGCCTACACGGCGTTTGGGCCTCGAGGGGCCGTCTCCTGAGTGGCGCACCTGAGCCTGGCCACCATCAGCTGCAGCCGCTTGCCCTTGATGCCCCAGAGGGGGAATGGCGGCGACGGATGGCGCAATGTGGGCCAGCTGGCGTCTGGGACGCGCTGGCTGGTGCTGTGGCGCGGTGGCACTCGGCCGGGCCCGCACTGCAGGATCCGCAGCAATCAGCCGACGGCCGGCTTGCTGGGATGGTCCAGCGCGGCGCCTGCCCTGGCGATGCCTGCCTGAGACAGCGCGTGTGGCAGCAGTGAGTGGCCCTGTGGTCCTGGTGTGCGCGCGCATCACATCCGCCAGGGTCTTGACGGCATCAGTTAGCATGCGGCCAGTCGCGGCAGTTGCTGCCCCGAACTCGCGCACACTGGTCGCCAGCGACTCGATGGCCTCAGGCATGCGCCCCACCACGCTCATGAGCTCCGTGTGGCGCCGGTCCGAGTCGTCGGCCATCTGATCGAGCTTCCGCACCTCCTCCGAAGTGAAGGTGTCCGGACTGGAGTCGCGACTCTCCCGCTGGGGAGGAGGGGGCCGAACTAGGGGACCCTTGCCGCGTTGGTGACGGCGAGTGTGCCGAGCAGCAGCACTCCCCTCTGATCCTTCCCCCCTTTGGGGGGAAGGCCGCGGGCCACGCGCACGGCTGCTGGGTGGCTGGATGCCACTGGTCCCAGAAGCTGCATTGCCCTGCGACAGTTCCTCCAGGCACTCGTCCAGTGAGGAGGTGTCAAGCATTTCCTCCTCTCCTGCGGGACGTGACTGTTCCCCCGAAGGTCCGGCTTGCTCCTCCTCCTCCTCCTGGTTGGAGGTGCTGTCACTGGCAGCCTCAGGGTCCTGGTCGTCACCAGCTGAAAGCAGGAATGCACAAGAGTAGCTTCAGAGTGAGGAGACGGCGTCAGCGAGGGAGTTAGGACTGGTGGGATTCAGCGCATTGGTGGGACAGTGGCAAAGGAGGTAGCTCGGATGGGCCAGTGCGACGCGAGAGGGCCAAAAGGCGAGGTCCTTACCATTGCCGGGCAGTGGAGGGTCGGATACACCGCACGCTGTGGGGACAATCACACGGGCTCCCATGAGCACACACACGCGCTCCTCCAGCCGAGTGAGCTTCTGCAGCTTGGCACGGCCACCCCTGGCACGGGCCTGGCGATTAAACGCTACTTTAGCCTGCAAGAGAAAGGACGGGCTGTAAGTGCGCAGTGAAGCCCTGATGTAGTGTGCACTGCCTCCCATGGTGGAATAGCTTGGACAGAGTGAAGCCCTGATGTAGTGTGCACTGCCTCCCATGGTGGAATAGCTTGGACAGAGTGAAGCCCTGATGTAGTGTGCACTGCCTCCCATGGTGGAATAGCTTGGCCAAAGTGTAGAGTGCCGAATGGCCATTTGATGCTCATGACTGTCCCAATGCTGCTGGCTGAGGGCTGGCCAAAAGGACTTTCAGGTCCCTTTGCCCATCATGTCAGGTGTACATGCAAGAATGAGGAGGAGACTGGAAAGGCTACTCACCCTCACAATCCTGGTCAGATCGTTGTATTTCTTACGGCATTGTGTGTGGGTCCTGGGGGCCTCGCCGGTGAACGTCACCCTCTGGGCGATCTGCTTCCAGGCTTTGGTGTAGTCGTGGTGGGTTGGATTCCTCCCACTCTCTGGAAACAAGATCTTGCGCCTCACCTCCAGAGCTGTGACCATTATGTCCAGATCACCCTCTGAGAAGCGCAGGGCACGCTGACGGGCCTTCTCTGGCGTTGCCATGACTCCCTGGGGCTGAGCAGTAGTGTTGAGGCCTCTTTGCAAGGCTGCAGTGTGCAGGGCGTGGCAGCAGACCAATTCGTCCCTTCCCCCTTTAAGAGCTGGTCGGCACCACGGGGTCTGCTGTCAGTGCAAAAATGACCGCACCCGTGCTGCGCCCCGCCTGGGCGCTATCCCTCTGGACCGCCGGCTTAGCGCCTAAAGGTAGGAGTGCAACGCCTCTTTTAGCGCTCCACCACTCTCTTAGGGCGAAGCCACTGAATTTCCGGCAACGGGGCGCTACTTTGGGGCGGGCGCTAACTTCGGGCGGGCGCTAAGGTTAGCGCCCCAAAACTGTCTATACTGAAAATCTAGCCCCATATGCCTCCATTCCCACCTCCACGGCCCTGGGAAATTCTAGCCCTCAATGTTTTCAAGGTGAGACTGGATAGGCACTTGAGGGAAATAAACTTGCAGGGCCACGGGGACAGAGCAGGGGAATGGAACTGACTGAATTGCTCTACAGAGCCGGCACGGATTCGATGGGCCGAATGGCCTCCTTCTGTGCCGTTATGACTCTATGGGGGAGAAATTCAGTATCGCCCCATTTGGGGCGCAATTATCGGCCGGGCGCAAAGATTAACGCCTGGCGCTAATTATCGCCTCCGACTGCAAACTTGGCTTTTATCGCCCCTGGAGGTGATTGGAGCGCTAAATCAGGTGCTACACACCTGTCTTAAGGTGCAAAGGCCGAGGAGCGAGGCGCTACCTCAGAGCTCTGGTGATGTCAGTCAGCAATGGAACACAAACACACTGGCGCCGGCCAGTTCTTAAAGGGGAGGGTCGATCTTGCTCTCCATCCACGCCCTGCTCATTGCAGCCTTGAATCTCGGCCTGGAGAGACCTGTACATAAAATCTGTTGGAAAGAACAATGGAGAGACCCAGGTAAAGAGCTCAGAGTGTAGCCCAGATATTCTCTTCTAAATCGATGCAAGGAAGATCAAATCAGAAAGAACCTGTAAAGTGCTGCTCAGTACCCAAAACTCCTCAACACAGCTTTGAATATCTCCTGCAGTCTCTCTCTCTCACTCAGAGTGTGTGGTGCAAAAATGCCCCTGAAATAAAAAAGGCAGGAAGTGGTCACCTTTAAATAGCGCTCCCCCAGTCCCTTCCTGACTGCAAAATGCTCCCCTCAACCTGTCATTGCCAGTGGCAGGCAGTAAGGCAGGGGGCACCACTCAATATCCGATCCAGGGCGCTACCGGGGCGTTGCACTCTCAACTGACGTCATGATCTGCCGGCGCAGGAGATCGTGGTGGTAGTGTTTAGCGCTGCTGCAAAATGTCTAGTTAATTTCGTGAGCGATTCAAACATAGCCGTGCCCGGGCGCTAGTTGCTTTGCGCCCCATTAGCACCCTCTTAAGGCACTAACGGAAGGCGCAAACCAACCGAATTTTCCCCCCTATGACTCTATATTCTAGCCCTCTAGTTAGCCTTTTTGATTAATGGTGGATAGCAGTGGTGAATTGTCTAACCTTGTCTCGTACCATTACTCCTTAGTGTGGGAAACTGCTCTACAGAACAGTTTTAGCTGCAACATGAGCATTTTTTTTAGGTCGCGTTTATTTCCAACACCTGGGGCTAGATTTTCAGTATAGACAGTTTTGGGGCGCTAACCTTAGCGCCCGCCCGAAGTTAGCGCCCGCCCCAAAGTAGCGCCCCGTTGCCGGAAATTCAGTGGCTTCGCCCTGAGGTTGGTGGAGCGCTAAAAGAGGCGTTCCACTGCTATCTTTAGGCGCTAAGCCGGCGGTGCAGAGCGCAACACCCGAGCTCGGGCGCAGCGCACGGCAGACAATCTGGTGCCAGTGAGCTCTTAAAGGGGAAGGGTGCATGTGTTTTTTTCAAAGGCAGAGTCTGGGGGGAAAACAGGAGGAGGAGGATGAGGAGGAGGAGGAGGACGAGGAGGAGGAGGAGCAGGAGGAGGAGGAGGAGGAGGAGGAGGAGGAGGAGGAGGAGGTGGTGGTGGTGGTGGTGGTGGTGGCCGGAAACATAAATACACCGTTCACAACAACACATTGGATCCTTCCACACAACACATGCAGACTGCCGTTTATAGTGCAGGAGGAGTGCCCTTTAATTTGCGCTCCCCAGGGTGTGTTGCGTTCCATTTTACAAACGCTCTGGACGCCAGCCGCACAATGGGGCGGTCCGACTGAAGTTTGTAATCGGGGCGGCCAAAGGGCGTTGCACGAGGATGTGACATCATTTTCTGCGCGCGCATCCGGGCGGCCGCTAAACTTTGCGCCGGCGCTAACGGCCAACTTAATTTGGGGCGGGGCGCAAACTGCGCTGCGCCCGGGCGCTACACGAATAGCGCCCAAAAATCACTTCTCTTAAGGCGCTAACTGCTGGCGCAAGCAACTGAAAATCTAGCCCCTGATTTCTGATTGGTCCCCTTGGAGGACAAGACACACCCAGTAGTTTATCTGGAATGTGTAATTAGATCCTGTCTGCCGAAGTAATCAATTTGTTTGCCAAGTGTAATTTGGGCCATTCTGACTGCCAGGCTCCAGACGGAAGAGAGCTCACATAGAACAAACAGTGCTCACCCTCGCAGGTTAAGATGTTCTCCCACCCCCGAAACAAGCTCCTGCACCCCCAACAAGTTCCTAACATTCCTCCTGTCCCTGAGTTTCTGACCTTTGCCCTCCCCAACAAGTTCCTGACCACCCCCCACCGCCAAGTTCCTGACCTTCTCCCTCTGCCCAAGTTGCTGAACTTCTCCCCAATTTCTGACCTGCTCCCCCTGCCCGAGTTCCTGACCTCCCCCTCCCCCCAAAGTTCCTGACCTTCCCCTCCCCCCAAAGTTCCTGACCTCCCCCTCCCCCCAAAAATCCTGACCTCCCCTCCCCCCAAAGTTCCTGACCTTCTTCCCAAGTTTCTGACCTCCTCCCCGAACCCTAAATTCCTGACAACCTCCCCGCCCAAGTTCCTCCCCCACAACAAGCTCCTGAACTACCCCTGCTCATAGATGTGGCATTGCGTGTGGGTCACGGATTGTTAACAGGTTTATTGGGTATGAAGTGAATAGTGACAGTGTCGTGACTTCTAGATTTCGTCCCGTCCAATGATATCACTTGCCATACATGCACTGAACTTTCCAGGAAATCAACCAGGTTTAGATGGAGGAGAGGGAGAACATGATGCGGGTGTAAAGGGGGTGGGGTTGGAAGATCTAGCTCTCATCCCCACTCCTTTAGACCTGGATCACATTCATCCGCCATCCCCATTGTGCTCTCTGTGCTCTTTAACCTCTCCCCCACCCGAGTTCCTGACCTTCTCTCCCCGAGTTCCGGACCTCCTCTCTCCTCCACTCTCCCCCTCCGATACGCTCGCTCTCCCCCTCTGCTCTCCTCACCTCTGATTCCCTCTCTCTCCCCCTCCAATTTTCACTCTTTCCCCCTTCCAATTCCCTCTGTCTCTCTCCCCTCCAATCCCCTCTCTCTCTCCTCCTCCGATCCCCTCTCTCTCAAATTCAAATTCAAATTCAAATCGCTTTATTGGCATGATAAGGTACATCTTATGTTGCCAAAGCATCAAAATACATTTATGGTTGAACACATAAACGCAGTTCTATTCATACAGTGTATAAACAGGTATATCCCTGAGTGTATAAATATACATTCGCATTATTTATATATGCTCTTTTCTTAGTTTACTGGTTGTCCCTCTGTTCATGGCAAGCTGTAACATAGTCTGCCGCCAGTGTTATACAGCTTCTCTCCTCCCCCAGTAGGTATGGGAGTTTTTGATTGTCATTCAGATTTCTGAATTCAGGGCATATGTGTGAGAATTTTTGGTAGAAATTCTCCCTGATGCCCTGATATTTTCCACAGGCTGTGAGGAAGTGCATCTCTGTCTCCACTACTCCCTGACTGCAGTGAGAGCATATCCTGTCCTCTCTTGGCAGCCTGGTCTGCCTGTGTCTGCCTTTTTCGATCGCTAGGCTATGTTCGCTAAGTCTGTACCTTGTCAAGGTTCTTCTCAGTTTGTTATCCTTTACCATGGTCAGGTAATCAGCTATGTTGTGTTGTCTGTTTAGGGCCAGGTAGCAATTGAGTTTGCTTTGGGTTTTTGTTGTTTCTGCCCAATATGTCAGATATTTTTCCTTTTGCTTAGCGACGATTGTGTTGGGTCGAATTCTTTGTGTTACGCTGTCACTGTCCTGGGGCTGGTTATTGTTAGTAGTGTTAGTAGTTACTTCACTGAGTCCCAGGACTAGTTGACTGAGGGTATTCTTCTTTATGGTCAGCTCTTGGCATTTCAGGGCGTCGTAGTGATAGCATTGGGGATTACTCATTTGTAGGTGATTCCAAAATTTGGTGGCTCTTTTTTGGATAGTGATTATTAATGGATATTGGCCTAGTTCCGCCCTGCATGCATTGTTTACTGTTTTCCTTTGAGTCCAGAGGATACTTTTACAGAATTCTGCATGTAGGATCTCAATTGGGTGTTTGCCCCATTTTGCAAATTCTTGTTGTGTTAGCGGTCCCCATACCTCACTGCCATAGAGTGCAATTGGTTCAATTACTGATTTGAAAATTTTTAGCCAAATGCTCATTGGGATTTCTATTTGGATTGATTTTTTAATGGCATAGAAAGCCCTTCTTGCTTTCTCTTTCAGTTCATTCACAGCCAGTTTGAAGTTTCCCGTAGAACTGATTTTTAAGCCCAAGTATGCGTAGTTAGTGGTATGTTCAATTTTGGTTGTTCCTAGTGTGAAATTTATTTTGGGTCCCTGATGTTTGGATCTTTGCTGGAACACAAGGACTTTGGTTTTTTGGGGATTTATTGTCAGGGCCCAAGTCTGGCAGTATGACTCCAGCAGGTCCAGGTTCTGCTGTAGACCCTCCTTAGTTGGTGACAGCAGAACCAGGTCGTCTGCATAGAGGAGGAATTTAACCTTGGATTCATATAGGGTGAGGCCGGGTGCTGTAGATTGTTCAAGTAGTTTTGCCAATTCATTTATGTAAAAATTAAAGAGTGTCGGTGAGATTGGCGAGCCCTGCATCACCCCCCGCCCCTGTGGGAAGTATTTTGTTTGTTTGTCTCCAATTTTAACTGCACATTTGTTGTTTGTATACATTGATTTAATTACATCATATGTTTTTCCCCCTACCCCGCTTTCGATAAGTTTCAGGAATAAACCGTCATGCCAGATGGAGTCGAAAGCCTTCTGGAAATCTATAAAGCATGCGTAGATTTTGCTTTTGTTATTGTGAACGTGTTTGTCAATTAGGGTCTGTAGGGTGAAGATATGATCTGATGTTCTATAGTTTGGCAGGAATCCAATCTGGCTTTTACTCCCCCCTCCTCTCTTTCTCCTCCTCTGAACCCCTCTCTCCCGCTCCGATCCCCTCTCTCTCTCCCCCTCCGATCCCCTCTCTCTCCCGCTCCGATCCCCTCTCTCCCCCCTCCTCCTCTGAACCCCTCTCTCCCGCTCCGATCCCCTCTCTCTCCCCCTCCGATCCCCTCTCTCTCCTGCTCCGATCCCCTCTCTCTCTCCCCCTCCGATCCCCTCTCTCTCTCCCCCTCCGATCCCCTCTCTCTCCCGCTCCGATCTCCTCTCGCCCCCCTCCTCCTCTGAAACCCTCTCTCCCGCTCCGATCCCCTCTCTCCCCCCTCCTCCTCTGAACCCCTCTCTCCCGCTCCGATCCCCTCTCTCTCCCCCTCCGATCCCCTCTCTCTCCCGCTCTGATCCCCTCTCTCTCCCGCTCCGATCCCCTCTCTCCCCCTCCGATCCCCTCTCTCTCGCGCTCTGATCCCCTCTCTCCCCCATCTCCTCTGAACCCCTCTCTCCTGCTCCAATCACCTCTCTCTCCCGCTCTGATCCCCTCTCTCTCCTGCTCCGATCACCTCTCTTTCCCCCTCTGATCCCTTTGCTCTCTCCCCCTCCGACCCCTCGCTCACTCCCCCTCCGATTACCTCTCTCTCACCCCTTTGATTCCCACTCTCTCTCCTCCGATCCTCTCCCCCTCCGATCACCTCTCTCTCTCCACCTCCGATCCCCTCCCTCCCCCTTCAACCCCTCTCTCTTCCCCTCTGATCTCCTCTCTCTCTCCCTCCGATCCCCTCTCTCCATCCCCCCTCTCCCCCTCTCCCTCCCCCTCCTCTCTCTCTCCCCTTCCGATTCCCTCTCTCTCCTCCTCTTATTCCCTCTCTCTCCCCCCTCCAATTCCCTCTCTCCCCCTCGCTCTCTCTTCACTCTCCCTCTCACCTCCGATCCTCTCTCTCCCCCCTCCGATCTCCTCTCTCTCTCCCCCTCTGATTCCCTCTCTCTCCCCCTCCAACCTGCTCTTTCTTCCCCTCCGAGCCCTCTCTCCCCCTCTGATCTCCTCTCTCTCCCCCTCCGATCAACTCTCTCCCCCTCCTCTCTCTCTCTCCCTCCGATCCCCACTCTCTCCCCCTTTCATTCCCTCTCTCTTATTCCCCGATCTCCTCTCTCTCTCTCCCCCCTTTCATTCCCTCTCTCTCCCCCTCCAATCGTATCTCTCTCCCCTGCGATCCCCTCTGTCTCTCCCTTTGGTCCTCTCTCTCCCCCTCAGATCCCCTTTCTCTCTTCCCCTCCAATCCCCTCTCTCTCTCCCCCTCCGATCCTCTCTCCCCTTCCGATCTCCTGTAAGTTTTGGATCACAGGTCACACACAGATTATCCGAAGGGTTTTAGGAGTAATAGGTCGCTTTATTAAGGAGTGGCAGCTTACGTTAAGTGCAACACACAATCAGGATAGGCATAGTAGACATACAACCCATAACAGGTGAGAACGGTTTACCGGCCCCAGAACGGATGGACGGAGGTTGATGCAGAACGGTGGTCTCGGATCTCTGCAGCCTGCGGCAGTGGTTTCTTCCTCTTTGGTTGTCTCTCGAGCTGGTGGAGGTGTTAGGCCGAAGCCAGAATGAAATCCACCTCAAAGGAAGCTCTCCACCTCTCTGCCTGCTTTTCCCCTTTCGGCTGCCCATTTATATACCTTATTTTGGTGAGCTGGTGGATACCTTGCGTTAATCATTTGTTTAATCACTTTTACCCATTCAGTTGTCCAATTACAGAGGATTAGGTACCTACAGCAGACCCCTCCCAGACTCTTGTGGTCATTCCTCTACTTGTCTCCTGTTTGGACATCTTGCACTTTCTCCTAGACAGTTTGTTTATCATAAGGTTCCTTACTCGACCTCTTATCAGGCCTAGCTATGCCTACATGAAGGCCTGTTTCTGCATTATGCCCTTGTAAACGACCTCAGCTCTTTGTGCAACTCCTTATCTGACATGATTGGTTTCATCTGAGTCATCAGCTTATCCTGGCTGCTGAGCTAGGCAAACCCATTTCTTTTATAAAACCATTATTTATTTTACAATTCACAATTTACTCCCCCTCTCTCTCCCTGCTCCTCTCTCTCTCCACCTGCAATTCCCTCTCTCTCTGATCCTCTCTCTCTCCCCCTTTGACTCCCCATCTCTCTCCCCCTCCGCTCTCCCCTCTGATTTTATCTCTCTCCGATCTCCTTTCTCTCCCCCTCCGATCCCCTCCCCCCCACTTCAATCATTTCTTCTCCCCCCCAGCCAGCACAGATCCAGTGATGGGCCTTCTCCCACAGAGCTGAGGAAAGCGTGGCCCATGGTGCAGGCCGCAACTGTTGGGTAATGCGCATGTGCGGCCTCGGTGAGCAGTGCGCATGCGCAGAAGATAATCACTCCATATTTTTATTCATTCACTGGATGTGGGCATCACTGGCAAGGCCAGCATTTATTGCCCATCCCTAATTTCCCCGAGTGGCTTGCTAGGCTATTTCAGAGGGCAATCAAGAGTCAACCACATCGCTATGGGTCTGGAGTCACATAGAGGTCAGACCGGGTAAGGACAGCAGATTTCCTTCCCTAAAGGACATTAGTGAACCAGATGGGTTTTTACAACAATGCGGTTGATTTCATGGCCACCATTACTGATATTGCTATTTTTATGCCAGGTTTATTAATTAACTGAATTAAAATTCCCCAGCTGCCTGGATGATTACTTCAGGCCGCTGGATTGCTAGTCCAGTAACATAACCACTGTGCTACCGTAACCCTACCATTAGTAGTCATTAACAATTTTTGTGTATAATGGTGCAATGAAATCTACCGCATTTTAGCTTTACTGGACCCAAATTTAGTCCCTCCGTAGCTCAATCCAATGAATGACACTGTACCGAAACTATTTTTCAACAGAATACCAGTGCGCTATTACACAATATTTATGCAAAGGTAATGGCCCAGAACTTGGTGTCGGGGGCTTGCCGCGCGTGCAAGCCCCCGATGTGCACTCACCCTGCGCGCCGACATCTGAAACCTGGCCCGCAGTGGATTTCCTGTCAGTGGCCAGGTTCTGTTGTCGGCGCGCTGTGCTAACCTGACCCAGCGGCGTAATTAGTGCGATGTGCCGGCTGGGATCAGGTTAGCACTGTGCAGCCAATCAGGGGAGGGGAAACTTCATTCATAAGTTTGAGAGTAAGAACTGTCAAACTCATGAGAAGTACTGCACCCCAAAACACTACTTAAACTTTAAATAAAATTTTAAAAAACATCCCAATCATTAAATTAAGTATAAATAAGTTTAAAAAAATAATTTGAACAATAACTTTTTTTTTTGAAAAAAATACATTTTTAATAAAAAGGGTCTAAAACTAAACTTACCTTATTGTAGATTCTTTAAAATAATAAACCTGTGGGAAAAAATTTCTAAATTGCACAAAAACACCACTTACCTGTAAAAATAAATACTTACGTGTGCTTTTTACAAGCGTAAAGACCGGAGGCCTTTACACATGCGCAAATCCCCCAAAACAGAGGAAATCCAAGACGCACGCGCTGCCCCCTACAGCGCACGCGCTAGCCTCTTCACCTCTTGGGTTAGAGGAGAGGAAATGCCGGTTTACAGCGCATGCGCTGTGCATGCTGAAAACCGGCATTTCCTCCGGCCAGACGCGTGAGTACCCCTTCCGTACTCACGCGTTTGGGGAGGAATTACTGCCCCATTATCTTTAATTGTTAATTAAACTAAACACAAAATAACTTGTAGTAGATTACCAGAAAATTGCATGCAGAGTAAATATATGACACTTGTGAACCTCCCATGGGGTTGCTCATGGTGAGTTAGTGGATAGGCTGTTTTATAAGGACAGGATCATTGCACCGGGAAGAAAATCCACCCATAAATCAGAACAGACGGAAAACAAGCGGCACATCAGCAGTCCGATTTCCCACATGATTTTGGACCTTCTACTGCCCCATTTTTAGGTGCGACTGGGGTACAGGTGTCACTCCCCTTATATTTGCCTAATTATTCCTAGTACATGCTGGAGGGAAAGAGCCTTGGCCAGCACCAACACATATATCAGTGAAATTAGTGGAAAGAAAATCAGGGCCAAAATGTGGCCGAGATTTCTGGTACGTGGCTGGACAGTGGATGAAGGTTCACTCCTGACGGCACAATCTCAGAAAATATCAACAAGAGCAACGCATGGTGACTTACTTATTTTATAAAGATATCTTGATATCTCACATGGCTTAAGACAAAAAGCACACTCGCAGGCACACATTTTACATACACTAGAGAAAAATAAAATAACAAGTCCATCTGAAGTTAGGTGAGATAACAGTGGAATGTGCCTATATTTTGAATGTGGAATTTTACTGAATGCTCTTTACAGATGAATCTGAGGCACGCTACTAAACTGCGCTGGTGATAATGTTTTTAGTGCAATTGCTCTTTTTAATTATGCACAACAGATTGGCTGTGAGATTCTTCAGTGCTGCTACGGCAATTTATATTCACTGCAGGTACTAGGAAATATTCTTAACTGCCATCCATCAGTGCTAAATCATGGCCTGAGATGACTCAGCTTTGCCTGGTGGTTGCACCTTATTTGGAGATGCAGCCTGAGAGTATGGCTCACTCAATGATGCAGCATTCAACTAAGCCACAATAAATTGCCACCCGGTTGGGGGGGTGGGGGGGAGCAAAAAAATAATGGCAGCACTTTTACTTCTTTTTAAAAATTTTTTTATGGGATCTGGTCGTCGCTGGCAATGCCAGCATTTATTGCCCATCCCTAGTTGCTCTTGAGAAGGTGGTGGTGAGCTACCTTCTTGAACCGTTGCAGTCTGTGTGGTGAAGGTACTCCCACAGCGCTGTTAGGTAGGGAGTTCCAGGATTTTGACCCAGCAACGATGAATGATCGGCGATATACTTCTAAGTCAGGATGGTGTGTGACTTGGAGGGGAACTTGGAGGTGGTGGTGTTCCCATGCGCCTGCTGCCCTTGTCCTTCTAGGTGGAAGAGGTCGCGGGTTTGGGAGGTGCTGCTGAAGAAGCCTTGGCGAGTTGCTGCAGTGCATCTTGTAGATGGTACACACTGCAGCCACGGTACGCCGGTGGTGGAGGGAGTGAATGTTTAAGGTACTAGATGGGGTACCAATCAAGCAGGCTGCTTTGTCCTGGATGGTGTCGAGCTTCTTGAGTGTTGTTGGAGCTGCACTCATCCGGGCAAGTAGAGAGTATTCCATCACACTCCTTACTTGTGCCTGTAGATGGTGGAAAGGATTTGGGGTGTCAGGAGGTGAGACAATCGCCGCAGAATACCCAGCCTCTGACCTGCTCTTGTTGCCACTGTATTTATGTGGCCAGTCTAATTAAGTTCCTGGTCAATGGTGACCCCCAGGATGTTGATGGTGGGGGATTCGGCAATTGTAATGCCGTTGAATGTCATGGAGAGGTGGTTAGACTCTCGCTTGTTGGAGATAGTCATTGCCTGGCCCTTCTGTGGTGCAAATGTTACCTGCCACTTATCAGCCCAAGTCTGAATGTCGTCCAGGCCTGGTTGCATGCTGGCATGGACTGCTACATTATCTGAGGAGTTGTGAATGGCACTGAACACTGTGCAGTCATCAGTGAACATCCCCATTTCTGACCTTATGTTGGAGGGAAGGTCATTGATGAAGCAGCTGAAAATGGTTGGCCCTAGGACACTGCCCTGAGGAACTCCTGCAGCAAAGTCCTGGGGCTGCGATGATTGACTTTGAACCATCACAACAATTTTCCTTTGTGCTAGGTATGACTCCAGTCAGTGGAGAGTTTTCCTCCCGATTCCCATTGACTTCAGTTTTACTAGGGCTCCTTGATGCCACACTCGTTCAAATGCTGCCTTGATGTCAACGGCAGTCACTCTCCCCTCACCTCTGGAATTCAGCTCCTTTGTCCATGTTTGGATCAAGGCTGTAATGAGGTCAGGTGCCGAGTGGTCCTGGCGGAACCCAAACTGGGCATCAGTGAGCAGGTTATTGGTGAGTAAGTGCCACTTGAGTGCACTGTCAATGACACCTTCCATCACTTTGCTGATGATTGAGAGCAGGATGATGGGGTGGTAATTGGCTGGATTGGATTTGTCCTGCTTTTTGTGGACAGGACATACCTGGGAATTTTTCCACATTGTCAGAGAGATGCCAGTATTGTACCTGTACTGGAACAGCTTGCTAGAGGCGTGACTAATTCTGGAGCACGGGTCTTCAGCACGATAGCCGGATTGTTGTGGGGGCCCATAATGTTTGCTGCATCCAGTGCGCTCAGCCATTTCTTGATATCGCGTGGAGTGAATTGAATTGGCTGAAGACTGGCTTCTGTGATGGTGGGGACCTCAGGAATAGGTCAATATGGATCGTCTACTCGGCACTTCTGGCTGAAGATGGTTGCAAACGCTTTAGCCTTGTCTTTTGCGCTCATGTTCTGGGCTCCACCAATATTGAGGATGGGGGTATTCATGGAGTCTTCTCCTCCTGTTAGTTGTTTACTGGCCCACCACCATTCACAACTGGATGTGGCAGGACTGCAGAGCTTTGATCTGATCTGTTGATAGTGGGATCGCTTAGCTCTATCTATAGCATGCTGCTTTTTAGCATGCATGTAGTCCTGTGTTGCAGCTCCCCCAGGTTGGCACCTCATTTTTAGGTACACCTGGTGCTGCTCCTGGCATGCTCTTCTACACTCCTTATTGAACCAGGATTGGTCCGCTGACTTGATGGTAATGGTAGAGTGAGGGCTATGCAGGGTCATGAGGTTACTGATTGTGCTGGAATGCAATTCTGCTGCTGCTGATGGCCCACAGTGCCTCATGGTTGCCCAGTTTTGAGCTGCTAGATCTGTTCTGAATCTATTCCATTTAGCACGGTGGTAGTGCCACACAACACGATGAAGGGTGTCCTCAGTGTGAAGACGGGACTTTGTCTCCACAATGACTGTGCGTGGTCACTGCTACCAATGCGGCCATGGACAGATGCATCTGTGACAGGTAGATTAATGAGGACAAGGTCAAGTAGGTTTTCCCCTCGTGTTGGTTCTCTCACCACCTGTCGCAGGCCCAGACTGGCAGCGATGTCCTTCAGGACTCGGCCAGCTCGGTCAGTAGTGGTGCTACCGAGCCACTCTTGGTGATGGACATTGAAGTCCCCCACCCAGAGTACATTCTGTGCCCTTGCTACTCTCAGTGCTTCTTCCAAGTGGTGTTCCTCATTGAGGAGTACTGATTCATCAGCTGAGGGAGGGCGATAGGTGGTAATCAGCAGGAGGTTTCCTTGCCCATGCTTAACCTGAAGCCATGAGACTTCATGGGGTCCGGAGTCAATGTCGAAGACTCCCAGGGCCACTCCTTCCCAACTGTATACCACTGTGCTGCCACCCCTGGTGGGTCCGTCCTGCCGGTGGGACAGGACATACCCAGGGAGGAGGTCCCAAAGGTCGGTGGATGCGGACTCATTGAGTATATTCATGGCTGAGAGTGATAGATTTTTGGACTCAAAGGGAATCAAAGTATGTGGGTATCAGGTGGGAAAATGGAGTTGAGGGCGAAGATCTGCCAAAAATTGTAGGACTACGAGGAAAGGGCAGGAGAGTGGGACAAACTGAGAGTTGGCACGGGCTCGACGGGCTTAATGACCCTCTTCCATGCTGTAACCATTCTATGATCTTATTGAATGGTGGAGCAAGCTCGAAGAACCGTATGGCCTACTCCTGCTCCTAATTCTTCTGTTCTTATCTCAGACTGCAATTATCTCGGTATCAGTCCTGTGACTCGTGATAAAGAACAGATGAGGAGAAAAATATCCTTCTTTTAAATCTGATGATTGCCATCGAATAAATATTTATTTTTCTGATGAATTCTTTAATTTCCTTATAGATTATCAGGTATGTGCAAGGAAAAAAAACTGTTTGAAACAGCAGTACGCGATCGCGATCAAATGCACTTCATAAAGAATGTTCCCTATTAATATTAATTTTTGAATGAGCTTAAAGTTATCAACTGGATGGATGCACTCATTGCAGCATATGTTACAGTCTTTAAGGGCTCCACACACGTTACTCACACATTGAAAGCAAGATGTTGATATTACCCCGTGATGCACAGCACGGTGATCTGTCTTCGTTATTTTATTTTGTGTGCTGTCATTAATCAGGCAGGAACTAAGCAATAATTATTCTTTAGTTATTAGTTATGTCAAGGAAAATACATTACCGTCTATAATTTCATTCCCTTATGGAGATATGGTTGAAAATTGCCTTTGGTTATGCTTTATTCCCATTAGTGAGGATAAGAGCTGATTTATGAAGTTTGGTGTTTTAATGTCATCACGATCAAATCAAATTATCATGACATATCCAAAGTGAATCAATACAGGTCACGAAATGAAATGTTCAGAATGGAAATCTGATGCTAAAACCTTGTTCTTCATGCTGCAGCATATTTTTAGCACTAAAGGTTAGGTACAATGTTCTGATAGCGACACCAAAGCAATGGATTCTGAAGTAGAAGTTGAAAGATTAAATCTTAATCTCAGTCTCGACTGAAATTCATTCCTGTTTTTTTCTTGCTGGATGATGAGATCTGCCAATCGTACCTGGGCCACCTTTGGAAGAGGGGTATAACTGACCTGGTAGGTCTACTAAGATGCAACGTTGCTAATGTCTGGATCAGTTGTCCTCCTTCGACTGAGGAACCGCAGGAGGTAAACTGCAAAGGAAGGAGTTACCACAGAAGGCAGTTGAAGCCAATTCATTAAATATATTCAAGAAGGAGTTGGATATATTTCTTAAGGCTAAAGGGATATAGGGGGAAAGCAGGGACAGGGTACTGAATTTGGATGATCAGCCATGATCTCATTGAATGGCAGAGCAGGCTCGAGGGGCCGAATGGCCTACTCCTGCCCCTATCTGCTATGTTTCTATAAGATGCTTTTTCTAATAAAGGGCACGCATATATAATTTGAAGCTGCAACATTGACCAAGAATTTCTTTGGAGCATCTCTTGTTTCACTGCCGTAACTTCGACGGAACTGCGCTTGCGCACATAGCAGTGTTTCCGACGTACTTCCACTGAAGTTACGAAGGTGGAGCGGAAGCAACTCTGTGTTTTGTTTTAATTCTTGGTCTCTGACAAAATAACCTGATGTTTAATGTATCACGTTCTAGCTTGTATATTCCAACATTTCGGTGAGGTGGAGAGCTGGAAGTAACAGTTCCTTATAACGTACACGGCAGATTTCCATTGGGAACAGTGTTACTGTCCATCTTATTCTATTTGTGAGGGATAATGTTAAATTGTGAGAGAGTTATGAAGAATTTCATCAGGATTGAAATAAATACGTCTGTCACAAAAACAAACACAAATAACATAGTTTCAAAATTATTTTTTAAATGTTCTTTATTGCATTTTCACTAATTTTGCCGATTGCTTCCAGGGAAGCAGTTGGATGGCTTCAGCCCCCCTGGGGTCGGGAGGGGAAAGGTCAACCTGCCTTCCTGTTGTTGATCGCTAGCCAGTGACTCCAACTGGAGAACGAGAGTGTATGGGTGTTTTTTAAATTCATTCACGGGATGTGGGCGTCGCTGGCAAAGCCAGCATTTATTGAACCGCTGCAGTTCGTGTGGTGAAGGTGCTCCCACAGTGCTGTTAGGGAGGGAGTTCCAGGATTTTGACCCAGCGACAATGAAGGAACGGCCGATATATTTCCAAGTCGGGATGGTGTGTGACTTGGAGCGGAACTTGCAGGTGGTGGTGTTCCCATGCACCTGCTGCCCTTTTCCTTCTAGGCGGTAGAGGGTCGCAGGCTTTTGAGGCTACCGAAGTTGAATAAAGACAGAATCAGAACGGCTAAGGTAGCCTCCATTGTTGAGCAGCCTGCCAGCACTCCCTGTTTGGGCTCACAGCTTAGGAATGGCTAATTGGGTGCTGTTTTCACCAATGGAACCATACACCAGCAAGAGTCAATACCTTCAGGAGTGGAGAGGAGCAGAGATCACCAGAAAAAAAAGCAAAAGTCAAGTCTTGGAATGTTTCTGTCTATTAATGGTCAATGAGTGGAAAATCTAGCCCACTGTGTTAAGAACACGCTGTTGGGCACGAAATTCGGTTACACCCCGTTTGAAATGCGGCGCCAGGCTGCGCGATGGAGGCCATGATCACGCCACGGCACACCATGGAGTGCAGACATCAAGGTCAGCCAAATAAAGAAAATGGTGGCACGGGTCGTGGCCGCACCTCCCATTTAAATACCGCCCCGCGAGCGGAGGTCGGCCTGGCTCGCGACCCGGGAGGCTGGCGCTGACATCGCCCGCGGAAGCATCGTGAGGCATAGCTGAATATCTGCCGTGGGCCACTAAGGGGCCGCGGTGGGGCACTAAGGGGTCATGGTGCCCGCCGATGGCATCATCGCCGGTGGCAATGCAGCACAGGGCGCTACCGGCAGGGGCGCTACCAGCGGGGCTGCAGCGCTATTGGGTAGCGCCTCAGCAACGCCCTGCTGAATTTCTCGGGAAGCGTTTTTTCGCCCCCCCCACCATGGGTGATAAGCTCTTTGTGCCCCATTAACGCCCCCTGGAGGTGCTAACGGCAGGCGCAACAGAGACGAATTTCTAGACAAATTGTTGCTTGTAAATAAATTCCATACTTTTGTTATCAGGATTTGAGTCAGCAGTATTGAAGTGAAAAGACTTTATGGGACTACAAGAAATGCTATAACTATTTTGTGTGTTCTCCTATTGCAGGAGGACTTCGAATGGCTGAAAACATTCTGTGCTTTGAAATTAAGAAAATAAATTTTTTCTCATATTTTATTCGTGTCTGTGTTTGTTGCTTCAAGAACATAAGAAATAGGAGCAGGAGTCGGCTATTCGGCCCCTCGAGCCTGCTCCGCCATTCAATAAGATCATGGCTGATCATCGACCTCAACTCCACTTTCCCGCCCGATCTCCACATCCCTTGATTCCCTTAATATCCAAAAATCTATCGATCTCTGTCTTGAATATACTCAACAACAGCCTCCACAGCCCTCTCGGGTAGAGAATTCCAAAGATTCACCACCCTCTGAGTGAAGAAATTTCTTCTCATCTCAGTCCTAAATGGCCGACCCGTTATCCTGAGACTGTGACCCCTGGTTCTAGACTCCCCAGCCAGGGGAAACATCCTCCCTGCATCTACCCTGTCAAGCCCTGTAAGAATTTTGTATGTTTCAATGAGATCCCCTCAAACCCTTCTAAACTCTAGAGAATATAGGCCTAGTCTCCTCAATGTCTCCTCATAGGACAATCCCCCATCCCAGGAACCAGTCTGGTGAAACTTTGTTGCACTCCCTCTATGGCAAGTATATCATTCCTTAGGTAAGGAGGCCAAAAGTATACACAATACTCCAGCTATGGTCTCACCAGGGCCCTATATCATTGCTGTAAGATATCAAATCCTCTTGTAATAAAGGCCAACATACCATTTGATTTCTTAATTGCTTGATGTACCTGCATGTTAACTTTCAGTAATTCGTGTACAAGGACACCCAGGCTCCTCTGAACAACAGCATTTCCCAATCTCTCTCCATTTAAAAAATACTCTGCTTTTCTATTTTTCCTACCAAAGTGGATAACTTCACATTTCTCCACATTATATTCCATTTGCCATGTCCTTGCCCACTCACTTAGCCTGTCTATATCCCCTTGAAGACTTTATGCATCCTCCTCACAACTTACATTTCCACCTAGCTTTGTGTCATCAGCAAACTTGGATATATTACATTTCGTCCCCTCATCCAAATCATTCATATAGATTGTGAATAGCTGAGGCCCAAGCACTGATCCTTGCGGTACCCCACTAATTACAGACTGCCAACCCGAAAATGACCCGTTTATTCCCACTCTCTGTTTTCTGTCCCTTAACCAATCCTCAATCCATGCTAGTATACTACCCCCAATCCCATGAGCCTTAATTTTGTTTAATAACCTCTTGTGTGACACCTTATCGAATGCCTTCTGAAAATCCAAATTCACCACATCCACTTTTCCCCCCTCATCTATTCTGCTAGTTATAACCTCAAAAAACTCTAACAGATTTGCCAAGCATGATTTCCCTTTCATAAATCCGTGTTGACTCTGTCCAATCTATTATTATTTTCTAAGTGCCCTGTTACTACGTCCTTAATAGTAGATTCCAGCATTTTCCCTACTACTGATGTCAGGCTAACTGGTCTGTAGTTCCCCGTTTTCTCTTTCCGTCCTTTCTTAAATAGTGGGGTTACATTTGCTACCTTCCAATCTGTGGGAACTGTTATGTTCATTAATAACTAGACATTCTTATTATGAACACAGCTAGCTTCTAGCTAGTTATTTATTCAGTACACGTTCTCTGGTACAGTATCTGTAGAGGCGCAGCATGTGTGCTCCTGTGTGTAGGCTGCCATCTTGACTGTTGCCTTGTGGGTAGCCTAGTGCCTCATGGGTAATGTAGTCTTAATATCTATACAGCTGGGTAGTGTAGTCTTATATACATACAGCTATATACAGCTCTACGGCTCCACCTAGTGTCCACTATAGAATGACATGCTATTGATCACTACAGGAACCATTCTAGAATCAATGGAATTTTGAAAGATGACCACCAATGCATCCACTGTCTCTATAGCCACCTCTTTCAAAACTCTAGGATGTAAGCCATCAGGCCCAGGGGATTTATTGGCTTTCAGTCCCATTAATTTCTCCAGTACTATATTTTTACTAATACTAATTTCTTTCAGTTCCTCAATCTCACTGGACCCTTGGTTCTCCACTATTTCCAGGAGTTTTTTGCGTCTTCTTCCATGAAGACAGACACTCAGACCGCGGTTTTGCCGGCGCTCAGAGAGGCGGGTCAGAGGTTAAAGTCCTATTGATTGACAGCAGGTCCCGAACCCGCCGTCAACCTGCCTCCAAACAGCTTTCCCAAGTGTCGGGTCCTCGATTTGCGAATGGACCCAATACCTAGCGATGGGAAATGGATAAAAGGCTTATTACCTGCCTATTAACAGGTACTTGTCAGTAATGTTCAGCCTGTTTTTGGATTTTCCCGCTTCTGGGTCGGGTTTCACGATGTCCGGACACCACGCCAGATAATTATTACGTTTGAGGTTCTGCTTTTTAATTTGGACCCCAACTCCTCAATCTCTCTCAGCAGAACCTCATTCCTAGTTCTACCTGTGTCGTTGGTTCCTCTGTGGACCACAACAAATGGATTCTCCCCTTCCCACTCCAAGTTCTTCTCCAGCTGTGAGGAGATGTTTTTAACCCTGACAGAGATAGTAACAAAGGTAACCCAGGCAACACAACCTTCGGAACTCCCGGTCCCAGACAGAGAGAGTAACAAAGGTAATAGGGCATCAGTGACTAAGGTGACATCAGGGAAAAATAGAAAAAAGTCAAAGCTAAAGGCACGATATCTGAATGCGTGAAGCATTAGCTACAAAATAGATGAATTAATAGCGGAGATAGAAATTAATAGGTTTGATCTAACAGCCATTACAGAGACATGGCTGCAAAGTGCCCAAGGTTGGGAACTGAAGGGGAAGTTCAAAACTGCAGGTCATAAATATAGGATGGTCAATAATGGGCCAGTAATTCCGGTCCCAACGCGTGAGTACGGACGGTGTACTCACGCGTGGGCCCGTTGGAAGTGCCGGATTTCAGCATGCACAGCGCATGCGCGGGAAACCGGCATTTCCTCCAAGGGGTTCAGAGGTTCAACGCGTGCGCGCAGGACTCTGCGTGCACGCGTTGAACTTCCTTCTTTTTGACAGATTTGCCCGTGTGCAAGGGCCTGAACTTTTTACACATATAAAAAGGAGGCGTAAGGACTGGATTCTTGAAGGTATGTGATCTATTATTTAAAATTATAACATTTTTTCCACAGCTTTATTGTTTTTAAGGACTTTACAGTAAGGTAAGTTTAATTTTAGACCCGATTTCTTAAAAAATTATTTTTTGCAAAAATTTGATTAATTGTTTAAAATAGTTTTTTAAAAGTTATTTATAGTTTATTTAATTATTGGGATGTGTTTTAAAATTTTATTTAAAGTTAAACTAGTCTTTTGGGCGCCCGTACTTTTTATGAGTTTGACAGTTCTTACTATCAAACTCATGAATGAAGTTTCCCCTCCCCTGATTGGCTGCAGAGTGCTCACCTGATCCCAGCCGGCACATCGCACTAACTACGCCGCTGGATCAGGCAAGCACATCGCGCCGACATCTGAACCGGGCCAGTGACAGGAATTCCAAGCAGGCCCAGGCTTCAGATGTCGGCGCGCCGGGTGAGTGCACATCGGGGGCTTGCACGCGCGGCAAGCCCCCAATCCGAATTTCTGGCCCAATAAATCCTATAGGGAATCCAGGAGAAACTTCTTTGCCCAGAGAGTAATGAGACTGTGGAACTCGCTCCCACAGGCAGTGGTTGAGGCGAATAGTATAGATGCATTTAAGCGGAAGCTAGATAAGCACATGAGGGAGAAGGGAATAGAAGGATATGGTAATTATGGCCCAGAAATTCAGGTCTCCATGGGTGAGTACGCGCTGGGTACTCACCCGTAGGCCCAACGAAAGTGCCGGTTTCGTGCACGCACTGCGTGTCATGAATCTTATCATGACTCATGAAGTAACACTGGATAGCCAGCTGGTGGCGCCGTCCAAGGAGTATAAATACTCGGGCGTGGGCCCAGCTTGCTCAGGATGTTTCTGTAACCAGGAACTAGTGATGTAACTAGAATCTCATGGTTTTGAAACAGTTGATTAAAGCCTTGTTTTATACTCAAACCAAGTGCTCAGCAGTCTTTTTACATCACTGCGCATGCGCGGGAAACCGGAACTTCCGTTCCCTTATTGGAAGGGGTTCAGAGGTCGAGCGCGTGCGCCGGTGAGGTAGCGTGAGCGCCTGGAACTTACGATTTTTTCCAGGTTTCTCCAGGAGGGTCAGTCTCCAGCAGTTACACTTTTAAAAAGCAGGCGCAAGGCCTGCTTTTAACAAGGTAAGTGGTGAATTAATTTAAATTAAAACATTTTTTCCACAGGTTTATTATTTTTAAATATTTCAAAGAAAGGTAAGTTTATTTTTAGCCCTGTTGGAATGGCCCATGTGATCCCAGGGGACGCTTCAAAATAACTGCGCCCCGGGATACGCAATCACTGCGCGCCGGCAGCTGCAGCAGGCCCAGGATCGGAATCCCATGTGGGCCCACAGCTCAACAGCCAGCGCACTAGGTAAGTGCAGGTTGGAGGCTTGCACCAACGGGAAGCCTCCGACCCAAATTTCTGGGCCAATAAGGTGAGGTGAAGAGGGATGAGAGGAGGCTCATGTGGAGCATAAACACCGGCATAAACCAGTAAATTCTATGTAATAGTTTACATTTTATAATATATAGCATGGCTCATATGTAACTTAAGGGCTCCACACAAAAAAATACTTCAATCTTAGCTCAAAAAACATCAATCACCGCAATGATATATTGTTTCCTTTGTTTCCTAATTATTTCATTTTTGCTCTGGACTCGTGCTTAATGGTAATTAGCATAAAACTTGTCAAACTAATCTCATTTGGAAATATTAACACTCACCAAACAGAGAAAGCTTTCTGAACATCTAGTTTCAAGATCCTGAGTTCCAGAGATAAAAGTAAGGTGATAAAACAACAAATGTAAGAAGTCACACAACACCAGGTTATAGTCCAACAGTTTTATTTGAAATCACAAGCTTTTGGAGCGCTGCTCCTTCGTCAGGTGAAGTGGAGAGATGCATAAAGACACAGCTTATATAGTCAGAGAATAATGCCAGATGATTACAGGTAATCTTTCTAACTGCCATTTATCACACCTCGGCAGAGAGATGATCACAGCAATCAAAGGTGTAAATGGTGTCCAAACAGGTCAGTCAGGAAAACTTTACATCAAAGAACAATGAGGTGGGGTCACAAGGGGTCAAATGTTGCAGATGCTGGGGTCTGTATGAAAAACAAAAAACAGACAATTCTTCCTCGTCTGCTCAGACGAGGAGGAACGCGATGGACACCTACAGATGTTGAAAGACGCCCTCGTAAGAACGGGATATGATGCTCGACTCGTCGATCGACAGTTCCGGCGGGCCACAGCAAAAAATCGCATAGACCTCCTCAGAAGACAAACATGGGACACAACCAACAGAGTACCCTTCGTCGTCCAGTACTTCCCCGGAGTGGAGAAACTACGCCATGTTCTTCACAGCCTTCAACATGTCATCAATGACGACGAACACCTCGCTAAGGCCATCCCCACGCCTCCACTACTTGCCTTCAAACAGCCGCCTAACCTCAAACAGACCATAGTTTGCAGCAAATTACCCAGCCTTCAGGAGAACAGTGACCACAACACCACACAACCCTGCCATGGCAACCTCTGCAAGACATGCCAGATTATCAACACAGATACCATCATCACACGTGAGGACACCACCCACCAGGTACATGGTACATACTCATGTGACTCGGCCAACGTTGTCTACCTCATACGTTGCAGGAAAGGATGACCCGGAGCATGGTACATTGGCGAGACCATGCAGACACTGCGACAACAATCGCCAGGCAGGAGTGCTCCCTCCCAGTCGGAGAACACTTCAGCAGTCAAGGACATTCAGCCTCCGATCTTTGGGTAAGCATTCTCCAAGGCGGTCTTTGAGACACACGACAACGCAAAATCGCAGAGCAGAAACTGATAGCCAAGTTCCGCACTCATGAGGACGGCCTCAACCGGGATCTTGGGTTCATGTCATGCTACATGTAACCCCACCTGATGTAGGGTCATCCAGACTCAAGTCGTCATTGGCTTGTTCTCTCTACACGGATGCGGTCGGACCTGCTGTGATTTCCAGCAAAAAAAATGTTTTTTGTTTTTCATAGAGACCCCAGCATCTGCAACATTTGACCCCTTGTGACCCCACCTCATTGTTCTTTGATGTAATGTTTTCCTGACTAACCTGTTTGGACACCATTCACACCTTTGATTGTTGTGATTATCTCTCTGCCGAGGTGTGATAAATGGCAGTTAGAAAGATTACCTGTAATCATCTGGCATTATTCTCTGACTATATAAGTTGTGTCTTTATGCATCTCTCCACTTCACCTGATGAAGGAGCAGCGCTCCGAAAGCTTGTGATTTCAAATAAAACTGTTGGACTATAACCTGGTGTTGTGTGACTTCTTACATTTGTCCACCTCAGTCCAATACCGGCATCTCCACACCATGGCTAAAACAACAAGGCATCCTGCTCTTCCCCCTTTTTACTGTTCACATTTTTAGACCAAAGTTGGAGCTTTCTTAACTGTCAATGATACATGTCTAAAAGTGTTAGAATCTGAAATCTAGATTAATAGTGAGGGACACAAGTGAATTATATTGGCCACATCTTGAGTAGCTTATTTTGTGTAATATATTGCCATACGGACGTATGTTATTTATACTACATGCCCTGGTGATTGGTTTTTGATTGTTCTTTGTCTTTTCAATCACATCCTGTGTTGCAAGTAAGAGTGACAGGCAATGGTTTCAGGTGAATGGGGCTGTGCTCACTCAAAACTTACCTCAATAGGGTCCCAACAGGATCTGTGAAACGCAATAACTGGAGTGGAGAGCAGAGAGGAGGAAGGGTTGGTATGAAGAAGGAGCAAGAAAGGGAATGTGACATATCTGAAGAAAGATGGATACATACAGGGTAGGAGCAAGCCAGACAAAAGATGGGAGAGTGCCAAGTGGAAGGTACCTATAGGCTAGTGGGCAAGACAAGCCCAATAAAATAGTGCAAAATATATCCATCAGTGACCACGTGAAATACATGTAAACATAGAAACATAGAAACATAGAAGATAGGAGCAGGAGTAGGCCATTCGGCCCCTCGAGCCTGCTCCGCCATTCAATGCAATCATGGCTGATCATCCAAACTCAGTACCCTGTCTGTGCTTTCTCCCCATATCCCTTGATCCCTTTAGCCTTAAGAAATATATCCAACTCCTTGAATATATTTAATGAATTGGCCTCTACTGCCTTCTGTGGTAGAGAATTCCACAGGTTCACCACTCTCTGGGTGAAGAAATTCCTCCTCATTTCTGTCCTAAATGGCCTACCCCTTATCCTTAGACTGTGACCCCTAGTTCTGGACTCCCCGACCATCGGGAACATCCTTCCTGCATCTAGTCTGTCCAGTCCTGTCAGAATTTTATAAGTTGCAATGAGATCCCCTCTGGTTCTTCTAAACTTCAGCAAGTATAAGCCCAATCGACCCAATCTCTACTCATACGTCATTCCTGTAGTTATGGTATTAACACAATCTATATATATAAATCGGTCGATCTGTCATTCTGTCATTCTGTCTGTCATTCTGTCATTCTGTCTGTCAGCGCGTGTGCATCTGGCGGGCTATGCGCTCGAAAGTTACAGGGCGTACCTACGCGCGCGTTACCTCCAAAGAAAGCTTACGCTTCCGAGACGGTTTTAAGCGTATTTACGTTTTGGCCGGGCTAAAATCGTGCCTGCGGTATCCCAAAAACCTTCAACATTCCGCTCATTAGCATCTCATTATCCGCTCATTAGCGACAGAGTGACCTCGAGGTCGACCAATCGTACGGCAGGTTGCTGCCGCGTGCGGCCGAGCCAATCAGTGCGTGTGTGGGCGGGCCTTATCGTTCTGAACCGAGGTGAGTCGCCGCCATCTTGATTCCAAACTTTTCCTTTCTTTTTCCCGCTTTCTGCGTCTTTAAAAAAAACGTTGCTTTTAAAACACTGAGGGCTAGATTTTCAGTTGCTTGCGCCAGCAGTTAGCGCCTTAAGAGAAGTGATTTCCGGGCGCTATGCGTGTAGCGCCCGGGCGCAGCGCAGTTTGCGCCCCGCCCCAAATTAAGTTGCCCGTTAGCGCCGGCGCAAAGTTTAGCGCCCGCCCGGATGCGCGCGCAGAAAATGACGTCACATCCTCGTGCAACGCCCTTTGGCCGCCCCGATTGCAAACTTCAGTCGGACCGCCCCATTGTGCGGCGGGCGGCCGGAGCGTTTGGAAAAAGGAACGCAACACAACCAGCGCGGGCCCCAGGGGGCGCTAATTAAAGGGAACGTCCTCTCCAGTATAAAGGCCATCCTTTTTTCAGAAAACAGTCTTGTGCAACGCATTTCTGGAGACACAACAAGGAGGATAGCTAACTGGTTTCAAGCAGCAAGAGCCAGGTATTTTTGGACTCAGGCAACAGCACTGCAAGTGGCCATTTGGAAATTAGAGTGTTTTCCAGGATTTGATGGGGGTTGCATGGGGTGCCAACGCGGAGCTGCAGCTCCATGTCCGTAGGGCTCGCAGACGCATTGTGAGAGGGGCAGCCCTGGCTAGAGGCAGAGGGGGCTACAGGCGTCGGCCACGTAGGCCTTACCCAGTCAGGCTATACCGCCAGCAGCGCTCCTACCTAAACATGAGTGCCGCGCGATGTGTTAAAAGGCTCCGATTCCGAAAGGGGGTGATTGCAGAGATCTGCCACCTGCTTCGCCGAGATCTGCGGCCAAAGCTCAGGTGCAGGACGTCTCTGTCGGTGGAAGTGAAGGTGACGGTGGCATTGAACTTCTATGCCACCGGCTCCTTCCAATACGCTGCTGGGGACATAGCAAACATCTCCCAGTACGGCGCGCATCGCTGCATCCGCCAGGTGACCGAAGCACTGTTCAGAAGGAGAAGCCAATTCATCTCCTTCCCCATGGCCCTGGAGAGCCAGCATCAGCGCGCATTGGGATTTTCCAGACTCGGGGAATTCCCCTTGGTGCAGGGCGCCATTGACTGTACGCATGTGGCTTTGCGGGCCCCTCTGGAGCATGGCGAGCAGTATCGCAACAGGAAGGGCTACCATTCTCTGAATGTGCAGCTGGTCTGTGACCACAAGCAGCGCATCATGGCAGTCAATGCCAGCTTCCCAGGCAGCAGCCACGATGCCTTTATCCTGCGGCAGAGTACTGTGCATGACATGTTCCAGGCACAGCCTCCCCCAAGAGGATGGCTACTCGGGGGCAAAGGCTATCCTTTGTGCACCTGGCTCATGACCCCGCTCCGCGCGCCCAGGACCGCTGCTGAAGAGGCCTACAACGAGAGCCATCAAACCACCCGCAACATCATCGAGCTAACTATTGGGGTCCTCAAGCAGCGGTTCCGCTGCCTTGATCGCTCCGGAGGAGCTCTCCAGTATTCGCCGGACCGGGTCTCCCAATTTGTGGTGGTTTGCTGCATGCTACACAACCTGGCTATCCGCAGGACTCAGGCACTGCCACCTGACGTTGGACCAGCACCTCAGGAGGAGGAGCAGGAGGAGCATGAGGAGGAGGAGGAGGAGGAGGAGGAGGAGCAGGAGTACGTTCCCAGGAGGGAGCGACCAGGGCCAAGGGCCGCACGACGCCACCTTATTACACGGTACTTCTAAGCCCCCTGTCAGGGAATGGCCAGGGGCCATGAGGGAAGATGAATGCAGCCGCTCCGCAAGCCCTCAGCCGGCGAAGCCAACAAACACTAAGAAGAACAACCATGGAGACTGCATGAATAAAGATAATTTTTTATTACACAAAAATGAAAAGCCCTTCCCACATGAATCCCCAAAAACAATAAACGGGCCCCACAAAAAGCCCAACAAACGACTCACTCCCACAAACTGGGGAGGAGCCACTCCACCTTTATTGAAACCGGGCCTCAACGTCGGCCTAACGCAAAAAAAAAGCCCTCCAAAAGCACAACCATGGGCAAAATAAAGATGGCCACCGCCATATTAAAGGAAAGCTGGCCACACCCTCTACTGAGTGGCCCGCGAGGGCGAGACCTTGGCCAGCATTTTGCCTCCCCTGCCCTGCCTGCTGCTCCTTCGCAAGCTCTGCCCAGTGGCTGCTGCGAGGCTGGGGGAAGGCGCCTGAGGCTCAGATGCCCTTCCGCCAGATGCCGCTGGGGGGCGGCCTACACGGCGTTTGGGCCTCGAGGGGCCGTCTCCTGAGTGGCGCACCTGAGCCTGGCCACCATCAGCTGCAGCCGCTTGCCCTTGACGCCCCAGAGGGGGAATGGCGGCGACGGATGGCGCAATGTGGGCCAGCTGGCGTCTGGGATGCGCTGGCTGGTGCTGTGGCGCGGTGGCACTCGGCCGGGCCCGCACTGCAGGATCCGCAGCAATCAGCCGACGGCCGGCTTGCTGGGATGGTCCAGCGCGGCGCCTGCCCTGGCGATGCCTGCCTGAGACAGCGCGTGTGGCAGCAGTGAGTGGCCCTGTGGTCCTGGTGTGCGCGCGCATCACATCCGCCAGGGTCTTGACGGCATCAGTTAGCATGCGGCCAGTCGCGGCAGTTGCTGCCCCGAACTCGCGCACACTGGTCGCCAGCGACTCGATGGCCTCAGGCATGCGCCCCACCACGCTCATGTGCTCCGTGTGGCGCCGGTCCGAGTCGTCGGCCATCTGATCGAGCTTCCGCACCTCCTCCGAAGTGAAGGTGTCCGGACTGGAGTCGCGACTCTCCCGCTGGGGAGGAGGGGGCCGAACTAGGGGACCCTTGCCGCGTTGGTGACGGCGAGTGTGCCGAGCAGCAGCACTCCCCTCTGATCCTTCCCCCCTTTGGGGGGAAGGCCGCGGGCCACGCGCACGGCTGCTGGGTGGCTGGACGCCACTGGTCCCAGAAGCTGCATTGCCCTGCGACAGTTCCTCCAGGCACTCGTCCAGTGAGGAGGTGTCGAGCATTTCCTCCTCTCCTGCGGGACGTGACTGTTCCCCCGAAGGTCCGGCTTGCTCCTCCTCCTCCTCCTGGTTGGAGGTGCTGTCACTGGCAGCCTCAGGGTCCTGGTCGTCACCAGCTGAAAGCAGGAATGCACAAGAGTAGCTTCAGAGTGAGGAGACGGCGTCAGCGAGGGAGTTAGGACTGGTGGGATTCAGCGCATTGGTGGGACAGTGGCAAAGGAGGTAGCTCGGATGGGCCAGTGCGACGCGAGAGGGCCAAAAGGCGAGGTCCTTACCATTGCCGGGCAGTGGAGGGTCGGATACACCGCACGCTGTGGGGACAATCACACGGGCTCCCATGAGCACACACACCCTCCCGCTCCTCCAGCCGAGTGAGCTTCTGCAGCTTGGCGCGGCCACCCCTGGCACGGGCCTGGCGATTAAACGCTACTTTAGCCTGCAAGAGAAAGGACGGGGTGTAAGTGCGCAGTGAAGCCCTGATGTAGTGTGCACTGCCTCCCATGGTGGAATAGCTTGGACAGAGTGAAGCCCTGATGTACTGTCCACTGCCTCCCATGGTGGAATAGCTGGGCCAAAGTGTAGAGTGCCGAATGGCCATTTGATGCTCATGACTGTCCCAATGCTGCTGGCTGAGGGCTGGCCAAAAGGACTTTCAGGTCCCTTTGCCCATCATGTCAGGTGTACATGCAAGAATGAGGAGGAGACTGGAAAGGCTACTCACCCTCACAATCCTGGTCAGATCGTTGTATTTCTTACGGCATTGTGTGTGGGTCCTGGGGGCCTCGCCGGTGAACGTCACCCTCTGGGCGATCTGCTTCCAGGCTTTGGTGTAGTCGTGGTGGGTTGGATTCCTCCCACTGTCTGGAAACAAGATCTTGCGCCTCACCTCCAGAGCTGTGACCATTATGTCCAGATCACCCTCTGAGAAGCGCAGGGCACGCTGACGGGCCTTCTCTGGCGTTGCCATGACTCCCTGGGGCTGAGCAGTAGTGTTGAGGCCTCTTTGCAAGGCTGCAGTGTGCAGGGCGTGGCAGCAGACCAATTCGTCCCTTCCCCCTTTAAGAGCTGGTCGGCACCACGGGGTCTGCTGTCAGTGCAAAAATGACCGCACCCGTGCTGCGCCCCGCCTGGGCGCTATCCCTCTGGACCGCCGGCTTAGCGCCTAAAGAGAGTAGTGGAACGCCTCTTTTAGCGCTCCACCAACCTCTTAGGGCGAAGCCACTGAATTCCCGGCAACGGGGCGCTACTTTGGGGCGGGCGCTAACTTCGGGCGGGCGCTAAGGTTAGCGCCCCAAAACTGCCTATACTGAAAATCTAGCCCATATTGTTTTAAAAAAAAATGATTTAGAAACGAATTAACTTATTTAATCTCATTAATTTTCCTACATTTCCCCGTTTTTCCAGGTAGGCCTCGAAGCCTCGGCTTCTCCTCCGCACCCACGCCCGAGCTAGGCACCTCCCGACCCCACTCGAAGGCTGGAGGGGCGGACCTGCGCCGCTCCCTTACTAAAGGGTGCGCGCGCAGCAGGAGCTGAGACGCGGCGTCTCTCTCTGGCTCGGCCGGGGGGGGGGGGGGGGGGGGGGGGGGGGGGGCGGGGCTTGGGGGGGGGCTGAGGCGTCAAGGGTTACCCTGGCAACCGGGCCCGCCGGCCGTCTCGCACAACCGCAATCGGCGGCCTTCACGTCGGGGGGGGGGGCGCGACCCTCGGGGGGGGCCGCGACCCTCGGGGGGCCGCGACCCTCTGTGGGGGCCGCGACCCTCGGGGGGGGGCCGCGACACTCGGTGGGGGGCCGCGACCCTCGGGGGGGGCCGCGACCCTCGGGGGGCCGCGACCCTCGGGGGGGCCCCCCGCCCTCCCTCCCCCCCCGCCCCCCCCTCCCTCCCTCCGCCCTCCCTCCCCCCCGCCCCCCCTCCCCGCCCTCCCCCCGCCCTCCCTTCCCCCCTCCCCTTCCCCCTCTTCCCCCCTCCCTTCTCCCCCCTCCCTTATCCCCCCCTTCTCCCCCCTCCCCGCCCTCCCCCCTCTCTCCCCCCCTCCCTTCCCCCCGCCCTCCCTTCCCCCCACTCCCTTCCCCCCCGCTCTCCCTCCCCCCCTCCCTTCCCCCCCGCCCTCCCTTACCCCCCCCCGCCCTCCCTTCCCCCCCGCCCTCTCTTCCCCCCACCCGCGCTCTCTCTCTTCCCCCCAGTCTCTCTCTCTCTTCCCCCCAGTCGCTCTCTCTCTACCCCCCAGTCGCTCTCTCTTTCTCTTCCAACAATAACATGCCCTCGAAAAAGCCTCGGCACCGCCGGGCACTTCAGCTAGTCTATATATATAAATCGGTCGATCTGTCTCTCTGTCATTCTGTCATTCTGTCTATCTGTCATTCTGTCTTTTTGTCTGTCATCGCGTGTGCGTCTGGCGGACTATGCGCTCAAAAGTTACAGGGTGTACCTACGCGCGCGTTACCTCCAAAGAAAGCTTACGCTTCCGAGACGGTTTTAAGCGTATTTACGTTTCGGCCGGGCTAAAATCGCGCCCGCGTATCCCAAAAACCTTCAACATTCCGCTCATTAGCATCTCATTATCCGCTCATTAGCGACAGAGTGACCTCGAGGTCAACCAATCGTACGGCGGCTTGCTGCCGCGTGCGGCCGGACAATCGGTGCGTGTGTGGGCGGGCCTTATCGTTCTGAACCGAGGTGAGTCGCCGCCATCTTGATTCCAAACTTTTCCTTTCTTTTTCCCGCTTTCTGCGTCTTTAAAAAAAACGTTGCTTTTAAAACACATATTGTTTTTAAAAAAAATGATTTAGAAACGAATTAACTTATCTAATCTCATTAATTTTCCTACCTTTCCCCGTTTTTCCAGGTAGGCCTCGAAGCCTCGGCTTCTCCTCCGCACCCACGCCCAAGCTAGGCACCTCCCGGCCCCACTCGAAGGCTGGAGGGGCGGGCCTCAGCCCAGCACCGCTACCTTACTAAAGGGTGCGCGCGCAGCAGGAGCTGAGACGCGGCGTCTCTCTCTGGCTCGGCCGGGGGGCGGGGCTTGCTGAGCGTCAAGGGTTACCCTGGCAACCGGGCCCGCCGGCCATCTCGCACAGCCGCAATCGGCGGTCTTCACCTGGGGGGGGCGCGACCCTCGGGGGGGGCCGCGACCCTCGGGGTGGGCGCGACCCTCTGCGGGGGCCGCGACCCTCGGGGGGGGCGCGACCCTCGGGGGGCGCGACCCTCGGGGTGGGCCGCGACCCTCGGGGGGGCGCGACCCTTGGGGGGGCCGCGACCCTCGGGGTGGGCCGCGACCCTCGGGGGGGGGCGACCCTCGGGGGGGGGGCCGCGACCCTCGGGGGGCCGCGACCCTCGGGGGGGCCTCCCCTCCCTCCCCCCCGCCCCTCCCACCCCCCCTCCCCTCCCTCCCCCCCTTCTCCCCCCCCTTCTCCCCCCCCTTCTCCCCCCCCTTCCCCCCTCCCTTCTCCCCCCCTTCCCCCCCTCCCTTCTCCCCCCCTCCCTTCTCCCCCTTCCCCTCCTTCCCCCCGCCCTCCCCCCCTCTCTCCCCCCCTCTCTCCCCCCCTCCCTTCCCCCCACCCTCCCTTCCCCCCTCCCTTCCCCCCCCCCGCCCCCCCTTCCCCCCGCCCTCTCTTCCCCCCACCCGCGCTCTCTCTCTTCCCCCCAGTCTCTCTCTCTCTTCCCCCCAGTCGCTCTCTCTCTACCCCCCAGTCGCTCTCTCTCTCTCTTCCAACAACAACATGCCCTCGAAAAAGCCTCGGCACCGCCGGGCACTTCAGCTAGTTGCATATAAACATGGACATGGTCTGCACGATAAACTAAACATATTGAAATGATTATGAACATGAAAGTGCAGAGTTCCAACATTAGCTTATAAAATGATGGCCAACCCATTTTAGCCCAGATTTAGAGACCTTTATCAACATGTTCCCATAAATAGGACTTCCATTGCAACATTTAGACTAATTTGGCTTGAATCCTACGGCCTAGAAATTCAGTTGCGTTTGCGCCCACTTATTGGCTATAAAGTGGTTTGCGCGTAAAGTTTTTTACCGCCCGAAATTCAGATGGACCCTAACATCAGCGTTAGCCGGTAGCACTGCGCCGGCACCGATGATGTCATCGGTGTGCGCAGCGCCCCGGTTGCAATGCTATTCCGGCCCGATGGCCAAATTCAGTTGCGGCCGCCTCGCCCGTGGCAGCCGCAAACAGCGTTTGTGAAACGGGGTCTTGCAGCTCCGAAAGGCCGGCGCATAAAGGTGGAGTGGCGGCCGGCCGCTTTCCCGGCGGCCGCCTGCCCGCACCTCCCTCCCCGGACTCCTGCACCACCCCCCCGCGGCACTGATGTCTGTGTCCCGCGAACCTGGCACTTCTCCGTGGTGCCGGGCTCATTTGCCGGGGGAATCCACCGGTGATCTGACAGCTGCAGGCAGCTCCTCCTTAAGAGAATGAGGAGGCCTGCAGTACCCCAGCCTGCCGCACCGCATCGGGTGCCGCAGCGGGAGCTGAACGCCTGAAAGTGACATTTAACGCCCCTAGCGAGGCGGCCAAACCCTGCAATAGCACCCGCCGCCGTCTTGGCCTGTCGCAACTGAATTTTAGGCGGGCGCTACGGGAATCCTGGCGAGCGCTAAATTTCGGGCGCAAAAGACCTGGCGGGGCCATACCGAATTTCTAGGCCTACATCTTTAAAAGCAATTTGAAGAATGGACTTAAACAGCAATGGCCGATCTTTGGCTGGCAATGTTAACTGACCATTGCTTCCCAAGAATATTCTTTCTAATGCCCTGCCAGCACATTCATGGACTGATTTATTTTGAATACATCCATTTATGTCACAACTTAATTCACCCAATGCAGCTATTACAATACCAGATGATGGAAGACCACTGGAGATCTCTACATTAAACATTCAGTGCAGTTTCACGCTAATTCCTTTTGAGCTACCAACAATAAATGGAATACGTTTTCATCGTCCAATGCTAACTCTGCATTGGTCCTTGAATTGCTTTGGAAGCTCACCAATATGTAAGACAAAACTAAGCAACACTGCTGTCCTTTCCAATAGGGAGGTGCACACATCTCCTTTCAAGGCCAAGTCTGACAAGTTCTGATGTTTGCGTGGTTTCAAAAGCTTCTGCCCAGTTATGCCATCTGTTAGTTTATTCATTGAACCACATTAATATCTCAGCAGAAATATCATACACCACTGCTTGAATAGACATTTCTAGACAACAGAGATTAAATAATTAAAAATAAAAACAGAAAATGCTGGAAATACTCAGCAGGTCAGGCAGCATCTGTAGAGAGAGAAACAGAGTTAACGTATCAGGTCGATGACCCTTCGTCTGATAATTAAATCTTCTCAGTTTCCCAAGTGTCGGCTCTGAAACCCCTGAACAGACCCGACACCAAGCAGTGGGTCAGCCAATTTAGATAGCTAAAAGCTTATTAAAAGGTAGTTAAGAACCATTTTCTCATGTAATTACCATTTTACAATGTTTTCAATGAGGTTCCTGGAGAGCGGCTATCACGCCAGGTAAGTCTGTTGGGTTCTCAATGACTGTGGATTGCTGTGAATAGGTGAAAGCCGCAAAAGTGGTCTAAAACCCACCATTTCACAGCTGTTCACTTCCCAATCTTAAAACAATAATTCAATCTTTTTTCAGAACTTGGTGATGAGTGTGAAAGGACATTGTAGGGATGCTTTATGGTGCTGGTGTGGGGTGGTGCCAACCTGGTGCATCATGTGGCAGCCAGGATGTACAGTGTTAAGTGGAGCAAATCTGGACATGGTATGGCCATCGCTGGCATTCCGGGCAGCAATGTGCATGGGTGATGATGCCCTGTGTCCAGTGCAGCATCAGTTAATCGTGGAGAAGGTTGGTGTGGATGTTGGTGCTGTTGGTGTGCCCGGTGATACGTGTTGGGGCTGATCGTGTTGGGATTCTGAGGACCAAGGTGAGATTTTTACAACGGCAATGATGCTGATGGAATAGATGGCAGGTGAGGTTGAGATGGCAGAAGTAATCTGTCAATGTTGAGATAGGTTGTTCCAAGGAGGTGACAGTGGATAGAGAGATTACTCCAAACACTTCAAAAGTCCATAAAGGTCAGAAGTCTGTTCCAAATCATTAATGTTCCATCTTCTAAGATTGGGAAGTGAACAGCTGTGAAATGGTGGGTATTAGACCACTTTTGCAGCTTTCACCTATTCACAGCAATCCACAGTCATTGAGAACACGACATACTCACCTGACGTGACAGCCGCTCTCCGGGAACCTCATTGAAAACCTGGTAAAATGGTAATTACATGGGAAAATGGTTCTTAGCTATCTTTTAATAAGCTTTTACCTATCTAAATTGGCTGACCTGCCGCTTGGTGTCGAGTCTGTTCAGGGATGACAGACCCGACACTTGGGAAACTGACAAGGAGGCGGGTTTACAGCGGGATACCGACACGCTGTCAATCTTTGTGATTTTGACAGCGGACCCGCCTCCAAACCCGTACTCTGAGCGCTGGTAAAATTCTGGCCAATGCTTCTGTCATCTGTACTTCACCTGCATTCTATTCCATCAACATGGGTGCCATTTATTATGTCTCACCTTGGTCCTCATAATCTGACCACGATGAGCCCCAACACCAGCAGCACCAGGCACACCAGCAGCACCAACAACAACACCAACCTTCTCTGCAATCACCTGATGCTGCACAGGACAGAGGGCATCAACACCAGAGGACATTGCTGCCCGGGAGGCCAGGGATGGCCTCATCATGGCCAGATTTAGTTAAGTTTAGGCTGCACACCCATGTGGCTGCCACATGATGCGACAGGTTGGCACCACCACACAACACCATAAATCATCCCTACAATGCCCAAGCCATTTCTTTCACACTCACCACCATTGTGTGTGGGGGATGGTTCCCTTATGTCTCACCATTCACTGCAATTCACTAAGCCACTTCCAAAGGTTCACACAAATCTGTCCAAGAAAGCAAAGTGTTCAAAATAAAGGTTTCAATGTTTGACACCACATCATCAGAAACTTTACATAAATATTGGATAAAACACCCAGGTGGCTACCATTTTGTGTTGTTAGTTGGTGTGATTGGACTAGGATGAGTGTGAGTGTGAGGGGTGGCTTTTGAGATGGGGAAGTGATAATATAGAGCGGGATGGGTGGAGGTGCAATGTAAGTTGGTGTGAGTAAGGATGTGCAGGAGTAGGGTAGGGAAGGCAGAGTGATGGAGATGTGATGAGAGGCACAGCAGGATGCAGTTGAGTGTGACTTTCTAATAACATTTCCTGATCCAGTGAGATCATTGAAAGGTTTGCGGCACTGCACCCAGGTCCTCCTGAACACATCCCCGCTTGTGATCTCCTCTGCAATCTGCAACCAGGCTGTTTTGGTCTCCTTAGGAGCTCTCTTCCGGCCTTCGGAATGGAAGAGGATCTCCCTGTGTGCTCTGTCTCCCTCTATAAGCATATGGAAGGAGTGATCGGAGAACCTGGGTGCAGCCCTCTGCCTCTGTGCAGTCATTGTCAGTGTTTGCAGCGCTCCAATGCTGTGGTGCACTGACAGCAAATGTAATGTGGCCATGGTTGCTTTAAAGAATTCAGCTGAAAACGCGTCATGAATGATGTCACCAGACCCGCTCCATCTCATTGGGCCGGGTAACGCACTGGGCGGGCTTAATGGGCCCCATTAAGGTAAGTTCATTTTCATCAGTGGGATGGAGCCAGCAATGGGCTCGGGACCTGACATTGTTGTGTATGTAATATGTGTGCTACTTTGAACCTATGGACAGGACTGCACTACTTGTTGGGCGTAGTGATACGCAGTACCACTCCTGGCCATAGGGGTATAAATAGTACTGTGGGTACTGATCCCCCTCAGTTCCCGCCTGTGGGCATGAAGTAAAGACCTATGTGTAGTCCCTACCTCCAACCAGTAAAGACCTGTTTGAGTTATACGTTTAAGTCTTTGTGTTAATTGTTCAATACAATACACATACTTAACAGACATGGCCACCGCCCATACCGGACCCGCCAAGGTAAAGACAATTCCGTCCGGCGTCTGCCTCGCTTCCACCTGCTTCTGGCGCGGAACGTGGTGGCCGCCATTTTGGGCAGGTCGGCAGCGCTGCCGTTGCCTGTGCTCACTTCACATATTTAAATGATCCAGATTGTGACTTCAATTGGTGTGCAATGCCTGAAATGATGCACGAGCTGGGATCTTGGGCATCGCCACTCTTAATAATGCCCTCTCCAAACCATGCACGAAAGAACGTGCATACAGCGGTAGAACGGAGCCGCTGCCAGTGCTTCATAAAGGGAGACACACAACTTTCAGGTAAGTTTAGGGTTTTGCTTGTGTATTTTACATTTTATCGGAGTAGTGGCTTGGTGTAATACATTTAAAAAGATGTTAAAGTGTGCAGGGCGTGCTGCTAGATGTTCACAAGGCTTTGGCTCTTAAAGGAAGGCCTCTGAGAACACCACTTCTTTGGACACTGGAGCCAAGCCCTGGGGGCGACACTGTCAGCAGTTTCTGCCTTGGTGATCTTGTCCCACATCCTTCTTTCTGGAGGGCCTCCTGGCACCCTGTGGGTAGAGGACCTCTTTTCCAGTGTTGACCTCCCTGTACAAAGCTAGCGTACTGCGTCCGAGACCCTGGGTGCCCTCTCTCTAGCCCGTTGAGCCATTTGTGTTTGTGCTGAAGCACTTTTACCATTTTTGATCAGCGTAAGGCAGTCTGCACTTTTAAGAGGTGCAGACTGCCTAGTGCTGAAGCAATTTTGATTTTTTTTTTAATCTACAGAATGCACCTCAGCTCTAATAGCTGCAGACTGGCTTTCAGAGGAGCAGGCTAGCTTAGAGTAAAGCTAGCCTCGCTCGAGCAACACAAATTTCGGCCCTCTGCTGAGCACACAACCTATCAGCACTATCAGCAGCGGATTCAGTGCGAGTCTGTGTGCTACAATCAGGGTCATTAGCAGGCAAACTGAAGCTGACGTGCTTCCTGCGCTTTTTGAATGGGTGCGGGCACATCTCCCATCCTGGTGCCCGCGCCCATTTTCTTGCACTATCGAATTTCTAGGCCTATGTTCCTCTTCAGTGCGCAACTGACTTAATGCAATTTTATAATACTAAAGAGGAAAGACAAAGGAGCAGACAAAAGAAAAAAGTAGAAAAAATACTTGCATTTATATAGCGCTTTTCACGACCTCAGAATGTCCCAAATCATGAACAACTTAATAATTTGTGTGTGCTGTCCAAATAGCAGAATCTTGCTCGAGAATGAATATGGTGTGCCCACATTAATTCTGGGTTGAAGCACGTGCCTTATGGTATTTATGCTTTGTTGTTGTTGCAGGGGTTTCTCAGTGAGGTTCATAAAGGCGGCTACTGGCGCCCAGCAACCATTCACTCAGTCTATGTGAGCATTCATTAAGAGTTGTTGACTAGTGCATAAAGTTGAATGCACACAAGCACACACACTCACACACACACACTCAACACACACACACACACTCACACACACACTCACACACACTCACATGCACTCACACTCACTCACAAACACACTCACACATACACTCACTCACACACACACACTCACTCACACATACACACACACTTGCATGCACTCACACACACACACTCACATGCAATCACATACACTCACTCACACACACACTCACACACACACACTGACACACACACACACACACACACACTCAACATACTCACACACACACACACTCACACACACTCACGCAATCACACACACACTCACACACACGCTCACTCACTCACTCACACACACACACTCACAATCACACACACCATTCACACACACACATTTACACACTCACATGAACATACTCACACACACACACACTCACACACTCTCACACTCACACACAATCACACACACACACTCACTCACACACTCACTCACTCACTCACACACACACTCACAATCACACACACCACTCACACACACACATTTACACACTCACATGCACATAAACACACTCACACACACTCACACGCACTCACACACACACTCACACACTCTCAAACACACGCACTCACACACATACTCACACACACTCACTTGCATACACTCACACACACTCACAAGCACACACTCATGCACACACGGACACACACACACACACTCACACACTCATGCACACACTGACACACACACACTCACAATCACACACACTCACACACTGACTTGAATCTTGTCATTCATGTGGAAATAATTTATGAAATAATACTGGGCGGCCTGCTGGTGGCGATGTCCAGGGAGAGTATAAATACTCGGGCTTGGGCCCAGCTTGCTCAGGACATTCTTTAACAGGAACTAGTGAAGGTCAACTAGACCTCCATGTTGAAAAACAGTTGATTAAAGCCTTGTTTAATACTCAGACCCAGTACCCAAATGGAGTGGGCAGGAGTTGGCAGGTATGCCAATGACTGGGCTGCACACACTTCACACAACCTGATGATGTCGCAATTCTTGACTATTGTCTTCTTAGGCGAGCAGCAGCACAAGAAGACAGCATTGCCTCAATAGCTTTATGCAGTTAAAAGGTTTGCTAAGAAAAATAGAGAGAAGGTAAGACACACTGGTCACGAGAACAGCAATACAATGTTTATATGGCATAAAAGATTCTGGCCACTTTTTAAACATGATTCTTTCAAAATAATATGTGAGATTAGCTACGTGGAGCCTTGCTGAAATCAGAACACTTCTGATGTTAAACATTAAAGACTAAATTAAAATCTCTGGAAAATTGCCCTGAAATTCCTTGGGGGGTTCTACTGATCGCCTGCCATGTTTCTGGCAGGAATCAGCCAGAACCCACCAGATTGCTGCCTGAAACCCAGTGGAATTTAACATCTTTTTTTAAATTCGTTCATGGGATGTGGGCGTCGCTGGCAAGGCCAGCATTTATTGCCCAGCCCTAATTGCCCTTGAGAAGGTGGTGGTGAGCCGCCTTCTTGAACCGCTGCAGTCCGTGTGGTGAAGGTACTCCCACAGTGCTGTTAGGTAAGGAGTTCCAGGATTTTGACCCAGCAAGGATGAAGGATCGGCGATTTACTTCCAAGTCAGGATGGTGTGTGACTTGGAGGGGAACTTGGAGGTGATGATGTTCTCATGCGCCTGCTGCCCTTGTCCTTCTAGGTGGAAGAGGTCGCGGGTTTGGGAGGTGCTGCCGAAGAAGCCTTGGCGAGTTGCTGCAGTGCATCTTGTAGAGGGTACACACTGCAGCCACGGTACGCCGGTGGTGGAGGGAGTGAATGTTTAAGGTGGTGGATGGGGTGCCAATCAAGCGAGCTGCTTTGTCCTGGATGGTGTCGAGCTTCTTGAGTGTTGTTGGAGCTGCACTCATCCAGGCAAGTGGAGAGTATTCCATCTCACTCCTTACTTGTGCCTTGTAGATGGTCGAAAGGCTTTGGGGAGTCAGGAGGTGAGACACTCGCCACAGAATACCCAGCCTCTGACCTGCTCTTGTTGCCACAGTATTTATGTGGCTGTCCAGTTAAGTTTCTGGTCAACGGTGACCCCCAGTATGTTGATGGTGGGGGATTTGGTGATGGTAATACCGTTGAATGTCAAGGGGAGGTGGTTAGACTCTCGCTTGTTGGAGATAGTCATTGCCTGGCACTTCTGTGGCGCGAATGTTACCTGCCACTTATCAGCCCAAGCCTGAACGTCATCCAGGTCTTGTTGCATGCGGGCATGGACTACGTCATTATCTGAGGAGTTGTGAATGGCACTGAACACTGTGCAGTCATCAGCGAACATCCCCATTTCTGACCTTATGTTGGAAGGAAGGTCATTGATGAAGCAGCTGAAGATGTTTGGCCCTAGGACACTGCCATGACGAACTCCTGCAGCGATGTCCTGAGGCTGAGATGATTGACCTCCAACAACCACAACCATCTTCCTTTGTGCTCGGTATGACTCCAGCCAGTGGAGAGTTTTCCCCCGGATTCCCATTGATTTCAGTTTTACTAGGGCTCCTTGATGCCACACTCGGTCAAATGCTGCCTTGATGTCAAGGGCAGTCACTCTCACCTCACCTCTGGAAATTGCTCCTTTGTCCATGTTTGGACCAAATCTGTAATGAGTAAACAAGTTGCAGTTTCTGTAGACGCTCCCCAGCTAATAGAAGGGCCTGCAGTATAAGAGATCATGGTACGTGTATCTCTGAAACTCAGAGTTCCCCGTTTAAGTGAAAGGTTCTGTTCCGACAGCCATGAACAGAAGCTTTCCCTAGTGAATGGGGTCAGGCTTCCGATCTGTTCCCAGCCCTCTGCCATTACTGATGTGCAACCAGCTACTTATACCGCACTGGATGAAGATGTCTGGGAGGAAGTACAGGTCAGACTGACTGCAAATTATTTTTTCGCTGCCTCAGATCACAATTTTTAAAAAATCAGAGCAGTGCCCTTTGTTTCAAATTAATGCAAGGTTAAAAAAATCAGATGGTACACAAGGCTTTCTATAGTATTAATTGCCGGCGAATTTCCCTTTTCCTTTCTAAACCTTCTCACATCTGACAAGGTGAACAAGTAGGTTACTGCAATGTACATGAGACCTACAATTGCAGTCTGTTTTGCGGGTAAATAATTCACTGCAGGTTAGTGTAACTGCCATGGTGCTGCCCTGCAGATTAGTGTAACTGTCATAGGGCTGGCTGGGTTGGTGTAAATATCACACGGCTGTACTCCAGGTTAGTGTAACTTTCTTGGGGTTGTACTGTAAATTAGTAGCACAGATTTTCTTGGAGACTTACACTTAGGGGTACTAGTCGCATAGTAGTTATGTTACTGGACTAGAAATGCAGAGGTCTGGACTAATAACCTACAGATATGAATTCAAACCCCACCACAGCAGTTGGGGAATTTAAAGTCAGTTGTTTAAATAAATCTGGAATTAACAAGCTAGTATCAGTACTGGTGACCATGAAACTACCGAGATTGTCTTAAAAACCCAACTGGTTCACTTAATGTCCTTTATGGAAGGAAATCTGCCATCCTTACCCGGTCTGGCCTATATGTGATTCCAGACCCACAGCAATGTGGTTGATTCTGAACTGCCCTCTGAAATGTCCCAGCGAGCCACTCGGTTGCATCAAACCGTTACGACAAAGTCAGCACCACGGGGGTACCTTCACCACACGGACTGCAGCAGTTCAAGAAGGCGGCTCACCACCAACTTCTCCAGGGCAATCAGGGGTGGGCAATAAATGCTGGCCTTGCCAGCAACGCCCTCAACCTGTGAACGAATTTTTAAAAAACATTGTAATGACGTATCTGTGGCAGAGGGACTCTTGAGCAGAGCGAAAGAGGAAATTATGGAGTAGATGATTTGTGTCATAATTTCCCTGGGAGTTTTTCACCGCTCCGCCGTTACACTTTCTGTCTCTTCTATCTCTCTCTCTTAATCCCATCTTTCTTTCCCTCTCTTTATTTCACTTTCTGTACCTGATTTGACATTGTATTCAATATTCTAACTGACACTTCCTGGTTCAGATTCTGCGCTGCTCATTACCGATTCTTCAATCTGATTGGTTAGGGAGATACGCAGTTGCTTGCCCCGTTCACACAGGTCCCAGATGCCCTGTAGAGGGCGCTGCACTTTTTGGCACTCCTAATTTACAGTAAGTTCCAGTACAAAGCCACATAGAAAGTCTACTGGCAAGTGCAACGAATGGCTGGCACTGTTCGTTCGCTACTGAGAGCAAAATCTGGCCCAATGACTTTCATGGTAGCCTTGTTCAACCAGGCAGGAGTGCCTTTAAGCTGTGCAAATAGAATAATTCTCAACCTGTAAGCAGTTACAACAGGAACAGTCACCATTTTGCTATATTCAGCAATGAGGGGAATAACATTACTGCGTGCAGTATAATTTCACCCAGTATTTCTTTGTTTTAACTATTGTTAATTAGTAAAAGAGTTTGATAGCATAACTGGAAATATTTGAAATAAATCTAAGAATTTGGACTTAATAAAAGGCAAATTTACAGTACAAATTATAAGAACTTACTAACACAGAATGGCCTCATGCAACACAATGAATAGAGATAGATATAGTCATAAGTGCATTATTGTATGCAAATTAATGACTATTTACTTTAAGTAAATGTTAAAACATTGGTATGCTTGCTCAATGCTTTTGTAATGGAGATGCACGAAATCATAGCAAAACTCTGTCATTAACTACTAGGATGTAACACACTGGCCCAGATTTTCCGATCACAGGCCTCCCGCGGGCGGAGGGCTGCGATCTGGAAAAAATCTGCGCCCTTACCTGAGGGATCCCGGGAGGCGCAGAGTTCCGATGTTGGGCCTCTCCAAGACCTGTCAAATATATGAATGGAGATCACCCCCAGAAACATAGTAAAACTTCAAATACATTTTTAAAAAAATCATCACATTTTTAAAATGACTTGAACTTACATAAATTAACTATTTTAAACAAAAATTTTAAATTTTTGAAAAAAATAATTAAAATTTTTAACGGGGCTAAAAATAAATGTACCTTTCTTTAAAGTATTTTTAAATGATAAATCAGTGGGAATTTTTTTTTAAAACTTTTTTTTAACTCTTCTCCTGGTAAAAGCAGGCCTTACGTCTGCTTTTACCAGGCCCAAGAATTGTAAGGCCTAGAAATTGGGTTGGGGCGCCAAAGTGGCGCAAAAGTCGGCGGAGCGCAGGATTTAGCGCAGCGATCGGAGTGATACCGATCACCAGAAATTCAGTTTCAGTGCCCCTCGAGGGAGACGGGGCAAGGCTCGAGGCGCTCCGCGTCCCTCTTAGGGCGCTGAAACCGATTATCGCAGCGCAACGTGCCGCAGCGCCACACGCTGCGGCACGGCACGCTGCGGTACTGCAGGCCTTCCTCCCACTGTTAAGGGGGAGGTGCCTGCAACAGCGCGATCTCCGATCGCGAGTGCCGGCAAATGAGCCCGGCACCAAGGAGAAGTGCCGGGCTCTCGGGAAACAGCCGGCAATGCTGCGGTGGGGGGTGGTTAGGAGGCCGGGGACGGAGGTGCTGGCAGGCGGCCGCCGAAAAAGCGGCCGCCCCGCACCTCCACCTTAACTTGCGCCGCTGCCGGCACAATAAGGCCCCATGAACCGGGCGCGGGTAGCGAGCGGCGCAACTGCGGCGTTCGCTACCAAATATCGCGAACGGGGCACGAATGGGGCGCTGCGCACACCAATGACGTCATCGGTGGCGGCGCAGCGCAAATGCCTAACGCCACCATTAGCGCCCCTACTGAATATCGCCGCAGACGCAGCCAGTGGCGCTACAGCCACTGACTGCCTCTTTAGGTGCTAACAGCTGGCGCTACTCACCCAATTTCTCCCCCTTAGTGTTTTCTGCGGGCGGAGGGTCTCCAAAAAGCAGAACTCTCCGCCCGCAGAGGCCCTGCTCCAGGGCAGCCGGAGGATCTGTCAAGAGCTTTCTTGACAAATCGGAAATGCCGGTTTCCAGCGCATGCGCTGTGCATGCCTGATACCGGCACTTCCGATGTCCCTACAGGTGGATACACAGCGCGGAATATCCGGCCCACTATTAACGTTGTCAGCCATGGCTCAGTGATAGCACTCTCGTCTCTGAGTCAGAAGGCAGTGGGTTTCAAACCCCACTCCAGAGACTTGAGCCCAAAATCTAGGCTGACACTCCCAGTGCAACACTGAGGAAGTGCTGCACTGTCGGAGGTGCTGTCTTTCAATTAAACTGAGGCCCTGTCTTCTCTCTCAGGTGGATGTAAAAGATCCCATGGCACTATTTGAAGAAGAGCAGGGTAGTCTGATGTCCTGGTCAATATGTACCCCTCAACGAACATCAATAAAAAAACAGATTATTTGGTCATTATTACGTTGCTGTTTGTTGGACCTTGCTGTGTAGAAATTGGCTGCCACATTTCCTACTGTACTATGCTTCAAAAGTACTTCATTGGCTGTAAAGCGCTTTGGGATGTCCTGAGATTGTGAAAGGCGCTATATAACAGTTGCTCTATTAATAACAGTTAATATTCCTTAGCAATATTGATATGCCTTTGATCTCAAAAAATAACTTTTTTAGGGATAAATGTAAACATGTATATATATTATTAAATAATCTCCTTTGGGAAACTATGAAAGGGGAACAGAAGGCTGACATTCCATTGATTTGAATGGAAACAGTTCTGTCCAGTTTTTGAAATGTGTAACATTCTGTGATAAATCTGCGCCTTGCCATTTGTAACAGTTGTTATATGACAGAAAAGGTGTTTGTTGTTTGAAAGCTGCATCAAATTATTAATACCCAAAGAGTTAGCGTTATATTAACATTTTTTGTATTCTACTTGACGCAGCGCAGAGCACTCATTCACAATTCAAATTCTGCAATTGTTTATGTGGGAAAATACCAACAGAAATAAAAATTGGATTTTCACAACAAAGACATCACATTGTTAAAAAGGAGCATTTCCTGGGTTCCAAAAGTAGAAAAGTGTACATTAAAATGTTGTTGAAAACCTACTACATGTATTCTAAATGGAATATGTCACGACCAGTTTGCAATAATAATATAGATAATATCGCCACTCATCGGATAACCAAAACTCAGTTATGAGTTTGACACTTTGAAATTAAAGGTGCACTCTCCAAGTTGGAGATATTTATCACAGAGCTGGTCATGACGGATACTGTGTTTGAAAGGCTCAGAGGTATGCACAGGCTTGAGGCATTCAACCCTTTATTGTAAACTCGCGGCTGCGTCTGCTAAACAGCAGAGAGAAGAATTTCAGATGAACATGTTAGTTTATTGTGATTTCGAAGGGTATACTTTCAGGGCCTATGGAATTGTCTAATATTTATTCATTCTTAAAATGCTGCGAATAAATGGGGTAAAAAAGAGGTGGGAAAAACACTGTCTTGTTACATAATCTATCTTGAAGAACTCTTATAGGAGTCCTCAAAGAATATAAGTCTTTTGGATGAAACTTTAATCCGAGGCCCAGCCTGCCCTCTCAGGTGGACATAAAAGGTCCCCAAGCACTATTTCGAAGAAGAGCAGGGGAGTTCTCCCTGGTGTCCTGGGGCCACTATTTATCCCTCAACCAACATCGCTAAAGCAGATTATCTGGTCGTTATCACATTGCTGTTTGTGGGATCTTGCTGTGTGTAAATTGACTGCCACGTTTCTGTGGTGTATGTAACCTGTTCCACCTTAAGAGAACTTAAGCCTGTTCCACCTTAAGAGATGTACTACTTTCTCTGGCTGCTGTATACGTAATACCGGTGGTGACCACCGGTATATAAGCACTGTGTAGTAATATTGTATTTAGTATAGTCCTGACCTCCAACCAGTAAAGACCTGTTGAACTTTAATCTTGTAGTCTGTGTTAGTAATTACAACTAGAACACACAGACTTAACAGTGGCGACGAGTCCGATTCTTACCCTGCGGCAGTTTATATCCACGGCGGCTTCGTCCACAGAACGGACGTTGAAGAGAGGCTTCCACCCTCATCACCCTGCTGGAAGACATGTCGCGCGGCAGACATCGAGAAACCAGAGTGCAGAAGACATCCTGAACTCGAAGCCTCCATCAGCGGCTGTCAGCTATCTTCTTTCTACCTCGGTTGTGGGTAAGCCGGGTAGCGACGCGACCAGAAAGTCGGCCGCGTTGGCTGTACAGACGGGGAGGGAAGACGGAGGAATAAGGGCGGTGAGATCGATCGCGACCGGAGATAAGGGCCGGGCCGCATTCGGGCCGAAAGGCGCAGCGCGGGGACATCGATCGCGGCTGGTGATAAGGGCCGGGCCGCATTCAGGCTAAAAAGGCGCAGCGCCTGGGGCAACTGAAGCGCGAGAGCCGCGGTGAAGCGGAGACAGCGTCGGGGGACGGGTGAAGACCGCCAAGCGTGGGAAAACCGCCATTTTGTAGGCGGAGGACGAAGACAAGAGCGGGAAGCCACCATCTTGGATAAAAATAAAAATAAATTAAATTGCAACGATGCCTAAACATGGGAACATTAATATCTTTGATAGCGACATCGAAGATTGGGCCATGTATGTAGAACGCATACAAAATTATTGTAAAGCAAATAAAATCCCAGATGAAGAGAAAGCACTAACATTATTAAACTTAATGGGTGTGAAGACATACGGGCAATTGAAACACCTTTTATCACCAGATGAACTGGCGGATAAGACGTTCGAGGAGATTGTTACTGTCCTGAAAAATCATCTAAACCCCACGCCGCTGATGCTAGCGGAACGATTTAAATTTTACAGCAGAAGGCAGCTGAAGGATGAAAGCAATGCTGAATATTTAATGGAATTGCGTAAGCTAGCAAAGTACTGTCAGTTTGGAACGAGACTGACAGAGGCGCTACGAGATAAATTTGTGTGTGGTTTATTAAAAGAAGATACACAAAAGCGACTGCTCGAGGAGAATGAGCTGACGCTTGAGAAAGTGGTCACTATGGCAGCAGCACACGAAGCCGCAGCGAGAGGCACGGCAGTAATGCAGCTACGGTCACCGGAACTCAGTACAAATAAATTGGGTTTGAGTACTGTAAAATGTTATCGTTGTGGAAAGACAACGCACGATCAGAACCAGTGTTGGTTTAAAAACCAAGAATGCAGAACGTGTGGCAGGCTTGGCCACATAGCTAAAGTATGCCGGTCAGGAAAGAAGACCAGCAACAAAAAGTCACCGCAAGGAAAATACATAAAGGTACACAAGGTGACAAAGAACAGTTCGACCGAACAGAAGTCAGATTCAGACGCTAGCAGTAATGAACTGGGTAGCTTAAGAGTACACAACGTTGGTAAGGATGCAGATCTCCAGACAATTTGGGTCACCCTTCAGATAGCAGGAGTCCAAGTAAAGATGGAATTGGACACTGGATCGGCATTGATGGTCATGAATAAGAAAGATTACAAAAGGTTATTCCAACATATTCCCCTACGGGATACGGAGATTATATTGAAAACATACACGGGGCAAAGAGTGTACCCCATCGGAAAGATAGAGGTAAAAGTGGTCCACAAGGGCGAAGAAAGCCAAGTAATGGACTTATATGTGCTACCTGAAGGAGGTCCACCACTACTGGGACGGGAGTGGATTAAGAAAATGAATATGGACTGGCACTCCTTGAAGGCACTAACGGTAGATTCCGGGGAAACAGATGCCAAACCTAAACGATTGTCCAAAATATTGGATGATGCTAAAGAGGTGTTCCAGCAGGGACTGGGAACACTGAGAGGAATTACGGCAAACATCAAGATTGATGAACATGCACACCCAAAATTTTTTAAAGCCAGACCGGTACCCTATGCAATACGACCTACTGTAGAAGCGGAACTGGAAGCGCTAGAACATTCAGGTGTACTGTCTAAGGTAGATTGGAGTGAGTGGGCTACGCCCATTGTTCCCGTTATGAAACGTCCTTCGAGCAACAAGCTAGGAGAACCAGGGAAGGTTCGCATCTGTGGAGATTTCAAAATCACCGTTAATCCGGTGCTTCACATGTTGCAGTATCCGCTTCCGCGGATTGAGGATATTTTTGCTTCGTTGTCTGGCGGGAAACACTTCACCAAGATAGACCTGGCGCAGGCGTACTTGCAGATGGAGGTTGAAGAAGAGTCACGCCAATACCTCACGATCAACACGCATCGAGGTTTGTACCGGTACAATAGGCTGGTTTTTGGAGTGGCATCGGCTCCAGCAATTTGGCAGAGGGCCATGGAGCAGGTATTACAGGGAATTCCAGGCACACAATGTTACCTGGACGATATTCTGATTACAGGTGATGGTGATGAAGAACACCTCGCAAACTTGGAACTGGTGCTCAACAGACTGAAAGAGTATGGACTTAGAGTTAATCGGCAGAAATGTGAGTTCTTCCAGAAGCGGATCTCGTACTGTGGTCATGTCATTGACCGGGAGGGGCTTCATAAGTCTCCTGACAAGATAGAGGCAGTTGTAAAGGCTCCCGCTCCGGATAATGTCTCTCAGTTGAGGTCGTTTCTAGGATTGATTAACTATTACCATAAATTTCTACCAAATCTATCCACAGTACTGCACCCGCTAAACGCTCTTTTACAGAAAGGGGTGCCATGGGAATGGAGCGAAAACTGTAAGAAGGCATTTCGCAAAAGCAAAGAATTGATCACCTCAGAGGAAGTGTTGGCTCACTTCAACCCGACACTGCCTATTCGGTTGGCTTGTGATGCTTCTCCATATGGTATTGGGGCAGTACTCTCACACAAGTTGCCAAATGGCACGGAAAGGCCAGTCGCGTTTGCATCCAGATCATTGACCTCCGCTGAGTGCAACTATGCGCAGATCGATAGGGAGGCTCTCAGCCTTGTATGGGGAGTGAAGAAGTTTAATCATTACCTGCAGGGCCAAAAATTCACACTCCTGACAGACCATCAGCCGTTGGTGTCCATTTTTAACCCGAAGAAGGGTGTTTCAGTGATGACAGCACAGTGTCTCCAGAGATGGTCCCTTTTCCTAGGGGCACATCAATATCAAATAGAATTCAAAGGTACGAAGCAGCATGGCAATGCTGATGGGCTGTCGCGCCTGCCACTACCTGAAGAAGAAGAAACGACGAAAGTTGACCCTGTTGAGTTATTTCATTCGACCATCATCGAGTGTTTACCAGTCACCAATGCAAGTATTGAAAGAGAAACCAGGAACGACCCGACACTGTCCAGAGTCTACGAGGTGACAGTGAAAGGATGGCCAACACGTGGTGATCCTCTGTTACTGGCATTCTCGGCAAGGCGAGACCAGCTGTCTGTCTGCCATGGTACTTTGATGTACGGGACAAGAGTGATTATTCCTCCCAAGTTAAGGGAAAGAGTTCTAAAAGAACTGCATGAAGGTCATCTGGGGGGAGTTAAGATGAAAAGTCTTGCTAGGGCTTATGTATGGTGGCCGGGTATTGACCAACAGATAGAGGAGTTGACGAAAAGCTGCGCTGGGTGCCAAAAAGTGCAAAATGCACCTCCGATCGCACCACTACACCCATGGGAATGGCCTTCAGCCCCATGGCAACACGTACATATTGACTTTGCTGGTCCATTCATGGACTCCATGTTCCTAATTGCGGTGGACGCACATTCCAAATGGCCAGAAGTGATCAAGATGAATACCACTACTTCAGAAAAGACAATTGCGGTGTTAAGAACAATATTCGCAAGGAACGGATTGCCAGAACAGATCTGTTCGGACAACGGACCACAGTTCGTGTCGGAAGAATTCCAAAAATTCTTAAAGAATAATGGGGTGAAACATTATACCTCTGCCCCATATCATCCGGCGACAAACGGGTTGGCCGAGAGATTTGTCCAAACATTCAAAAAGGCAATAAAGGCCATGAACGATGATCAAATTCCGCTACAGCACAAGGTGGACAATTTCCTAATGGCATATCGAAACGCCGCTCATGCAGTGACTAACCAAAGTCCTGCCATGATGTTTTATAACAGGAGGTTGCGGTCCAGGTTGGACTTGTTAAAACCAAATGTGCGGAGGGAAGTGGAAAACAAACAGTTCCGGCATCTTAATAACAAGACCACTCGAAGTTTCGACGTAGGACAACCAGTGTTGGCAAGGGGCTATGGAAACGAAAAATGGCAGTCCGGAACAATTCAGGCCAGACAAGGACCTCTGATGTACACAGTAGATATTGGTAACAGTGTGATAAGGCGTCATGCGGATCAACTGGTAGAATCGAGTGCAAGGGTCGAACCCATGGTTGCGACAGAGACAACTGTGGAAGACGTTAATGAACCTGAAGCATCTACCTCGGCAAGGAATGTACCTGATGATGATAACACCCAATGCATGGGAGACCAACTAGAGGAGTCACCTCAGCAACAGGAATCAGAGACCACTGAAAGGCGTTATCCAAACCGAATCAGAAAGCCTCCTGAGAGACTGAACCTTTGAACTGTTTATACCTGAAGTTATATATGTTATTATGTTATGTTAAATGGGGATATGACTGTTAAGCTAAAAAGGGAGGATTGTGGTGTATGTAACCTGTTCCACCTTAAGAGAACTTAAGCCTGTTCCACCTTAAGAGATGTACTACTTTCTCTGGCTGCTGTATACGTAATACCGGTGGTGACCACCGGTATATAAGCACTGTGTAGTAATATTGTATTTAGTATAGTCCTGACCTCCAACCAGTAAAGACCTGTTGAACTTTAATCTTGTAGTCTGTGTTAGTAATTACAACTAGAACACACAGACTTAACAGTTTCCCTACATTACAACGGTGACTACACTTAAAAAAAAGTACTTCATTGGCTGTAAAGCACTCCGGGGCATCCTGAGGTCATGAAAGGCGCTATGTAAATGCAAATTCATCTTTCTAGATAATATAAAAATCAGATGGTGATGTCAGCATCATCTTTCTACATGAATAAACAAGAAAGCCACATATACTAGCCATTTTTTAACGAATAAACATTGGTGAAAAATGCAAACTTCACTCAGCCAGCAGTGTTTAGTTGAGACCACACAGATGGACAGCCATTAACCTTGATGATCCTGTGCGGTAATATTCTTTTTCTAATGCTTTAGTAAAAGCCCAGTAACATAATTCGACATTATTAAAAATGAAAGCTCACATTTTATAGAATCAGACTGCACAGAAAGAGGCCATCCAGCCCGACGTAATAAAACTCACTACGCACTTGGTTCGAGTATAAAGCAAGGCTTTAATCAACTTGTTTCAAAACATGGAGTTCTAGTTATCTTTCACTAGTTCCTGTTTACAAAATGTCCTGGCCAAGCTGGGCCCACGCCCGAGTATTTATACTCCTTGGACGGCGCCACCAGCTGGCCGTCCACTGTTATTTCATGAGTCATTCTTCATGGATCATAAGATTCATAACACAGCCCATCGCACCTGAGCCAGAAAAGCAGCATCCTAACAGTGGACGTGAACACTCGACCCTCAGCTTGAAAGCCCAATCGCTCTACTAACTGAGCCGCCTGGTCTTGCGTTAAAGTGCTTTTATTTTTCTGGTGGTGTTAACAATTTCACAATTTATCAATTGCTGGTGACAATTTATTGGGTTTAACTTCAACATTCAAGGCGTCTAAGCGCATATTACAGACGCCTCCCACACAGAACATCGCAGGGAATATGGTGTGAAAATTTGCATTCCACTGGCTCCGGATGCTCAGCAGTATTTTTCATATATTGATTCCCATCTGTTGGCCACAGGTGGTTTTTGGTCGTCGACGGAAAATACTAAAAATTTAAATGCAGATCTCCGAAGAGCAATACGTTTGTATTGTATTATTTTAGGCATCCCTATTTCTTTGTCGTTGCAGTTGGATTTCAAATGGAACAAGGACAGCTGATTAAAGCTTAATTTCAGAGTTTTATAGCCATCTTAGCCAATTTGGCAGGAGGAAACAGCACAGCATTAAATGGCCTCCGGAAGCCAAATGGAGTTCAAAAAACAAAGCGATTTTACACAGATCTCAAGTGCAGATAAAACTGTACATGTGCAATGAGGTAAAAATGAAATGTGAAAAGTAGAACTGTTAACAAAGGTTGCTGAATGAATATGGTGAGATTAAAAGGATTAATTCAGAATTCACAAGTATATGTTTGGGTTATTCATGCAGGAAATCAGATGACGGTTCACACTTTTGACTAAGTGGAAGAAAGCTTGGTTGTCCATGCATTATAATTAGAACCATATTAGATAGATAGCAATACTCAGAGCAGGTGTTCTGCAGCCAGCACCTTACAGAGACAATGAGGGCGATATTGGTCTTGGGCGATGGGCCAATCGGCAACAAATTTTAAAATGTTTTTATTCGTTTATGGGATCTGGGCGTCGTTGGCAATGCCAGCATTTATTGCCCATCCCTAGTTGCCCTCGAGAATGTGGTGGTGAGCCGCCTTCTTGAACCGCTGCAGACCGTGTGGTGATGGTACTCCCACCGTGCTGTTAGGGAGGGAGTTCCAGGATTTTGACCCAGCAATGACGAAGGAACGGCCGATATACTTCTAAGTCAGGGTGGTGTGTAACGTGGAGGGGAACTTGGAGGTGGAGCTGTTCCCAAGCGCCTGCCGCCCTTGTCCTTCTAGATGGTAGAGGTCGTGGGTTTGGGTGGTGCTGCTGAAGAAGCCTTGGCGAGTTGCTGCAGTACATCTTGTAGATGGTGCACACTGCAGCCACGGTACGCCGGTGGTGGAGGGAGTGAATGTTTAAGGTGGTGGATGAGGTGCCAATCAAGCGAGCTGCTTTGTCCTGGATGGTGTCAAGCTTCTTGAGCGTTGTTGGAGCTGCACTCATCCAGGCAAGTGGAGAGTATTCCATCCCACTCCTTACTTGTGCCTTGTAGATGGTGGAAAGGCTCTAGGGAGTCAGGAGGTGAGATACTCATCGCAGAATACCTAGCCTCTGACCAGCTCTTGTTGCCACAGTATTATTGTGGCTGGTCCAATTAAATTTCTGGTTAATGGTGACCCCCAGGATGTTGATAGTGGGGGATTCGGCGATGTTAATGCCATTGAATGTCAAGAGGAGGTGATTAGGCTTTGTCTTGTTGGAGATAGTCATTGCCTGGCACTTCTGTAGCGCGAATGTTACCTGCCACTTATCAGGCCAAGCCTGAATGTCGTCCAGGTCTGGTTGCATGCGGGCATGGACTGCTTCATTATCTGTGGAGTTGTGAATGGCGCTGAACACTGTGCAGTGATCAGCAAACATCTCCATTTCTGACCGTATGTTGGAGGGAAGGTCATTGATGAAGCAGCTGAAGATGGTTGGGCCTAGGACACTGCCCTGAGGAACTCCTGCAGCGATGTCCTGGGGCTGTGATGATTGACCTTCAACCACCGCAACCATCTTCCTTTGTGCAAAGTATGACTCCAGCCAGTGGAGAATTTTTCCCCTGATTCCCATTAACTTCAGTTTTACGAGGGCTCCTTGATGCCACAATCGGTCAAATGCTGCCTTGATGTCAAGGGCAGTCACTCTCACCTCACCTCTGGAATTCAGCTCCTTTGTCCATGTTTGGACCAAGGCTGTAATGAGGTCGGGAGCCGAGTGGTCTTGGCGGAACCCAAACTGGGCATCAGTGAGCAGGCTATTGGTGAGCAAGTGCTGCTTGATAGCACTGTCGATGACACCTTCCATCACTTTGCTGGTGATTCAGAGTAGACTGATGGGGCGGTAATCGGCCGGGTTAAACATAGAAACAAAGAAACATAGAAGATAGGAGCAGGGGTAGGCCATTCGGCCCCTCGAGCCTGCTCTGCCTCTCAATGCGATCATGGCTGATCATCCAAATTCAGTACCCGGTCCCTGCTTTCTCCCCATACCCCATGATTCCTTTAGCCTTAAGAAATATATCCAACTCCTCCTTGAATATATTTAATGAATTGGCCTTTACTGCCTTCTGTGGTAGAGAATTCCACAGGTTCACCCCTCTCTGGGTGAAGAAATTCCTCCTCATTTTTGTCCTAAAAAGCCTACCCCTTATCCTTAGACTGTGACCCCCTGGTTCTGGATTCCCCGACCATCGGGAAAATCCTCCCTGCATCTAGTCTGTCCAGTCCTGCCAGAATTTTATAATTTTCAATGAGATCCCCTCTCATTCTTCTAAACTCCAGCGAGTACAAGCCCAGTCGACCCAATCTCTCCTCATATGTCATTCCTGCCATCCCAGGTATCAGCCTGGTGAATCTTCGCTGAACTCCTTCCATGGCAAGAATATCCTTCCTCAGATAAGGCGACCAAAACTGCACACAATACTCAAGATGTGGCCTCACCAAGGCCCTGTACAACTGCAGCAAGACATCCTTGTTCCTGTACTCAAACCCTCTCACTATGAAGGCCAACATACCATTTGCCTTCTTAACCGCCTGCTGCACCTGCAAGCTTACCTTCAGCGACTGGTGCACAAGGACACCCAGGTCTCATTGCACTTCCCTTTCTCCCAATCTATTGCCATTCAGATAATAATCTGCCTTCCTGTTTTTGACACCAAAGTGGATAACCTCACATTTATCCACGTTATATTGCATCTGCCATGCTTCTGCCCAATCACCCAACCTGTCCAAATCATCCCGTAGTTTCTCGGCATCCTCCTCACAGCACACACGCCCACCCAGCTTTGTGTCATCTGCAAATTTGGAGATATTACATCTAGTTCCTTTGTCTAGATCATTAATATATATTGTGAACAGCTGGGGTCCAAGGACCGATCCTTGCGGTACCCCACTAGTCACTGCCTGCCACTCGGAAAAAGACCCGTTTATTCCAACTCTTTGCTTTCTATCTGCCAACCACTTCTCTATCCAAGTCAATACCTTGCCCCCAATCCCATGTGCCTTAACTTTACACGCTAATCTCTTATGTGGGACCTTATCGAAAGCCTTCTGAAAGTCCAAATACACCACATCCACTGGTTCTCCCTTAACTATTTTACCAGTTACATCCTCAAAAAATTTGGATTTGTCCTGCTTTTTGTGGACAGGACATACCTGGGCAGTTTTCCACATTATCGGATAGATGCCAATGTTGTACACCTTTCAATGTTTCCTCTTGTCCTATAATAAACCCCAAAGTCAATAGAAAAGATAAATTGGGCGGAGCGTAAAAGGGGCTGCCTATTCCCTGTCACCCGTTTTGGCAAAGCTGCCCAAAACCAATTTCACCCCCATTTTAATATTGCTTCATGAAGGAACATTCATGGAGCTTCAGTTATTGGACAAGCTAGGAACAGCCTGGTCTGACTATTTAGCTAGGGACCTGTCGTGTATTGATTGCGAGTTTGACACCAGTCAATACGGTAATGTAATGTGCGAGGTTTTACACCAGTTAATACGGTAATGTAATGTGCATTGCATTATGGGAATTACCCGGGAAAGCAGCAGTCAGCCATTGTTGCCAATAAAGAGAAGATTGCAGTTAGAAGCCTGTCTGCCTGGTTCTATGCTTGAATGCGTTCATACAACACTGGCGGCGAGGATAACGAACTGAATCATTTTTAAATAGGTAGTTGCCTAAGTTTTAGTTAGCTAGGATGGAGAAGACCGGCATTCAACATTTTGCTTGCTTCGTTGAGCCAGCCACGTTGGGTCCAAGATGGATGAGGTGGTTAACATCTTTTGAGCTTTATGCCGACGGCAAAGGACTCATTATTGACGGTACCTCTACAGCGGCCACAAAGCAGAGGAGAAGAGCTCTACTTCCACACCTAGCAGGACCAGATGTCCAGGATATCTTTTCAACTCTACCGGACACAGGAGAGCCAGCAGACTACACGGCGGCAGTTAGTGTTTTGAATCACTACTTCATGCCCCAGGTCAACGCAGCATTTGCTAGACAGACTCTTCATAAGTTGTCCCAGAAGACAAGTGAGACTGTGCAACAATTTGCTACTCAGTTGCGGCAGGCTGCTAAGGACTGTGCTTTTGGGGGGATGCTGATAATCAAATAAGAGACGCTATCTTGAGTAGGTGCACGTCAGCCTATGTGCGGAGGAAATTGCTAGAGGAAGGGCATGGTCTAACGCTCGCCTGCACATTACAATTAGCCTCACAATGGCCCAAAAATTTGGGTCCCAACGCATGAGTACGCACGGGGTACTCACTCGTGGACACGATGGAAGTATCGGTTTCTTGCATGCACTGTGCATGCGCGGGAAACCAGCACTTCCGTTCCTCTGAACGAAGGGGTTCAGAGGTCGAACGCGTGCACGCGGGAGTCTGCTTTGAACTTACGTTTTTCTTACAGGTTTTTCCGTGAGGTCTTTAGATTTTAGAAATGTAAAAACCAGGCGTAAGGCCTGCATTTTACAAGGTAAGTGGTCAATTAATTAAAATTAAAACATTTTTTCCACAGGTTTATTATTTTTAAATACTTTAAAGCAAGGTAAGTTTATTTTTAGCCCCGTTTTTTTATAAAATTATTTTTTTCAAAAATTTAAATTATTGTTTAAAATAGTTATTTAATGTAATTTATAGTTTATTTAAAAAGTGATTTTTTAAAAAGTTTATTTGAAGGTTTACTGTTATTTTGGGGCCGGAGTATTCATAAGTTTAGACAGGTCTTCCTGTCAATCTTATGAATGGGCTTTTCCCTCCTCTGATTGGCTGCCCATGGCTCACGTGATCCCAGGGGACGCATCGCACTAACTACACCCCTGGGACATGCAAGCACAGCGCGCCAGGAGTTGGAGCAGGCCCCGGAGAGGAATTCCACGGGAGCCCAGAGCTCAACTGCCGGCGCACAAGGTAAGTGCAGGTCGGGGGCTTGCACCCGCGGGAAGCCCCCGACCCGAATTTCTGGGCCATTGTGAAAACGTCGAGGAACAGATGTCAGCCATGTAATGTACAGAGAAGGCGGAGACAGATACTGTTCATCGTGTTACAAGGAAAAGAGGGTATTATGCAAAAAGCTCGACAGAGAAACCAAAGGGAAATGGCGATAGGAACGAAAGGAAATGTTACAGATGTGGACACACAGACCACATGGGCAGAGATCCGAAATGCCCAGCAATTGGACAAATGTGTCAAAAGTGCAAGGGAAAGGATCATTTCTCCAAAGTATGCCGCACAAAGGGTACAAAGAAACACAGTGTGAACAATGTAGAGGAACAAAATGACTTTGCATTAGCTGTTACTGGAAATAATGTGACAGAGAGACTTACCTTTTGTGTGGGGGGAGTAAACCTGAGAAGGTTAATTGATTCGGGTGCAACTAATAATGTGATAGATGAGAATACATGGGAAGGATTAAAGTCAGAACACATTAAGTGTCAGTCACATGTCCCTAAGACAGAGAGAAAGTTATTCTCTTATGCTTCTAGCCGACCACCGTAAGATAAAGGTGTATTCACATGTGGGATTACAATAGGTAAGAGAACTGAGCAGGCGGAGTTCATTGTGGTTAAAGGCCATGGAGAACCGTTGCTAGGAAGGGAGACAGCCATGAAACTGGGAGTTTTAAAAATAGGCACAGATGGTAGATGTAAGACAGCTACTAGAACAGTGGTATCCAAAGGTGTTCCGGGGAGTAGGAAGGTTGAACACAAAACAGATCAGTTTGTATATCGACCCACAAGTGAAGCCTGTGGCCCAGCCACTCAGGCATATAACATTCAACTTAAGGGGGGCAGGAGAGGCCAAAATAAAACAATTGAGGGACATGGACATTATCGAACCTGTAACTGGTCCCACCCCATGGGTAAATCCTGTGGTTATTGTACCAAAAGCGGATAAGGATATAAGGTTATGCTGAGACATGAGACGAGCAAACCAGGCAATAGTGAGGGAACGATAGCCAATCCCCACCATTGATGAGATACTCCAAGGTATGAACGGCTCGACGGTGTTTAGTAAGCTAGACCTGAAATGGGGTTATCACCAGCTAGAGCTGACCCCTGAGTCATGAGAAATCACGACGTTTGCAGTACATAACGGAGTATACAGGTACAAGAGGCTGATATTCGGTGTATCTTCAGCTAGTGAGCAATATCAGCACGAGATAGCTAATGCCTTAGCTGGAATAGAGGGTGTTGATAACATCTCAGACGACATTATCGTGCATGCACTCGACCAGGAAACGCACGACAGACGCCTGCACGCTGTCATGACCAGACTACTGGAGAGTGGACTGACACTAAACTCAGAGAAGTGCCAATTCAACATGGACCGATTGATTTTCATGGGAATCCTGTTGTCTGAAAAGGGCATCGGACCAATAGCAGAGAGAGTGCGAGCGGTGGCAGAAGCTCGGGAACCAGAGAATGCTACAGAGATGAGGAGTTTCTTGGGACTCGCTGGGTACAGTAGCAGATTCATCCCGCAGTTTGCAACGCTATCAGAGCCACTGCGATGCCTGACGAGAAAAGACACACCATTTAAATTTGGATCACAACAGAGACAGTCATTCAGTGCACTCAATGAAGAGTTGGCCAGAGCCGGCACTTTAACATATTTTGATAAGGACGCACCAACCAAGGTGATAGCAGATGCCAGTCCTGTAGGTTTAGGCGCAGTACTAGTTCAGGACCAACAGGGACAAGAGGTGCCAATATGCTATGTAAGTCATAGTTTAACAGACTGTGAGAGGAAATACTCTCAAACAGAGAGAGAGGCCTTAGCTCTTGTATGGGCTTGTGAGAGGCTACATCCATATGTGTATGGCCAAAAATTTAACTTGGTAACTGACCATAAGCCATTACAAGTGATATACGGCCCACACTCCAAACCCTGTGCCCGTATAGAGAGATGGGTACTTAGATTACAGCCGTACGATTTCAAGGTGATACACATTCCAGGCAAGCAAAACATTGCAGACCCACTGTCACGATTGCTGGGGGAGACAGCAAAACAGGAGAGACATTCTCATGGCTCAGATGAATATGTGAGATTTGTAGCTGTGAGTGCGACACCAAAAGCACTCACTACTAGAGAGGTGGAGGAAGCCTCTGCTACTGACCCAGAGCTGATTGAGGTACAGAAGGCAATCACAAACGGACATTTTGAGAACTGTAAAGCTTATGCAGCAATTGCAAACGAGCTGTGCGTAGTGGGGTACCTAGTTCTTCGGGGAACACGCATCGTGCTACCCACAGTGTTAAACGCACGAGCCCTGGTGTTAGCACATGAAGGACACTTGGGAATACATAGAACAAAGCAACATCTCAGAACTAAGGTTTGGTGGCCTGGCATGGACTAGGCAGCTGAAAAACACTGTAAAGCGTGCCACGGCTGTCAGATAGTAGCCAGACCCGACCCACCTGAACCGTTGAGACCAACACCATTACCGGAGGGCCCCTGGCAGGATGTAGCTATAGACTTACTGGGATCCATGCCATCCAACCACTCCATTTTTGTGGTAGTTGATTATTATAGTCGCTACTATGAATACGACATCATGACCTCCACAACAACAGAGAAGGTTATTGATAGCTTAGAGTCAATCTTCAGCCGTCATGGTTTGCCAATCACCTGCAAATCTGATAATGGTCCCCAATTCAGATCTGAATTATTCAAAGAATACTGTGAAAACAATGGGATCAAACACCTGAAAACGACAGCAAAATGGGCTCAGGCTAACAGAGAAGTCGAGCGCCAGAATGCATCGCTGATGAAGAGAATCAGAATTGCTCAGTCAGAAGGACTAGTTTGGAAATGTGAACTTAGAAAATATGTGACTGTGTACAGGAGCATTGACCATGCCACGACAGGAAAGAGCCCGGCAGAGCTGCTCTTTAAACGGAAAATGAGAGAAAAGCTGCCAGACATCACAGAGTCGTGCGCAGACATGGAAGTACGTGACCGAGACGCAGAACAAAAAGGCAAGTCCAAACTGTACGCAGATGAACAGCGGAGAACACAATACTCAGAGGTGGAAGTTGGTGACACGGTGCTGGTACGGCAGGACAAAGTGGACAAGTTCACCACTCCTTTTAATGTCATACCGCACAAAGTTTTGAGTAAAACAGGGAGTCAAGTAGTAGTAGAATCTCCAGATGGAGCATGCTACTCGAGAAACACTACGTTTGTGAAGAAATACAGAACCAATGGACCAAAGGAGACACTCCATGAGCAGGAGGAAACACAAGGGACTGAGGACAGTATAGTAGACCCTGACACACATACCACTGTGACACAGGCAATACCCACTGACACCAACATGTCAGACATACCCAGTACAGCCAGACCTCAAAGGGTTAAAAGAAAACCCCAAAGACTGTCTGATTATGTCACAACATAAACTGTGCGAGAACTGCATGGGTGGTGTTAAATGTTTAAACCTGGGAATTATTTAGTTGTGTGGTAAAACACAAGTTTGTAAAAAGTTTATAAACCAAATAAGTTATGCAGTGTTATTGTAAGCAACTGTCTGTAAACTGCAAGTTTGTTTCCAAGGAAAAGGGGGATGTTGTGTATTGATTGTGAGTTTGACACCAGTCAATACGGTAATGTAATGTGTGAGTTTAACACCAGTTAATATGGTAATGTAATGTGCATTGCATTATGGGAATTACCCGGGAAAGCAGCAGTCAGCCATTGTTGCCAATAAAGAGAAGATTGCAGTTAGAAGCCTGTCTGCCTGATTCTATGCTTGAATGCATTCATACAACAGGACCCATGAGAGATACCAAAGCACATTCACACTACAGCAGATGTTGTAATTTTTCAAAGCTATTTTGAGTATAAAAAAAAACCGTTACATCTGCACCATTTCATACTCCATCGGATAATTCTGCTGCTCCAAGGGGGCTATACCTTTGCTATTGCTCTGCTACCTTTATAACTGAATTCAGACTCACATAATCTGAATTCTGGCACACAGAAAATTAAATCTCAATCCGAGTCTGATTGAATCCAAATGCATTTCCTGGCTCCCTCTCACCCCACCCCAAAAAATCTCATCTCAGGAGGAGAGGTAGAGGAGAAGTAAGGGCGACAGCTTTCTAAAAATAAGCATTCCAGATCACTTTAGACTTCTGAACACAGGGGATCTAAAATTCAGGTCTTTCAAATTTAGCACAGTTGATGAATGAACAGGCCAAACTGTCCAGGAGAATACCAAAGATTAGGATGCATGCCCACCTTGCGATCACTGGAGAAAATGGGCACATTGAACAGAACATGAATCATTAACTAACCCACACTCAAGGGTCTTGCCCTCTTTTATTTTGTCTCCCATTAGCACTCTTCGACTTACTGTTGAAAGTGGTTAGATATATTGGTCAGAGACTGAGAAAAACGTAGCTGGCACTAGTAAAATTAATTTCAGTGGATGGAGAGATGTTGTCCTCATGAGAGGAACAGGGATAATACAAGGACTAAGACAGAGTTTGAACTAATAGACAAGCAAAGACCAGAAGGATATAGCTGTATTCATGAAAAATAAATAGAGAAATAAAGCCTGCAAATAATTAATGTGGATCATAGACTAAATCATTTCATGCACCTTGAGTGATATACGGCTGCAGAAATATTGCTTTTGTAAAATCACAACAGACCATAGCTACCTACAAGATTTGAGCAATTTTCAGTATTTTTACACCCACACAGAAGAATCATAAAACTTATGTTTGGTTTTCAAAATATGTGCCCATCAATGCATTGCAAGTTTCCTTAGGAAGAATATTGGAGTTTGTGTTTGGTCCCGTCATCAATTTTGGCTCCTTGACATTTATCTAGGCCATCAGAAAAATGGGAAAAGAATGTTTTTGATGCAGATGAGACCTGTGGGGCAATTATTTTCCAAATAATTTAAGACACAAACCTAAATAAATAGAGAATGAAGCCAACATTATTCCCAAAGTCATGGGTAGTCGAGGGGAAGTTATGAGTCAATTCATCTCTCAGCTCAATAGCCTATCCTTAATTCTACAGTTCAATATGAACACATTAATAATCTATATATATAAAAGGATACTTCTGTCTGTCATTCCATCTGTCTGTCTGCCTTGAATAAACTCGAAAGTTATAGAGCGTACCTACACGTGCGTTACGTTGAAAGAAAGCTGACAATTCCAGAACCGTCATAAGCATATTTACTTTTCGGTCGGACTAAAAGTGTTCGCGCGTTATGCAAAAAACCTTCAAAATTAAACTCATTATCTGCTAATAGCATTGATTGACTGACGTCAAGGTCGACCAATCCTGTGCCGTCACGATTGGCCAATCCTACAGTTCAGTTGCCTGATGGTTGGCCAATCACTGCGTCTGTGGGTGGGACTAATGCTTTTCAACTCAGGCATCGGGCAGCCATTGCTTCACTACTTCCAGCTCAAAATCTGCTAATCCAGCTTCTAAAAAGTTAGTATCTCTTTTAAAAATAACATCACATTTACCAAAAACGTTTTATAAGTACTTTCACTTTCATCTTTGAAGCTATTAAAAGGTAGAAATGTTGCCCGGCAGCAGAGTCACAAAGGGACACAGAGACAGGCCCCAAAGCCTGGGACTCGATTTAAAACGTTGCCCGGCAGCAGATTCACACAGGGACAGACAGACAGGCCCCAAAGTCTGGGACTCGATTTAAACCGCCCTGCCCAAAACAGCCCTGGCAAAGCCGGGCTCCCCCAGCTAGTATATAATATAACCATTGGTGGCCATACCTTAAGCTGCCAAGGCCCTAAGCTCTGGAATTCCTCTCCGCCAAACCTCTCCGCCTCTCCACTTCTCTTTCCTCCTTTAAGACGCTCCTTAAAACCTAACTTTTTGACCAAACTTTTGGTCATAAGCTTTAATATCTCGTTATGTGGCTCAGTGTCAAATTTTAACACACCTGTGAAGTGCCTTGGGATGTTTTGCTACGTTAAAGGTGTGTAAGATTCGCAAAATTTCCACATTTCACCAAAGTTATTAGTAAAAGGGACCCTGCATGGACATTTTAAAAGGGGTACACAAAGATGGCGTCCGCACCTCTTGACCAAAAGCCTGCAAGATTTTAAAAGCTTGGACTCTGTGGCACAAGCAGCTTTTGGGGAAATCGAAACCCAGGCTGCAGTTTCTGTGAAGAAGGACTTTGTATTTTGGAAAGCAGACAGAACTTTGAATATGCATTAAGCCAAATCGAAGACAGACCAAAAACCAGTTAGGCCTATACTTGAGGCCATCAAGTTGTTCGCATCTATAATCGGAAACAGCTTAAGGAAGCCATCGAGGCTGGACAGGCCGATTAAGATGCATTAATAACAATACAGCTCAGACATCAGGCCATCAGGTGCGATCAACGACCATCTAAAAACAGTTAGTTTAGATTGCTACAATTATTTAAACTAGCCCGCCAAGCTTGGGACAATGAACTAACCTGATTTGGCACGCAGATAAGGGTTTTCGTGAGGAGTATAACTGAAGGCCCCGGGTAGCAATCACTCTCTTCCCGCTCTTGGCTCTTGGCACTTGCTCTTGCTATTGCTCCTGGCTCTTGCTCTGCTCTCGTGGCTCCAGCCTCTTGGGCTGCCGTTTGTACTCGTGCCCTGGCCGCGTGGCGGATTCTCTCCCCGTAGCAGATTTTCAGTAACCAGTTACACCATACCAACAGCAGGGGAGGGGAACAAGACCCGAGTCCATAGCCATCCAGGATGCCCAGGACGCAGAAAGGGGCGAGACGAAGTCGAGCAGGTAGCCCAGGACTTGTATAGTACTCCGGCGAGACGAGACGATTAGAGACGAAGAAGACGATAACAACTCGATAAGGGCAGAGCAGGGCAGCAAAAAACATATCGATAAAGACCAAGTGCCTAGTTATAAGCTGGCGCTTGGGAAGACAAGCATCTCGTTGAAAACTGCGAAAACGCAGGTGGCCACGCCACGACGAATAGACTGGCGTTCTTAAGCTTGGGTAGGAAAATCTAGGCAGTTAAAACTGCCAACTGCCCTGTAGGCACAACGTTGCCACCGCCGACCGCCTGAGGGAGAAGAAGAGGAGATCCCATCGCGATGAGACGACGACGGCAGCGGAGGGGCGAAGGTGTGTCGCAGTAGCAGACCCAGCACCGTGCCCCTGAAGGCCACGTAGCGACGGAATACCTAGAAGGACCAGAGACCAGCTTCAAAACTCGTACTCGTTAAAAGTTGGCTTTATTTTGGATTGGTGAGCATGAATTCTGGCCCCTCATAGCTTAATCTAGTTAGGTATAGGGGGGTGGGATAAGGATAAGGGGATTGTTAAGATAGTTTGTTTTCCCTCAATGTGCCGGGTGTTCCCCATTCCCTGTATAAGTATAGTTATTTGTATTTGCCTGTAATTTTATACTAGGAACTTCTCGCAAGGCTGTGTTAATTTCTATTTTAATAAAATCTTGGTTTTCTCACATCCAAACCACCTGTCCACTTGAGTCTTTTCTGTATCACCGCCTGTACCTAAGTCCGGTGTCTAGAACCCAGGGGCATGGGAGCGATTCGAACCGCTCACAAACAGTCAGGGGCATAACTGACTGGGCGCACGCGCCAACCACACCACCCCCTACAGGTGCTATATAAATACAAGTTGTTGTTGTATTTAGTTGTATGCAAGGATGGAGGAGAGAGAGATTTTAAACCGCAGGAGCCAAACATAAACTGGGCTCATCTATTCCAGATTAGAATCTAGGTCATAGATGGGTGCAATTTGTAGAATGCATGAGTTAAATAGAGATTAATGTCACTTTAGAATACACAATAGGTGTTACGTATAATGAAATCATAAACTTGTGCTTTATAAACATATTTCTGTTAGCAGACTGAGGAAATTCAGTAATTTTGAAGAGCCCAGCTTGGCTCATGTGGTAGCCCTCATACCCCTGAGTGAGCCATTTATGGGTTCAAGGGTCGCGCTTTGAGCATATAATCTAGACTGACACTTAAGTATAGCACCTGATGGAATGCTGCATCATGGCAAGTGCATCATCCATCAGCTTCTCAACCCATGTGTCAGCATTTAACAAGAAAAATCAGCTATTTTTTCACTGGAATTGGAAGTTGTCAATGTGAATCAATCAGTTCAGTCAGAAGGCACAGCTCAAAGGCTGTCAGGAGCAATCAGATCAATATAATGGGGAACGGTAGGCTGATTAAATTAACTTTTCTTCCACTGTTGCTTGTGCACAAACTTGAAGCAAAAAAGTGATAAGATGAACTGATGGCTTTACTTGAGGATTTATTTATTGTTTTTGCCGAATTCAGTGGGATCAAACAAATTGGTAAAATGTAGCTTATAAAAGCTTTTTACATTTTTTTCCAAAAAGGGATTTTCTAGAATGGTTTCCTCACATAGAATCATAGGGCTCGAATTTCCAAGCCCCGAGGAGGCGGGTTTGGAGGCGGGAGTGGTGGGAAAATTGCAGGATCGGGGGCAGGAACCCATCCCGCCCCCAACCCGCCTCCGAGCCAATGCCCCAGGAGGCGGGTATCCGACCTGTGCTGGGAGCCGTCTCCCCCAGGCGGGAAGGCGATTAGTGCCAATTAACTGCTTGTTAACAGGTAGTTAACAGGCAGTTTTTTGCCTAATCCCTATTTTTAGCCCTGAAGTGTGGGATTCCCGACAGCTCCGAACCACACCAAGTTAGCGAGGCGGGCCGTCGGTCTGCAGGGGTTGGAAGGGTCGAGATGTCCGTTGTGCAGGTGAGTGATGGGTCCATGTGTGCAGAGGTAAGTGTGTGAGGTAAGTGTAAAGTGTTTTAAAAGTTTTACTTATCTTTACTTCTTCCTGCAGGCTTCCTTCCTTCAGTTCTCAGGAGTCCCTCAGCTCACCGGCACAGAAAGCAGAGTGGCCGCTGAACTGTCAAAAGCTGCAGCCTCTGCTTTCTGGTCTGGAGAGATCTCTAACTGAGTCTGAGTAGAAGGACTCAAGTTAGAAGACAGATTGTCAGTGATTGACAGCTTCACAGAGCTGTCAAACGCTGATTTTTCATCTGTCAAAAGCTCTTGACAGATGAAATGTCAATCGCTGACGTCACCAGTAATCAGGTGTCCCTTAATTGGCCTGCTGAGCCCGCTGGGCAGGCTTAACAAGGTCAATCAAGGGAAAATAGTATGGGTTGGCCACAAGTCATTGAAGGCGGGACTACAGCCCAAAAAGTGGGAGTCCCGCCTCCAAAAGCTCCCCATTGACAAAATCCAGCCCATAGAGTCATTGGGCTCGATTTTGCCATTGGGGGAGGGCTGGAGCGTGTCAAGTGGTTTTTGTGTCAGGACCCCGACTCCGATGTGAAGTGGGAAAAAAGTGCAATTTTGCCCTAATTGGGCACTTGATTTCCTGCGTGTGGAAACCCCTGGCCCAGTGAGTCTTTTCAAACAGAAAGTCGCCTCCGATGGCACCATCAATGCTGCTGGATTTAAGGCCTGCAAGCAGCCTTGCTTCTTCTGGAGACTTTAAACTTTATGCCCATTGTTGTGATCACTTCATTCAGCAACTATATCCAGTAGTTGGCCAAAGTATGCTCCAAGGTTCGGGGAGGCCTCCCTCCAAGCTCTCTGGAGGGAGCAAGATCAAATAAGGAGGTACTCTTCCCTTCCTCAGGGAGGATAAAAGCCTCCCCAGCAGACTAAAGCTGTGTGGCTGCAAGTGGCCCAGGAGGTCAACTCAAACTCTATGTGCCGTAGAACCTGGTTGCAGTGCAGGAAGAGGTTTCATGACCTTCTCCGCACAGGAAAAGTGAGTAAGACATTCGCATCAGCCTCAATCTGATCCCCAGTGCCTCTCCTCACCAGCACTCTGCTTTGCCAACCTATTCCTCCACATCCCACTTGACACTGACATCCCTGCACCCTTACCCATTCCCTCTCTCTCTATGGTCACATGCACTTAACTATTCGACCATGCAGCCCTCACACTCTCTATCACTGTGATGCAAGGACAACTTACGACACACAGGGAGGGCCCTTTGTCTCCTTCTAAGCATCTATGCTATGGGTTCTCTACACTCACTGCATCATTCTCATTCAAACTCCACTTGTGTCCCTCATTGCAGGAAAAGAGAGCCCACAATAAGGGGGAACGAGCGAGGACAGGAGGAGGGTCACCCTCAGTAGCCCAGCTCACCACCTCGGAGGAGGCTGCCCTGGAAATCGCCGGTGTCGTGGAAGATTCACAAGTGGGGGACGGACAGACGGGTGCATCACAGCAAGCTGGTGACAGAATAGTTTGGCATCTCTCTCATTGTCATTGCATGAGTCACTAATAATGATTCTAATGCTCTAACAGATTGACTTATAATCATCTGCACAATTCAATGTGCATACAACCTTTATCTCACATCTCTAACTCTTTCCTTTACTCCCCCACAGGACCATCGACAGTCCCTGTCCCCACTGTCCAGGAGGAACAGCCTGAGCCTCAAGACCCCTCAGAGGAATCTGCAACATCTGAGGGCGCAGCGTCAGCAGAATTCAGCACACCCAGCATCAGCGCAGCCACTCACACCTCGGTGGGACCTTCGTGAGATAGAGTAGAGTTGTCACCTGGTGTATCACAGCTCACAAGTGAGCATCAGCAGAGTGTAGAGACAGGGACAGCATTGGAGAGTTCTCGTCAGAGGGCACAGGACTCTGCCAGCTCAGCTCAGCTGCATGTTGACCCTGTGCCTCTGGGTCCATCCAGAAGGAGAGTGGTGCTGGAACTCCAGGAACAGGTGCAGGCGTCTCTGGCAGGTTTTGTCTCCAGGGTCACTGCGAGTGTGGAGCGAATGGAAGAGTCCATCGCGAACATGAGCAGAGCCTTTGTGGAGGCATTGGCGCATGAAAGCATCACCACGGAAAGGATGGCAACCTCCGTGGAAAAGATGGCTATGGTAGAGGAGAGGATGGCTACGGCCATGGAGGAGCTAAGTCGGCAGAGTGTTGAAAACATGGTTATTGTTCAGAATAAACTGGCATCTCTTGAGGAGCGATGGTCAGCTATTGAGCATAGAAACCAGACCTTCATGGAAGTCCTCTGGAGTAGGACTTCCAATGCAGAAGCGGGTCCTCATGGCCCCCCTGAAGTGCAGCAAGGTGCTGTCAAGCCACTTGCTAGCTGAAATGGGGCTGACCCATGAGAGGGATATTGGTGGCAGAGAACAAGGAAGTGGGGGCTCCTCTCCAAGCGCTCACACGACCCTGCCACTGCAAAGCCCTCGGTCAGAGCCCCACCAGAGTCCTCACCCAACTGAGATGGGCGTCTCAGCCCCTGCACAGCCGCAGGAGCAGCAGACTGTTGCCGAGCCCGCACAGGCTCACAACAGGGAAAATAGCGTGGGTTGGCCACAAGTCGATGGAGGCAGGACTACAACCCAAAAAGTGGGAGTCCCGCCTCCAAAAGTTCCCCTTTGATAAAATCAAGCCCAATACGTCTATTTATGAAGCCCAAGATCCCATATGCTTTGCTAACCACTCTCTCAATATGTCCTGCCAACTTCAGTGACCTATGCACATTAACACCCAGACAAGGGAACTAGATGTAATATCTCCAAGTTTGCAGACGACACAAAGCTGGGTGGGCGTGTGTGCTGTGAGGAGGATGCTGAGAAACTCCAGTATGATTTGGACAGGTTGGGTGATTGGGCAGAAGCATGGCAGATGCAGTATAATGTGGATAAATGCGAGGTTATCCACTTTGGTGGCAAAAACATGAAGGCAGATTATTACCTGAACGGCAATAGATTGGGAGAAGGGGAAGTGCAATGAGACCTGGGTGTCCTTGTGCACCAGTCACTGAAGGTAAGCATGCAGGTGCAGCAGGCGGTTAAGAAGACAAATGATATGTTGGCCTTCGTAGCAAGAGGGTTCGAGGACAAGAACAAGGATGTCTTGCTGCAGTTGTACAGGGCCTTGGTGAGACCACACCTTGAGTATTGTGTGCAGTTTTGGTCGCCTTATCTGAGGAAAGATGTTCTTGCCATGGAGGGAGTGCAGTGAAGATTCACCAGACTGATACCTGTGATGGCAGGAATGACGTAAGAGGAGAGATTGGGTCGATTGGGCTTATACTCGCTGGAGTTTAGAAGAATGAGAGGGGATCTCATTGAAACTTATAAAATTCTAACAGGACTGGACAGACTGGATGCAGGAAGGATGTTCCCGATGGCCTGGGAGTCCAGAACCAGGGGTCACAGTCTAAGGATAAGGGGTAAGCCATTTAGGACTGAGATGAGGAGGAATTTCTTCACCCAGAGAGTGGTGAACCTGTGGAATTCTCTACCACAGAAGGCAGTGGAGGCCAATTCAGTAAATATATTCAAGAAGGAGTTGGATATATTTCTTAAGGCTAAAGGGATCAAGGGATATGGGGAGAAGGCAGGGACAGGGTACTGAATTTGGATGATCAGCCATGATCTCATTGAATGGCGGAGCAGGCTCGAGGGGCCGAATGGCCTACTCCTGCTCCTATCTTCTATGTTTCTATGTTTCTATGTCCCTCTGTCCTTGCACACACTTTAAAACTGTGCCATTAAGTGTACGATAGCAAAATACTGCAGATGTTGGAAATCCGAAATAACAACAGAAAATGCTGGAAAAACTCAGCAAGTCAGGCAACATCCGTGGAGAGAAATTTGAGTTGACGTTTCGGGTTTGACCCTTCTTCAAAACTGGAGAGAAAAGGAACTAGATCGAAGGCAGGGTATTAAGTGTATATTGCCTCACCCTGTTCCTCCTGCCAAAATGCATCACATCACACTTCTCTGTATTAAATCTGTCTGCCCATTCTGATGGTTTATTTTACTAAAGACTAGTTATGGTACATTTTTTGGGATAAGAGAAATGTGCTCTAGTGTGAAGGCATGAGCTGGCTTTATTGCTCACCCCTGTCACTGCCCTCGGAGACTTACCAGGGTCTGGAAATAAAAGGCAGGGTAGAAGTGATGATGAGCTTTTACTTAATTTAAACAAATTACACTGAGATCCACACAGTTAGGATATTACTAGTGCGCTACTATGATGAATGATGCAGGCTGCTGTCTTGTTTCCATGAGTCGTAGTGCCTGTTTACGCTTGGTAGCTTTAATGTCTTCATTTGTTTACGTTGTGCTAGAGATTGTAAGCGGTTTTTGATTCTAGCCCAACTGCTAGACGGAGGTTTGAATCGCCCCCGCCTTACGAAAGTTCTATACCAGGGAATTATTATTCGGAGTGTAAATGGAATAAATCACGGACAGGAATGCTTCGGTGGAAAATCAAACTTATATTTATTTGGTCTAACATACACTGGCTAAAACATGCACTACTAAACAAAATCACTGTCTCTGTGGAGAATAAAATCCAGGTTACAAACAACATACACACAGTACGCAACTGGGGACTATAACAAGCAGTAATTCCCTTGTTGCTATGGTGGACTTTAACTTCACCCCTACCAACGAATTACCCAGTCGCATAAACCCCTTCGCCTGGCTGAACCAAACGAAGCTCCCCCCCTCGGAATAGCCCAAAAACTTCACTTCTGAGAAAAACCCTGAGCCCCCTTACACCTCACCCAGCTTGCCTGGGATATCTGGTTACCGGCTTCAGACACTCGAGACTATGCTTACCACCACACACAGTCGGTCTCGATCGCTTCGCTCAGCAGCTTCTTCCTCTGGTACTTCTTGTTCGGTCAATCTTGGTGGAGCGAGAGCGAGACAGAGAAAAAGAATGGTGGGAAAGGATCTATCTTTATAGGAGTCTGGCTACCCCTATCTTTCCCGCCAATCTTTAAAATCCTTTCTGAGGCTAGTGGGTTCATTGTTCTGCTTCTCTTCTGAGATGGAGGTGAGAAGTGCTTTTGCGTATTAGAGTGGCTTCCTAATAAGTTCAAGTTCAATGGCCCCCTTCCTTTTTCCAGGACTGTCGGGCGAACCCATACATTCTGGATGACTGGCAGTTCTTTTGTCACAGCCAACTGCCATGCGTTCTCTGGAGTTTTAACAAACCAGTCCCCCACGCATCTGCACAGGGCGATCCCACCACAGGGAAAATGCCCTCTGTAAAATCCCATAAAATCCACAAAAATTTTCTCGACTGAGTCCATTCTTCAAACAGAGACTTTGCGATCTCTTCAAGATGCCTTTACTGCCGTGAAGTAACTGGCGAAAGAGCCCACACAACCAACACGCGAGCAGTCAGCATCCCCGGGGAAATAGAAGGAATGACAGCCATTAACAATCTCAGCACAATGGACACCCCCCCGTATTGAAGAACACAGAGTTCAGCTGCCCAACGAGTGCCAGCATGCTGGGGTGAGGAAGTGAAGAGTACCAGATTGAAAGGGGGGAAGAGAATGAAAGGAATAAAAAAACAACTTGGGGTGGAGTTTCTGCTTTGGGTACAATCGGGAAATTGGGAGCAAAATGCGTTCGAAATTGCGCCGGTTAGGTTCCAACTCCAGTTTCTGCTGAAATGCATTGGCATAATCGCAAACGTAAAATCTTCTGCGAACCAACGCATTCGGGCAGCGTAATGGAACATATCGTTCGTTTTTCTTTGCGTTTACACATATTCCTCGATGTAGCGAAGAGCGGTAACCTGGTGCCGTTTTATTAATATCGTTGAAAATGGCATTTTTACAAAAATAGGCATTTTTAATAGAAGTCCTCCACCTGTGAGTAACCCAATTTAAAATCACTGAAAATAACTTGAAAAAGCCTACACTGAACCATTTACTCGTTTCACTGGAAATACACTAGTCCCTTTTAGTAAATTCAATTTTTTTAACATGTAAAAATTTTTCAAACGTGTCGCCAATGCCTGTGCACCTAAAAAAAGCAAGCTCAATTGGAAGAGCCTCCTTGAAGGATCGCAAACGGCGGAAACTCGCCAGCCACATTATTTCGATTTGGGGGGCGTGGCCAGCTTTGTGGGCGGGGCCAGTTTCGGACAATTTCAATTTTAAGCCAACGTTAAAGATCGTGGAGAATCGGTTTACACTGGACGCAACTTACACTTGAGTTTCCACGATCTTTTGTGCAGGTTTGGCCAATTTCGCCCATATTGCGCTGACAAAACTAACGCAAACTAGCGTGAAACTCGACCCTCCTTGCGTTTATGTAGCATCTTCTCATGCTCTCAAGATGTCCCAAACCGTTGCACAGCCAATGAGTTGCTTCTGATGAGTAGTCAATGCTCTTATGTAGGAAAACACGACAGCCAATTTGTGCACAGCAAGATCCCACAGACAGCAATGAGATGAATGAACCATCTGTTTTGTGGTGTTGCTCGAGCGATAAATGTTGGCCAGGACGCTGGGAGAATTTCCCCAGCGCTTCTGCAAACAGCGCCCGGGAATCTTTTACATCCACCTCGAGGCTGAGAGGGCCTTCATCAAACAAGACAGCACCTCTGAAATTACAGTACTACCTCCGAACTGTACTGAAGTGTCGGGCTAGATTATATCCCTGGGGTGGGACTTGAACCCGTGACCTTCTAATGTGAAAAAAGTGTTATCACCAAGTCTAAGCTGCCACCAAATGTCACATTCTGGGGAAGTAGAAGTAGAGTACCAGCAGAAAGGAGAAGAGTACTGTACCAGGCTGAACTGATGAGGGAGAGGGAGAAAGTGCCAAGCATGAATAGGGAAGGCTTGAGGAGGATACACTATCTCTCTGAATGTTGGAGAGTGGGATGGAGTGTCACTTTCAGAACTGGGTCCCGATGGGCTAACCTGCGGTTGTATAGAAGATGTTGTGGAGTTTGGATGCAGGTATTAAGGGAGCTTTTGTGTACATGAAAGTCTGATGGATTTGTTGAAAATCCAACTGTCAATTTGTATTTTTATAATTAAAACACTATTAAATGTAAACTATAAAAGTTCTTAAAATGAACCAGAATACAATATTTTTAATGTAAAAATTCAAAATGTTTCTGGACAGCATGACCTATCAATGCCAAGGTTTCAACATTCAGATTTCCCCGTCTCACTATCGTGTACTTAGATTTTTTCGTTCAATGCAAGTGAAGGAATTTTTTTTTTACTTCCTGGGATGTGGGCATCGCTGGCAAGGCCAGCATTTATTGCCCCTCTTGAACCACGGCAGTCCGTGTGGTGAAGGTACTCCCACAGTGCTGTTAGGGAGGGAGTTTTGATGGCGATATATTTCCAAGTCAGGATGGTGTGTGTGACATGGAAGGGAACTTGGAGGTGCTGGTGTTCCCAAGCGCCTGCTGCCCTTGTCCTTCTAGGTGGAAGAGGTCGCGGGTTTGGGAGGTGCTGTCGAAGATGCCTTGGCGAGTTGCTGCAGTGCACCTTGTAGATGGTACACACTGCAGCCACGGTGCGCCGGTGGTGGAGGGAGTGAGTGTTTAAGGTGGTGCATCAGGTGCCAATCAAGCAGGCTGCTTTGTCCTGGATGGTGTTGAGCTTCTTGAGTGTTGTTGGAGCTACACTCATCCAGGCACGTGGAGAGTATTGGATCACACTTCTGACTTGCGCCTTGTAGATGATGGGAAGGCTTTGGGGAGTCAGGAGGTGAGACACTCGCTGCAGAATATCCAGCCTCTGGCCTGCTCTTGTAGCCACAGTATTTATGTGACTGGTCCATTTAAGTTTCTGGTCAATGGTGACCCCAGGATGTTGATGGTGGGGGATTCGAAGTTGGTCAATTGGGCAGCCATTAGACTCTCGCCTGTTGGAGATAGTCATTGTCCGGCGCTTGTGTGGCGTGAATGTTACTTGTCACTTATCAGCCCAAGCCTGAATGTTGTCCAGGTCTCGCTGCATGCGGGCATGGACTACTTCATTATCTGAGAAGTTGCGAATGGAACTGAACACTGTGCAATCATCAGCGAACATCCCCACTTCTGACCTTATGATGGAGGGAAGATGGTTGGACCTAGGACACTGCCTTGAGGAACTCCTGCAGCGATGTCCTGGGGATGAGATTATTTGCCTCCAGCAACCACAACCAAGTCATGTATACCTCTCATTCATATCATAAAAGCCTGTGTAACTAATGCAGTAGATTTCCGCTTCGGGCGCAACTAGCGATTCCGGTGTAAATTGCACTCGTTTTGAAAAGTGTTTTCTTCCCCCCGGATTTCCGCTCAAACTCATTTGCATATCACCAAACACAAAATCTACCATGAACCAGCGCATTCGGCCAGCATTTTAAAACATAATATTCAAAAAAACATTTGCTTTAAAAAATATTCCTTGATATATTTAAGAATGATAACTTGGTAAGTTTTGATTAGTACAGCTAAAAATAGGTTTGTCACAAAAAAATAAGCATTTTAAATCAGTGTCAATCCACCAACTGTGAGTAACCCTGATTTTGAAATGACTGAAAATGACTTTTTAAAAAATATACAAAACTATTTTCTAGTTAGATTGGGGTACAGAAGTCAGTTCCTTAGTAAATTTAAAAACAAAAATCATTCAAAACATTTTAGAACTTGCCTATTAGTGTCCATGCGCTCAAAAGATCCAGATTAATTTTTGGAGTCTCCTCGAAGGCCCGCCAACGAGCGCAATTAGCGGAAACTCGCCACGGTGATTAATTCACCCTGGGGACGTGGCCAGTTTTGTGGGCAGGAACGGCTTCCAGCGCGATGTTTGCAAAACTAACGCAAAAGATGGCGGAAACTCAATTTGCGCTTAAAGTTCCGCACTCTTTGATGCCGGTTACGCTGACATTGGGGGAATTGAGCTGAAAAAACAACACGCAAGTGACTGGAAACTCTCGGCCTGAGTATTTGTTTTCATCTCAAGCTTGTGTTTTTATAAATGCTGTTTATCAAATCAAATCAAATCAACTTTATTGTCCTTGTTAGTGCACAAGTGCAGTACAACAAATGTAGGCTTGCGGCTCCCGAGAGTGTACATTTAGATTAAGACATTTAAACATTCAACATACATTTGGCTTGTAATACATTAACATAAACATCACCATAATAAAGTGCATTGGCAGATGTGCAGGCTTTAGAGTTTATTTGTGGAGTTCAGTAGGATGACAGCCCTGGGAAAGAAGCTGTTCCTAAATCTGGTCGTACGGGTGCGAATGCATCTGTAGCGTCTCCCAGATGGCAGGAGGGTGAACAGACTGTGGCTGGGGTGGGTAGGGTCTTTGATGATGGACCGTGACCTCCGTAAACAGCGTTTCTGGTATATGTGCTCTATTTAATGAACAGAAAATTGTGTGGGATTCCTTAGCTGTAACGATCCTTCCCACCTAATTTGGGACCTTGCTGTGCACAAATTGGCTGCTGCATTTCCTACATTACACCAGTGACTACACTTCAATTTGCATTGCATCCAATCAATTGAAGAGCAAAAGAGGGAAATCTGCCCCAAAGAGATTGGGATTCCCCGAGGAGGTGATTAGGCACTATATCTGGAGGTCATTTCTTTATTTTTCTCTCTTTCTATCAGTGCTTTATTAAGATCTGGGTTCACCCAAACAAATCTTTTAACAGTGGGGAAGTCCCTCGTAGTTGCTCCGAGTTTGCAGCCGTAACTTCATCGGAAGTGTGGCAGCAGGTGCTTTAGAAATGCAAGTCTTTCTTTATCAAAGCCCACGAACCAACTAACATTACTGTTGCCTTTAAGTAACTTTCTGATAAAGATTTCAAGTGACGTGTCTTTATATACCAATAAAGGTTTCAAGCACTTAACGCTGCTCCTCAGGATTTATTTCAGCGAGAAAGAACCACTCCATTTTCCCGCAGTCCTTAAATAGATTTGCTGTTGCTGGAGGGAGTACGTAATGAACTTTTAGTGCATTGCTGCGTATCTGCAATAAAAGTTTGATGAAGATGTATATCAGGATAAAAGGATTTGACCACAACTAATCAAACATCCCTTGTTTCAAAATGTATCAAAGTAACTTATTAAATATTTATCCTTTTTTGTAAGAGTCAGTGTGTATAGTACATGCTGTAATTTCGGCATCAGATTCTAAGCCTCACATTTGTGGATTTAACAAAGTTAACTGAATTTTTCATGTCTCAGAAGAAATCTATCAGATAAATTTACCAACCCCAGGCTCCCAGGAGGAAGATGTGCTTGTTAAGAATGTGAGAGTTTCCAACACTAACGCCTGTACACTAATCTATAGCGTTGAGCACAGCTCCCTGCTGCGAGAATGGGATCAACAGCTTTACCCTCTCATGTCATGAAACACTAGGATACATTTTTTTGCTGGTGACGGTGTTGTGGAACAGCATAGCCCGAAGGGGCAGTCAGGAAAGCATATGACTGCCAAGTCTCTGCTCACAATACAAGGCACAAACCAATCTAGGGCCGCAAGGTGGGCAAAGGAAACTCTCGCGGCAAAACAGGTGACACGTTCATTATAATATTAAAACAACACAACTTCCCGTAATTCCCATCAGGAATGCATGTTAAGATTCACAACCCACTGAGTGAAGAAATTCCTCCTCATCTCAGTCTTAAATGGGCGACCCCTTATCCTGAGACTACGCCCCCTAGTTCTAGACTTTCCAGCCAGGGGCAAACAACCTCTCAGCATCTACCCTGTCAATCCCCCCTCAGAATCTTATTTCTTTCAATGAGATCACCTCTCATTCTTCTAAACTCCAGGCAGTGTAGGCCCGATCTACTCAATCTCTCCTCGTAGGACAACCCTCAATGATTTTCAGAAAGGAAGAGGATAAAGTTGGTGAGTATTTTAGGGGGTTAAATTGGATAACCTCCGAAAATGGGCGTGGGTACCGCGGCACGGGATTAACCTGCGCCCGCTCATTGCGTTGCAGGCAGCGCGTTAAATTGGCACTGCCTGCTGTTTCAAATGACTGATGCGTGCAGCCAGCGTTACCCGCGCTGTTCATAGAAACATCAAAACATAGAAGATAGGAGCAGGAGTAGGCCATTCGGCCCCTCGAACCTGTTCCGCCATTTAATGAGATCATGGCTGATCATCCAAATTCAGTAGCCTGTCCCTGCTTTCTCCCCATGTCCCTTGATCCCCTTAGCCTTAAGAAATATATCTAACTCCTTCTTGAATATATTTAATAAGTTGGCCTCAACTGCCTTCTGTGGCAGAGAATTCCACAGGTTCACCACACTCTGGGTGAAGAAATTCCTCCTCATCTCTGTCCTAAATGGCTTACCCCTTATCCTTAGACTGTGACCCCTGATTCTGGAATCCCCCGCCATCAGGAACAGTCTTCCTGCATCTAATCTGTCTAGTCCTGTTAGAATTTTATAAGTTTCAATGAGATCCCCTCTCATTCTTCCAAACTCTAGCGAATATAAGCCTAATCGACCCAATCTCTCCTCATACATCATTCCTGCTATTGCATTGGTTGCACACATCAGTGTTGAGTCTGTGTTTTCAAATGTAGTTATGCTGAATAACAGGACACAGACTACAGAAGTAATTAAACAGGTCTTTAGTGATTGAGGGTCAGGGCTGAACTGAGATACACTTTGCTCCGCAGGGTTTATATACCGGTGTGGTCACCACCGGTACTACAATGTACAGGAGCCATCAAAAAGTAGTCCATCACCTTAAGGTATCCTCTTAAGGTAGCACAGGTTACATACACTACAATTCCTCCCCTTTTAGCTTAACAGTGTACACCCCAAATTAACATTACATGGATAACATATGTACAATTTACACACAAGAACTGTTCAAAGATTCAGTCTCTGAGGAGGCCTCCTGATCCGGGCCGGATAACGCCTTTCAGGGGTCTCTGGTTCTCGTTGCTGGGGTGACTCATCCACTTGATCTCCTATGGATTTAACATCATCCAATATGTTCGAGTCTGAGGTAGATACTACAGGCTCAATAAGTTCTTCAACTGGTGTCTCTGCTGTAGACATGGGGTCGGCCCTTGTTCTCGATTCCACCAGTTGGTCAGCATGACGTCGTATTACGTTCTCTCCAACGTCTACCGTGTACATCAAGGGTCCTTGTCGTGCACGAATTGCTCCAGGTTGCCATTTATCATCCCTATAGTCCCTGGCCAACACTGGTTGTCCTATTTCAAAACTACGAGTGGCCTTGTTATTTACATGCTGGAATTGCTTGTTTTCGACTTCCCTTCGCACATTGGGTTTTAACAAATCCAACGGGACCGCAACCTCCTGGTATAGAACATTATGGCGGGGCTTTGATTTGTCACTGCATGCATGGCGTTTCGATACGCCATCAGGAAATTGTCCACCTTGTGTTGTAGTGGAATATGGTCTTCACTCATGGCCTTTATCGCCTTTTTGAACGATTGTACAAATCTCTCGGCCAACCCATTTGTAGCCGGATGATATGGGGCAGATGTATAGTGTTTCACCCCATTCTTTTTCATGAATTTCTGGAATTCTTCTGACACGAACTGTGGTCCGTTGTCTGAACATTTTTGCTCCGGCAACCCATTCCTTGCAAATATGGTTCTTAGAACTGCGATTGTCTTCTCAGAGGTAGTGGTCGACATCTTAATCACTTCTGGCCATTTAGAATGTGCGTCTACTGCTATCAAAAACATGGAATCCATGAATGGAACTGCAAAGTCGATATGCACACGTTGCCATGGGGTTGAAGGCCATTCCCACGGATGCAGCGGTGCAATTGGAGGTGCATTTTGAACTTTTTGGCACCCTGAGCAGCTTTTAGTCAGATCCTCTATTTGTTTGTCGATACCTGGCCACCACACATAAGCCCTAGCAAGGCTTTTCATCTTGACTCCCCCCAGATGACCTTCGTGCAATTCTTTCAGGACTCTGTCCCTTAATTTAGGAGGAATAATCACCCTTGTTCCATACATCAATGTTCCTTGACATACGGACAGCTGTTCTCGTCTGGCTGAGAATGCTGGTAACAGTGGTTCACCATGTGCTGGCCATCCCTTCACTGTCAAGTCGTAGACCCGAGACAGTGTCGGGTCATTTCGGGTCTCTCTCTCAATACCCGCATTGGTGACTGGTAAGCATTCGATGATGGTCGAGTGAAATATCTCAACAGAGTCAACTGCCGGTGCTTCTTCCTCTGTAGGTAGTGGCAGGCACGACAGTCCATCAGCATTACCATGTTGCTTTGTACCTTTGAATTCAATATCATATTGATGTGCCCCGAGGAAAAGGGACCATCTCTGAAGCCTCTGCTCCGTCATTACTGGAACACCCTTCTTAGGGTTGAAAATGGAAACCAACGGCTGGTGATCTGTCAGCAGCGTAAACTTTTGGCCTTGCAGGTAATGGTTAAATTTCTTAACTCCCCACATGAGGCTGAGAGCCTCCCTATCTATCTGAGCATAGTTGCGCTCAGCGGAGGTCAATGATCTGGATGCGAAAGCGACTGGCCTTTCCGAGCCATCTGGAAACTTGTGCGAGTACACTGCCCCGATACCATATGGAGAAGCATCACAAGTGAAGCGAATAGGCAGCGTTGGGTTAAAGTGAGCCAACACTTCCTTAGAGGTGATCAGTGCCTTGCTCTTTCGAAAAGCCCGCTTACAATCATCGCTCCACTTCCATGGTATTCCCATTTGCAAAAGAGTGTTTAGCAGGTGTAACACCGTGGATAAATTTGGAAGAAACTTGTGGTAATAGTTAACCAACCCGAGGAACGACCTCAACTGGGATATATTCTCCGGTGCAGGAGCTTTTACAACAGCCTCGATCTTGTCAGGTGACTTATGGAGCCCTTCCTGGTCAATGACGTGGCCGCAGTATGAGATTCGCTTTTGAAAGAACTCACATTTCTGGCGATTAACTCTGAGCCCATATTCTTTCAATCTGATGAGCACCTGCTCCAAATTCGCGAGGTGATCCTTATCGTTATCTCCTGTAATCAGGATGTCATCCAGGTAGCATTGTGTGCCTGGAATTCCCTGCAATACCTGCTCCATGGCCCTTTGCCAAATCACTGGAGCCGATGCCACTCCAAAAACCAGTCTATTATACCGATATAAGCCCTTATGTGTGTTGATCGTGAAATACTGGCGTGACGCTTCATCAACTTCCATCTGTAGGTACGCCTGCACCAGGTCTATCTTGGTGAAGTGTTTCCCGCCAGACAGTGAAGCGAAGATATCTTCAATCCGCGGAAGCGGATATTGCACCATGTGAAGAACCGGATTAACAGTGATCTTGAAATCGCCACAGATGCGAACCTTCCCAGGTTCCCCCGGCTTGTTGCTCAACGAACACTTCATGACAGGAACAATGGGTGTGGCCCATTCGCTCCAGTCCACCTTGGACAGTACCCCTGAACATTCTAGCCCTTCCAGCTCTGCTTCCACAGCAAGTCGTATCGCATAAGGTACCGGTCTGGCTTTGAAAAATTTGGGGTTTGCATGTTCTTCAACCTTGATGTTTGCCGTAATTCCTTTCAGTGTTCCCAGTCCCTGTTGGAACACCTCCTTAGCATCGTCTAATATTTTGGACAGTCGTTTAGGCTTGACGTCGTCCTCCTTACAGGCATCTACAGTCAGTGCTTGTATGGAATGCCAGTCCACATTTATTCTCCGGATCCATTCCCGTCCCAGTAGTGGCAGACCTCCATCAGGTAACACATACAAGTCCATTTTCTGACTTTCTTTACCATTGTAGACCACATTTACTTTTATCTTTCCTTTGGGGTATACTATTTGCCCCGTGTATGTTTTCAATACAATCTCCGTATCCCTCAGGGGAATGTGCGAGAATAACCTTTTGTAATCTTGCTTATTCATGACCGTTAATGCCGGTCCAGTGTCCAATTCCATCTTCACTTGGACTCCTGCTATCCGAAGCATAACCCAGATAGTTTGGTGGTCTGCTGTGTTACCCACATTATGTATTTTTAGACAACCCAGTTCCTTACTGCTGGAGTCTGAATCCATCTTCTGTTTATCTGAACTGTTCTCTGTCACCTTGTGTACTTTTTTGTACTTCTCCTGCGGTGACTTTTTGCTGCTGGTCTTCTTTCCTGACCGGCATACTCTCGCTATGTGACCAAGTTTGCCACATTGCCTGCATTCTTTATCTATGAACCAGCACTGGTTCTGGTCATGCGTTGTCCTTCTGCAATGATAGTACTTTACTGCGCCCAATGCCATTTCATTGGTGCTGAATTCCAATGGTCTTTGCTGTATCTCTGCAGTGCCTCGTGCTGCTGCCTCGTGCGATGCTGCAATGCTGAAAGCTTTGTCCAGCATAAGATCCTTTTCCTCTAGCAGTCGCTTCTGGGTTCCTTCCCTTAGGAGCCCACACACAAACTTATCTCTCAGTGCATCTGCTAGTCCTGTACCAAACTGGCAGTACTTTGATAACTTGCGCAGTTCGGTTAGGAATTCAGCGTTGCTTTCTTCTTTAAGTTGAATTCTTTTGTAGAATTTAAATCGTTCCGCTATCAGCAGCGGCGTGGGGTTTAAATGCTCTTGCAGGATAGTAACAATATCCGCGAAACTCTTCCCTACCGGTTTGTCTGGTGTTACAAGGTTCCTTAATAACCCGTACGTCTTTGCACCCATCGAGTTTAATAGGGTTAGTGCTTTCTTATCATCTGGTACCTCATTAGTTGTACAGTAAACTTCGATGCGTTCCACATAAGTGGCCCAACCTTCCACATCGTTATCAAAAGCAGTGATGTTACCCGTTTTTGGCATCCTTGCTGAGTTTCTCCTTTCCCTTCGGATATTATTATTATTTATTTCATTTTTTATTTTATTTTTTATTTTCAAGATGGCGGCTTTTCCCGTGCTTGGCGGCTTTTCCCGCGCTTGTCTTCTTCCCCCACCAACTCAAAATGGCGATTCCCACGCTGTTGCCATTCACGCCTCCCAGCGGTCCTTTATTTTCCCCTGCGCTGCTGCTCTTGTTCCCCGCCGCTCCTGCGGTCCTTGTGGTCATAAACGCTTTTCTGGCTGCTGCGCGTCTCTGCCCCGATTGCAGTCCAGCCCCTGACACCGGCTGCGGTCATGTTCTCCGCCCTTTTCGTCGTTTTCCCTCCCCTTCTCTCACTGACAACTCGGCCGACTTCCCCCCATGCCGCTCGATCGGGCTTACCCGCCGCTGTCATCGAAGGGATGTTCACTGATGTTTGACTTCGTGGCCAGAAACCAACCCGGGTTCCCGATGGCCTCCCGCGCGATGCAGTGCCCAGCAGGATGTTGAGGGCGGATGCCCTTGCTCGACGCCCATTTCAGAGGACGAAGCTGCCTTTGATGCAAAACTGCCGCTAGGTAAGATCAGACTCGTCGCCACTGTTGAGTCTGTGTTTTCAAATGTAGTTATGCTGAATAACAGGACACAGACTACAGAAGTAATTAAACAGGTCTTTAGTGATTGAGGGTCAGGGCTGAACTGAGATACACTTTGCTCCGCAGGGTTTATATACCGGTGTGGTCACCACCGGTACTACAATGTACAGGAGCCATCAAAAAGTAGTCCATCACCTTAAGGTATCCTCTTAAGGTAGTACAGGTTACATACACTACAATCAGCAGTGGGCCAAGCATCATGAGTGGCTAGTGCTACTTAAAGGCAGCCTGCACCTCTTAAAGGGGTGGTGCACTGTGGCTGCAAGAAGTGGTTGCAGTCCTTTGTGAACTGAACCTGTGCTGTAACATATTGAAGAATGGCTGAGCATGCAAGAGAGCCAAATATAGGAAACCCCCAAAAAAACACAGTTGTAACAGCAGCCAGAATAAATAATCCAGCAGCTAACCCATAAGTACTCCATGATCCCTTTAGATAGCACCCGTGGGGGCGGGGTGGTCCTTCATTCTTTTTAACATCATGTTAAGCTGTGCAAGGTTAAGACAAGGTGGTGGCTTTAAATCAGAGTTGTACACCCTTCAACATCTGGCTGCTTTGCATGTTGCCGGTGGTCATTACCTTTACCAAGATGGCGTCCTGCGCACTTCCCGTCGGAAGTGCACGCGTTCATCTCGGAACCCATTTTCGAGTTTTAGTTGATAGCGCCTAAAGATCGGGAGCTACACGGAACAATTTTAGCCCTCATTGAATCATACAGCACAGAAGAAGGCCATTCGGCCCATAGTGCCTGTGCCTGCTCTTTTAAAGAGCTATCCATTTAGTCCCACTCCCCCTTACTCATTCCCTATAGCCCTGCAAATGTTTTCCTTTTCAAGTATGTATCTCATTTCCTTTTGAAAGTTACTATTGAATCTGCTTCCAGGCAGTGCATTCCAGATCATAACAACTCGCTGTGTTAAAAAAAAAATCTCCTTATCTCCCCTCTGGTTCTGCTGCCAATTATCTTAAATCTGTATTCCCTGGTTACCGACCAGAAAGCCAGCAGAAACGATTGCTCTTTATTTCATTTACCAAAACCCTTCATCAAGAAAAAAAAATGCAACATTTAAAAAAAATTTTGAAATTTTATCTCCCACTGATACATTCTCCCAAAATCACAGCAGCGACTCTAATGTATGATAATAATAGCTTCTCAAGTGAAGAACTGTTCATCCATTATGGGTTTTACAATAGTCCATAGATAATTACAACTTCTTATTTGAATTTACCTGCTGTCTAATTGATGTGCGCTTCAGACAGAACACTGCCATTTATTTCTGTGCAATTGGAGTACACGGAAAACTGTTATAAATTCATTAATCATTCCTGCATTTTTGTGCCTGCATAACCAATAATTAAACGGCAATACATGACGCTAAAGATGGAAGGTGAGATATTAATCTGAGGATTTACAGTAGGGAACATGTGCAGTGGCTCCATTCTAGCTCCTCATCCTTGGAATTCTCTACCCCAGAGGGCTGTGGAGGCTCAGTCGATGAGTATATTCAAGACAGAGAGCGATAGATTTTTGGATACTAAGGGAATTAAGGCATATGGGGAAAGTGGAATTGAGGTCGAAGATCAGCCATGATCTCACTGAATGGTGGAGCAGCCTCAAGGGGCTGTGTGGCCGACTCCTGCTCCTATTTCTTACATCCTTATTTGTTGGTCATAAATGGAACTATTTTGAAAGTCGCTCCTTGGCTGTACATTAAATAACAATCTTACAACTTGCATATGTCTATCACAATTCAAAGTGTCACCCCATGAAGTGTCACACTTCAAAGTGTACGTCTCACACACACACACACACACACACACACAGAACAGAGAGTCAGCCAGCAGAACAACAGCAGTGGGACTGATGCTAACGGTGGGAAGCAGCATCGCTGGGCTGAGTACCAAAAGCTCACTGTGTAAGGAATTCCCACCCACCGGCCCTGCTCCCTCTCAGCATTGTGAGGGAGGCCCAAGGCTTCGCTCTTTACCAGGCCTTTCACAAAGCTGGGAAGTAAAGCCAGCACCCAGCCTAGTTTGCATCCCTTCCATTGAAATCTCACTGGAGTTATGGATGGAATGTTTCAGAAGGGCTGAGGATTTTTGGCCCATATATGTTGACATTTTTTAAATGACTACTAGAAAATGGTCTTTTTTTTAAAACGAAGGATATTATTTAAGATTTAAATGGGCTAAAATGTAATAATACAGCAAGAAACATTCGTCATTTAATTCCATGTACATAATAACACTGCACATTTTATCTTTGTGTCCGGTAACAGTAGAAGAGACTATCCGTGTGGAATTCTGTGTGGAGACCTCACTGTGGGCAAAAATGAGATTTGATATGTAATGAAGAGGGAGCAGAAATAAAGCAATAAGATGGAGCCCAAGTGTAAAAGGGATAAGCTAGGAAGATAGATTGGAGATGCTCAACCTCTACAGTCTGGAAGAAGATTAAGGATGAGCCTCACTGAGGTACATAAAATGGCATAGATAAGATAAACCCACATTGTAGCACATTGTTTCAAAGCAAATCAATAAAAAGTAAATTTAAAACAGATATTAGAAAGATTTTTTTGCAATGAATACTTGGAATGATCTGACTGATAATATGGTAGAGGAAAGGACATTAAAGGAACTGAAAATGTAGTTAGATGCTTAGAGATCTAGAGGGATGAGTTTAATGGGCTAAATGGTCTTATTCTGCCTATTTTAATGTTCTTAAAGTAATATGGCATCTTAAACATTCGCTCCCTCCACCACCGGTGCACCGTGGCTGCAGTGTGTACCATCTACAAGATGCACTGCAGCAACTCACCAAGACTTCTTCGGCAGCACCTCCCAAACCCGCGACCTCTACCACCTAGCAGGACAAGGGCAGCAGGCGCATGGGAACACCACCACCTCCAAGTTCCCCTCCAAGTCACACACCAACCTGACTTGGAAACATATCGCCGTTCCTTCATCGTCGCTGGGTCAAAATTCTGGAACCCCCTCCCTAACAGCACTGTGGGAGTACCTTCACTACAGGGACTGCAGCGGTTCAAGAAGGCGGCTCACCACCACCTTCTCAAGGGAAATTAGGGATGGACAATAAATGCCGGCCTTGCCAGCGACGCCCACATCCCAGGAACAAATAAAAAAATAACTAATAAGGAGCAACGGATAGACTCCACAGAGTTCTTAGTATGGAGAAGGAACCAGAAAAGTTGTCAATACAAAGCTGGAGAGCTTCTCAGTATCCAATCATCTCTCCTACTTTCAAGCAGAGCTGGGTACAGCTGATCTAAAGAGTGGAAAAGAAAGTCTAGTGTTCTCCACTCATTGATAATTTTCCAGGAACTTATTTTTTCCGCAGCGAGAGCATTTGTGTTTCGTTCTAAATTGTGGAATTGCCAGAAACAGGTGAACCAATCCCTGAAAATGAGAAGATCTATTCTGCGGTCATCATCAATGTCCCCTCTAAGATGAGCGCCTGCGCGGCCGGACAGCAATCGGGAAGGTGCTGCGTAGAGCCCTCACAAGCTGTTTCCTGTAAGGTACCACATACAAAAAATAATTTACAGAATCACAGAAACCCCACAGTGCAGATAGAGGCCATTTTGGCCCATCGAGCCTGCACCGACACATATCCCACCCGATCCCTGTAACCCCTACACCAACACATATCCCACCCTATCCCCGTAACCCCACGTATTTAATCCCCCTAACACTAAGGGTCAATTTATCATAGCCAATCAACCTAACCCACACATCTTTGGACTGTGGGAGGAAACTGGAGCACCCGGAGGAAACCCACGCAAACACGGGGAGAATGTGCAAACTCCACACAGACAGTCACCCGAGGCCGGATTCGAACCCGGGTCCCTGGCGCTGTGAGGCAACAGTGCTAACCACTATGCCACCGTGCTGCCCATTAGCGGGAACATCGGCCATCACACTAGAATGTAGTACCGCACGTTGTGGAATAGAAGGTCAAAGAAACATCCCATTTTAGAATCAAGCAAAATCCCAGAGGAATCCAAGTATAAACTGAAGTGAAATAAAAACAGAAAATGCTGGAAATACTCAGCAGGTCAGGCAGCATCTGTAGAGAGAGAAACAGAGTTAACGTTTCAGGTCGATGACCTTTTGTCAGAACTGGAAACAGTTAGAGATGTGACAGGTTTTAAGCAAGTGCAGAGGCAGGGAAAGGGGGGAGGGGAGGAAAGAACAAAAGGGAAGGCCTGTGATTGGGTGGAAGGCAGGAGAGATTAAATGACAAAAGGGATGATGGTGCGAGGCAAAAGGAGATGGTAGTGGGACAAGTTAAGAGACAAAAGTTGGGTCCAGGAGAGGTGTAAATGGAAAGAGCAGAATCAGCACCTGCTGTCCGAAAAGATGGGGGCCGAGGTTATGATCTGAAATTGTTGAACTCAATGAAGTTTATAAAGTGCCTTATTACAAGATGAGGTGCTGTTCCTCGAGCTTACATGTAGGAGAATAAAGTGTAAGAGGCCGAGGACAGAGAGGCCAGAGTGGGAGTGGAGCGGAGAATTAAAGTGACAGGCGGCCCAAAGCTCGGGGTCACGCCTGCGGACTGAACGGAAATGTTCCGCAAACCGAAGTGAGTTGGGCTTATTCAAAATCCTGGTAGTGGACTTACTCCTGATTTGGTCAAGCGACAGATCCAAAAAGATCGTTTCTCAATCTTGCTTGAGGCTGCACTTTATAGCGAGCAGACAGATAAGACTTTCATTCCATCCATCTGGGCTAGATTTGAACCAAAATCAGAAAGATAAAAAGGCAATATCTAACCCACTATGATATCTAATTCTCTCATGAATAATCATCTTTAAACAGACAAGTCCAACCTAACAAGAATTTGCTCTGATTGTCTGACAATTTCAGGGTTACTGACTCAACCCCATCATTCATCACATTAGTAAACTCCAGCTGGTTAAGTCATTGTGAATTGTAAAGCATAATGAGGAGGGACCACCTGCTTCAGATCCTGACCTCTGACATGGGAACGATACATAGGGAGATTTTCTTGTTGCTCAGACAGTAGTTTGGTTTGGCACCCTTACTGGTTTGCGATCTCGCTGTCTGACTTTCCTTGCTGTACTGGACTCCGGTTGTTCAATGCACGCAGGCACGGTAACAGTAAATGATTCCTGATAGGCACAATGTCAGATTGCTGCTTACCAGCACATATCTTCTGCACGAGAATGAAAAAATAAATAATATATCAGCCTCAGATTAAAGTGAAATTATGCTATTGTACAGTGTGATTCTTTAATATCGAGTCGTACATCATAGTTCACAGTGCTAAAAGATTTAAACTAAGTTTATCACTCAAGTGATTAAATGTATGTAAACATTTTAGATCCTACAGTGCCAATGAGTGACTATCTTGTAAAATTCTAGAAATCCCATGGGTGCATGCAATTTTCAAAGTGTACACTCTAATGGGAACTCAACCAAGGCTCTTAGAATTCCATTAATTTCTAACATGAAACGTTGGAATTCTTCCAAACAAGGGGAGGCCCGAGAGATTTTTTTACACTCCATTTTTACAAGATGTGCTGACATCTTTTTTCAAGGGTTGCTAGATTTCACTTAAAAGATAGTGGGCTAGATTTTCAGTATAGACAGTTTTGGGGCGCTAACCTTAGCGCCCGCCCGAAGTTAGCGCCCGCCCCAAAGTAGCGCCCCATTGCCGGAAATTCAGTGGCTTCGCCCTAAGAGGTTGGTGGAGCGCTAAAAGAGGCGTTCCACTACTATCTTTAGGCGCTAAGCCGGCGGTGCAGAGCGCAGCGCCCGAGCTCGGGCGCAGCGCACGGCAGACACTCTGGTGCCAGTGAGCTCTTAAAGGGGAAGGGTGCATGTGTTTTTTTCGGAGGAGGAGGAGGAGGAGGAGGAGGAGGAGGAGGAGGAGGAGGAGGAGGAGGTGGTGGTGGTGGTGGTGGTGGTGGTCGGAAACATAAATACACCATTCACAACAACACACTGGATCCTTCCACACAACACATGCAGACGGCCGTTTATAGTGCAGGAGGAGTGCCCTTTAATTTGCGCTCCCCAGGGTGTGTTGCGTTCCATTTTACAAACGCTCTGGACGCCAGCCGCAGAATGGGGCGGTCTGACTGAAGTTTGGATTCGGGGCGGCCAAAGGGCGTTGCACGAGGATGTGACGTCATTTTCTGCGCGCGCATCCGGGCAGCCGCTAAACTTTGCACCGGCACTAACGGGCAACTTAATTTGGGGCGGGGCGCAAACTGCGCTGCGCCCGGGCGCTACACGAATAGCGCCCGAAAATCACTTCTCTTAAGGCGCTAACTGCTGGCGCAAGCAACTGAAAATCTAGCCCTATATTGGGAGCCAAAAGGTTAATTATACGTACCAGCGATAATTAAACTATAATTTGAGCATGATGAGAGATTAAAATTGAAGATGGAAATTCCAAACAACCAGAATTGACAAAACTAAAACATCATAATAAAATATAATTATGGAACAAAATACAAATTTGAGGGCGGTTAACTTTATAGGCTGCTAAATTAGCATTGAGTTCCATAACTGTCCAACATCTCAAGAGCCAACTCCTTTCTGACCATTTGGCTTAGAAACAACTCCTACCAATTGCAAACCACTGACACTGGATTGGTGTTGAAGGAAAATGCATTGAAGGAGAAGAGAGGATGGATCCTCCCTTGCTTCTTTGGAGATTTGGGCTATGTGGTGCAACTATGAAAAGGTGGTGACACCTTTTGAACAGTGCCTGTCGCCCTGCACAGATCAGACACAATAATGCACATAGGCAAATGAGTACACTCAATGAGTAAAAGAAAGACTTGCATTTCTATAGCACCTTTCACAACCTCAGGACATCCCAAAACACTTTACAGCCAATGAAGTACTTTTGAAGTGTAGTCACTGTTGCAAGGTAGGAAATGCTAGAATTTAGAAGAATGAGAGGGGATCTCATTGAAACTTATAAAATTCTAACAGGACTGGACAGACTAGATGCAGGAAGGATGTTCCCGATGGCAGGGGAGTCCAGAACCAGGGGTCACAGTCTAAGGATAAGGGGTAAGCCATTTAGGACTGAGATGAGGAGGAATTTCTTCACCCAGAGAGTGGTGAACCTGTGGAATTCTCTACCACAGAAGGCAGTTGAGGCCAACTTATTAAATATATTCAAGAAGGAGTTAGATATATTTCTTAAGGCTAAAGGGATCAAGAGATATGGGGAGAAAGCAGGGACAGGGTACTGAATTTGGATGATCAGCCATGATCTCATTAAATGGCGGAACAGGCTCGAGGGGCCAAATAGCCTACTCCTGCTCCTATCTTCTATGTTTCTATGTTTCTATGTGACAACCAAATTGCGCACAGCAAGCTCCCACAAACAGCAATGTGATAATGACAAGATAATCTGTTTTAGTGATGTTGGTTGAGGGATAAATATTGGCCCAGGACACCAGGGATAACTGCCCTGCTCTTCTTTGGTATAGTGCCATGGGATCTTTTACAGCCACCTGAGAGCACAGACGGGGCTTCCGTTTAACGTCACATCCAAAAGACGGCTCCTCTGACAGTCCAGCACTCCCTCTAGACACAAAAGGCATCAAGGGGTATGGGGAGAGAGCGGGAATATGGTATTGAGATGGAGGATCAGCCATGATCATATTGAATGGCGGAGCAGGCGCGAAGGGCCGAATGGCCGAATGGCCTACTCCTGCTCCTATTTTTCTATGTTTCTATGTTTCAGTACTGCACTGGAGCATCAGCCTAGATTGTTGTGCTCTAGTCTCTGGAGTGAGACTTGAACCCACAATCTTCTGACTCAGAGGTGTGAGTGCTACCCACTGATGTTTAGGGTTCAAAAGAAATACTTCAAATGCTTGGACTGGTCAACAAGTAGGATTCTCGCAATATAACCTGCTAGAGAAGGGCATAATTATAAGAGTATGCTGCACAATGTTGGCACAGTCAGAGGGTTTACTATGGAGTTACATGAGCAATGAGACATGGAAGGCCAACAGTATTCAGGTGTGGAGCAGCAACCAGGGAAATGCAGGGAAACAAATGCTGGGATGGCTTCATTGCTCAGAGCCTCTAGTGAGCTTTGCAATTGGCCACATTTATAACCATGGAAACAGCCAGTTGCTTCACCAGTTTACGTCTGGTTATGAACTGATTGCGGGCAGAAATTTCTGTTCCGATGTCTTGGGATGTTAGATTACCTGACCCCAGGAGGTCCAATAGCCCCAGGCACTAAAACAGCAAAATCTGCCCCAACATGTTTAGTTTGTTCAAATTTAGAAAAACAAAATCGTCAGCAAGATATCTGATACTTACAAAAATGTCTTGCAATCTTAAGAGACTCAAAACCAAACTACTGAGAAATCTACACTTGTAGACGTAGAAATTCGAGGCCGCAGGGATCAATCTCTGCACCTGCATGGTGAGGCCTGAGTCCCACCCGATATTGGCCCTCGAGCCTTGTTACCATCAAGCCAGCGAGCTGCAGATATTAACCAGCAACTCAGCAGTGAAGCATGATTGAACATTGGACCCCTGCAATGCCAGCAGTGGCCCTCAGTTAAGTAATGAAGGCGGGCAACCGGATAAGGGGCGACCGGGAAGGGGAATTGATTAGGAAGGGGGGCTGTGATTGCGTTGGGAAGGAAGCGATAGGCAGGAGTGAGATAGTGGTGATGATGGTGGGGCGGGGGGGGGGGAGTTAGTGGCGGGAATGGGGGGAGGGGCAGTGGCCTGCAACGGTCCACGTTCTTTGAATGCAGGGGAGGGGGAGGGGCAAAACATTCAGTTAAGTATAATTTTAAATGTTACCTTGTTGGTTGCAGCAGCAGTGGTCCCTTTAAGATAGCTGCCTCAGGGCAAACCAAATGAGCGTTATGCTCTTATTTGCATTATGCAAAGTTCAGGCATGGACACTGCACGCAGATTTATTGGGCTTTATTAATATGGTGGGCGGCACATTTCCTGCCCGCCATTCTGGAGGCTTAGTAGGCTGTTTAGCACCTGTAAGATGGGTTCAGCGCAGCCAAGTTTTATTAGCCGTTGAGTTTGTCCAATACAGAGTGCCCTCTCTTCTCACGGAGACACACCACGATTGTCTAAGTCCAGAAAATCTAGGTCCAAGGTGGCAGAGCCAAGGTGCAGGAATCCCCAAGTGTGTACTGAGGTACTGCTTGACTTTCATCGTATAAAACAGCACAGTTTACCAATATGGTGCATTGCTTGACCAGCTGGGGCCATACTATCTGTTAGGGCATTGGTTTAAAGGGTTATTTGGAGCATAGTGGAATAATCCCAGACCCCAGTGAGAGGCCCATCCCTCCAGGCTCCATTATTGATTATTCATTCATGGGATGTGGGCAAGGCTGGCATTTATTGCCCAACCCTAGTTGCCCTTGAGAAGGTGTTGGTGAACCTTATTCTTGAACCGTTACAGTCCGTGTGATGAAGGCACTCCCACAGTGCTGCTAAGTCAGGAGTACCAGGATTTTGACCCAGCGACGACGAAGGATCGGCCGATATATTTCCAAGTCAGGATGGTGTGTGACTTGGAGGGGAATTGGAGGTGCTGATGTTCCCATACTAACAATAGCCTGTTCTATTTCAACTTTGGGAATCTGCATTTGGGTAACTGTGTCAATGACAGAAACATAGAAACATAGAAACATAGAAGATAGGAGCAGGAGTTGGCCATTCGGCCCTTGGAGCCTGCTCCGCCATTCAATGAGATCATGGCTGATCATCCAAATTCAGTACCCTGTCCCTGCCTTCTCCCCATATCCCTTGATCCCTTTAGCCTTAAGAAATATATCCAACTCCTTTTTGAATATTTTTAATGAACTGGCCTCCACCGCCCTCTGTGGCAGAGAATTCCACAGGTTCACCACTCTCCGGGTGAAGAAATTCCTCCTCATTTCAGTCCTAAATGGCTTACCCCTTATCCTTAGACTATGACCCCTGGTTCTGGACTCCCCGGCCATCATAAACATCCTTCCTGCATCTAGTCTGTCCAGGCCTGACAGAATTTTATAGGTTTCGATGAGATCCCCTCTCAATCTTCTAAACTCCAGTGAGTATAAGCCCAATCGACACAATCTCTCCTCATACGTCATTCCTCCCATCCCAGGTATCAGCCTGGTGAATCTTCGCTGCACTCCTTCCATGGCAAGAATGTCCTTCCTCAGGTAAGGCGACCAAAACTGCACACAATACTCAAGGTGTGGTCTCACCAAGGCCCTGTACAACTGTAGCAAGACATCCTTGTTCCTGTACTTGAACCCTCTTGCTACGAAGGCCAACATACCATTTGCCTTCTTAACCGCCTGCTGCACCTACATGCTTACCTTCAGCGACTGGTGCACAAGAACACCCAGGTCTCTTTGCACTTCCCCTTCTCCCAATCTATTGCCATTCAAATAATAATCTGCCTTCCTGTTTTTGCCACCAAAGTGGATAACCTCACATTTATCTACATTATAGTGCATTTGCCATGTTTCTGCCCAATCACCCAATCTGTTCAAATCGTACTGGAGTTTCTCGACATCCTCCTCACAGCTTACCCTCCCACCCAGCTTTGTGTCGTCTGCAAATTTGGAGATATCCAAAAGTGTCTTGCATTGTCATCTCTGTGGGTTAACTGATTATAAATGCAGTCACTTGTGCAGAACAACTTGACAACATTGAGCTGCTGCTGTCATTACTGCCACTCAAGTGCCCCTATTCTTCCCCAAGCATAACAATGCTGGAAGCCATCTTCTCACTACTTCTGAATGTAGAACACTGGAATTCCATGAAATCTTTGAAACCCTCCCTGGTCATTATTTGGAAGCATTGTCCAACCAGATCAAAATGTCTGAGATATGTTCCTCCTGTTGTGTATAACCTGCATAGTGGGAGTGCCCCTTGTTCATTACCAGACTGTACTGCTGAGCATGATTGTCCATCGGTTGCACTACCATGGTTATAGATTCAAGTGCCTGCTCAACACACGTCCTCAGTCCCTCTGCCAGGTGGTAAACAGGAGCAGTCCACTTGAAGTCCGCTGCTCCTCTACAACCCCAGTTAGGTCAGTTAGCCTAACATCTGTCATTGGGAAAATGCTGGAATCCATTATTAAGGAAGTGATAGCAGGACATTTAGAAAATCATAATACAATCAAGCAGAGTCAGCACGGTATTATGAAAGTGAAACCGTGTTTGACAAATTTACTAGATTTCTTTGAGGATGTAACGAGCAGAGTGGATAAAGGGGAACCAGTAGATGCAGCGTATTTGGATTTCTAGAAGGCATTTGATAAGGTGCCGCATAAAAGGTTACTGCACAAGTTAAGAGCTCACGGTGTTAGGGGTAATATATTAGATTGGATAGAGGATTGGCTAACTAACAGAAAACAGAGAGTTGGAATAATTGGGTTATTTTCAGGTTGGCAAACTGTAACTAGTGGATTGCCACAGGGATCAGTGCTGGGGCCTCAACTATTTACAATCTGTATTAATGACTTGGATGAAGGGACCGAGTGTACTGTAGCCAAATTTGCTGATGATACAAAGATAGGTGGGAAAGCAAGCTGTGAGGAGGACACAGAGTCTGCAAAGGGATATCGATAGGTTAAGTGAGTGGGCAAAAATTTGGCAGATGGAGGATAATGTGGGAAAATGTGAGGTTATCCACTTTGGTAGGAAGAATAAAAAAGCAAAATATTATTTAAATGGAGAGAGACTATAGAATACTGCGGTACAGAGGGATCTGGGGGTCCTCGTACATGAAACACAAAAAGTTAGCATGCAGGTACAGCAAGTAATTAGGAAGACAAATGGAATATTGGCCTTTATTTCAAGGGGAATGGAATATAAAAGTAGGGAAGTCTTGTTACAACTGTACAGGGTATTGGTGAGACCACACCTGGAGTACTGCGTACAGTTTTGGTCTCCTTATTTAAGGAAGGATATACTTGCATTGGAGGTAGTTCAGAGAAAGTTCACCAGGTTGATTCCTGAGTTCAAGGGGTTATCTTATGAGGAAAGGTTGAGTAGGTTGGGCCTATACTCATTGGAGTTCAGAAGAATGAGAGGGGATCTTATTGAAACATTCTGAGGGGGCTTCATAGGGCAGATGCAGGGAGGATGTTTCCCCTCGTGGGGGAATCTAGAACTAGGGGGCACAGTTTCAGAATAAAGGGTCGCCTATTTAAAATGGAAATGAGAGGAATTTCTTCGCTGAGAGGGTTGTGAGTCTTTGAAATTCTCTAACCCAGAGAGCTATGGAGGCTGAGTCATTGAATATATTCAAGGCGGAGCTAGACAGATTTTTGAAAAACAGGGGAATCGGGGGTTATGGGGAGCGGGCAGGAAAGTGGAGTTGAGGCCAAGATCAGATCAGCCGTGATCTTATCGAATGGCAGAGCAGGCTCGAGGGGCCAAATGGCCTACTCCTGCTCCTGTTTCTTATGTTTTAACCCCAGGACATCCTGGGCTGGTAAATTCCTCGGAGCTGCTCCGCTCTTTTGGCGATACTTCGCCGGAAGTATGTCAGAGACCGCATTGAAGTCAATGGAAAGGAAAATTAGCAAAGATGTATAATGGGCAACCGAATCGATATCGCCTGATGTACACAATCACCCAAAGTCAAAATAACCTCCATGAACTCTATGAATTAGTTCCAGCCATACATTCTCTTTACCTTTTGGCCTGTGCAGTATAAGTTTGGTTAAATTGCTCTTTTAGATTGAGCTATCTTTCTTGCCAAATTCTTCTTAACATTTCTCTATATACGCTTCCTGCATGTATGTATAATGACTCCTACTTTTAACTTTATTAACCATATATTAATGGCTATTATCTCCTTATAAAGAATGGCTGAGTTGGCACTTGGAAATCGATTCAGTCATCGTTATGAATATTATCTTCACCTTATTGATTTATTTAACAGCCAAGGCTTAAAAGCATTTGCAGTATATTACTGACTGGATCAGTGCAACATGAAGAAAGCACCAAAGTAAAGGAAGGAACACTGTCTTCAAATCATGAGAATTATTCCAGAACTTGCCCCATGTCTCTGCAGTAACTGATCCTCAGTTGATCCAATCAGTAACAAACTGCAATGCTTTATTTTTGGTTGGGTGTCAGCGTTTTGGCCTTCCCCAGCCCAAGGATAAAAAGTGCATTACGTTTTCAGAAATCTGTATCAGTTAGTAGCTCCAAGTCCCAGTCAAGGGATTTATGCTTTCCTAAATCTCTCTGTTGTGCCATTTTGCAAAGGTTTTGCATGCCCATAGCTGGAGGACCTAAATGTTGGTCATTTATATCAGTTAAGTGGCAACTTAACTGCTTCTAAAAGAAACACTGGTAACGGAACTGCTCACGCGCCACCACAATAACTTTTACGGAAGTGTGGTGGAAAACCAATTTATGCGTGTAAACCTTGTGTCCGCAAATCCGGTGAAGTTACAGTGTGGAGTAGGAGGGAGGAACTCTGAAGAAATTCAAAGCCATTATTACGGACGGGACTGGTGTAGTTTTCATTCATATTAATGGGTTAATGCTACTCCAGTACTATCACTACTACCGATCATCTACTCTGCCAACATTTTCAGCCTTCTCTGTCTTGTGTGTAGAGCCATGTAGTGTGGAAACCTAAGGGGGTGGGGGGGGTAATATTAACCTGACTTACCCAGCGCGAAACTGATCTGATTGGATTAGCCACCCTTTTTTCATCCCACCCGATTTTACTAAAGAGCATGATAAATAGGAGCAGGAGTAGGTCATACGGCCCCTCGAGCCTGCTCCGCCATTCAATAAGATCATGGCTGATCTTCGACCTCAACTCCACTTTCCCGCCCTAACCCCATATCCCTTGATTCCTTTAGTACCCAAAAATTGGTCTCAGTCTTAACAGAGCATCCACAGCCCTGGGGTAGAAAATTCCAAAGAGTCACAATCCTCTAAGTGAAGAAATTTCTCCTCATCTCAATCTAAATGGCCGACCCCTAATCCTAGTTCTAGACTCTCCAGCCAGGGGAAACAGCCTCTCAGCATCTACTCTGTCAAGCCATCTAAGAATTTTATATGTTTCAATGAGATCACCTCTCATTCTTCTAAACTCCAGAGTGTATCGTCCCAATCTACTCAATCTCTCTTCATAGGACAGCCCTCTCATCCCAGGAATCAATCTAGTGAACCTTTGTTGCACCGCCTCTAAGGCAAGTATGTCCTTGCTCAGATAAGGAGATCAAAACTGTGCACAGTACTCCAGATGTGGTCACACCAAAACCCTGTGCAGTTGTAGCAAGACTTCCTTACTCTTATACTCCAACCCCCTTGCAATAAAGGTTAACATACCATTTGCCTTCCTAATTGCTTGCTGTACCTGCATGTTAACTATCTGTTGACTGCAATGTAGTAAATGAAAACTAGCTGTTTCAAATATATGTATTCCTTATGTCCGGTAACATAGATAAATTCCAATGGACATCAATCTACTTAGCTCCATGCTGTGTTTTTAAGATTAATCCTAAGTATTCTCTGACAACTTTGAGTGATGTTATCAGTTCCTGACGCCCCATTACCTCCGCTATTCATAACCTAAGTAAGTTAGAAACTGGGAATTATCCTATATGCAATTAAACCAAAGTATTTTTAATGATCACTGCTTTGCTTGACAAGTGTGTGAGACATGCTTTACAAGCAGGGTATTTTCACTAAACAACTGGTGAAATCAAACTTAACTGAAAGTGGCACAGTATGGCTTGAAGCACTGACGAGCTTAAATTCCACATTCTCCCTTGAGTAGGCTAAACATAGTCCATTTACCAATTATGGCTGGTTTAACACCAGCCATTCCAAATACACACAACTTATCTCCCAATTAAACAATTTATCAAAAGGATTGAAGACAAATTAATCTAAGGAGAAGGCAGAGCTGGTGTCTATGTTCAGCTGTCCAGTCCCTTCAGTTAAGTGCTGGCTTATAAAAAAAACCTCATTAAGCTGCTATTAAAGTAAAATGCTGAAGAAAGTGAGGTGTAGCATTAGAGTGATTGATGTTTGGTTGGGCTAGAGTTAAATAGAACACACAGGTTGCAGTTGGGAAGAGTACCTGTGGTGTCCATCATGCTTGTCCCTCCTTTCGTGGGCATGTCTCGATCACCTTGTTGCACATAATAGTTGCATTTTGTATTTAATATATTGATCTAGTACAGTCTGTCTCAATATATGTTATAAACTTTCTTGTCATTTACAGCCATATGTTAATATGCCAACTGCCATCTGGTCAACAACCAAGCAATGGCTGTGTTGAAGAAGGATAATTTTATGACGAGGCAGTCCATAAGCGGGTTGGCATCACCTTGGTGTCCGTTCTTTTTTTTTATTAGTTCATAGGATGTGAGCGTCGCTGGCAAGGCCAGCATTTATTGCCCACCCCTAATTGCCCTTGAGAAGGTGGTGGTGAGCTGCCTTCTTGAACCGCTGCAGTCCGTGTGGTGATGGTACTCCCACATTGTTGTTAGGGAGGAAGTTCCTGGATTTTGACCCAATGACAATGAAGGATCGGCGATATACTTCCAAGTCAGGATGGTGTGTGACATGGAGGGGAACTTAGAGGTGGTGGTGTTCCCATGCGCCTGCTGCCCTTGTCCTTCTAGGTGGTAAAGGTTGTGGGTTTGGGAGGTGCTGTCGAAGAAGCCTTGACGAGTTGCTGCAGGGCATCTTGTAGATGGTACACACTGCAGCCACGGTACGCCGGTGGTGGAGGGAGTGAATGTTTAAGGTGGTGAATGGGGTGCCAATCAAGTGGGCTGCTTTTTCTTGGATGGTGTCGAGCTTCTTGAATGTTGTTGGAGCTGCACTCACATAGGCAAGTGGAGAGAATTCCATCACATGCCTGACTTGTGCCTTGTAGATGGTGGAAAGGTTTTGGGGAGTCAGGAGGTGAGACACTCGCTGCAGATTACCTAGCCTCTGACCGGCTCTTGTTGCCACAGTATTTATGTGGCTGGTCCAGTTAAGTTTCTGGTCAATGGTGACCCCCCAGGATGTTGATGGTGGGGGATTCGGCGATGGGAATGCCGTTGAATATCATGGGGAGGTGGTTAGACTCTCGCTTGTTGGAGTTAGTCATTGCCTGGCACTTGTGTGGTGCGAATGTTACCTGCCACTTATCAGCCCAAGCCTGGACGACGTCCAGGTCTTGTTGCATGAGTGCATGAACTGCTTCATTATCTGAGGAGTTGCGAATGGCGCTGAACATTGTGCAGTCATCAACAAACATCCCCATTTCTGACCTTATGTTGGAGGGAAGGTCATTGATGAAGCAGCTGAAGATGGTTGGGCCGAAGACAGTGCCCTGAGGAACTTCTGCAGCGATGTCCTGGAGCTGTGATGATTGACCTCCAACCACCACAACCATCTTCCTTTGTGCTAGGTATGACTAGCCAGTGGAGTTTTCCCCCTGATTTGCATTGACCAGTTTTACTAGGGCTCCTTGATGCCATACTCAGTCAAATGCTGCCTTGATGTCAGGGTCAGTCACTCTCACCTCACCTCTGGAATTCAGCTCCTTTATCCATGTTTGGATCAAGGATGTAATGAGATCTGGAGCTGGGTGATCTTGACGGAACCCAAGCTGGGCATCAGTGAGCAGGTTATTGGTGCGTAAGTGCTGCTTGATAGCACTGTCGATGACACCTTCCATCACTTTGCTGATGATTGAGAGTAGACTGATGGGGCGGTAATTGGCCGGATTGGATTTGTCCTGCTTTTTTGGACAAGACATACCTGGGCAGATTTCCATACAGTCGGATAGATGCCGGTGTTATAGCTGTACTGGAACAGCTTGGCTAGAGGTGCGGCTAGTTCTCGAGAACAAGTCTTCAGCACAATAGCCGGGATGTTGTCGGGACCCATAACCTTTACTGTATCCAGTGCACTCAGCCATTTCTTGATATCACGTGGAGTGAATCGAATTGGCTGAAGACTGGCTTCTGTGGTTTTGGGGACCTCAGGAGGAGGCCGATATGGATCATCCACTCGGCACTTCTGGCTGAAGATGGTTGCAAACGCTTCAGTCTTTTCTTTTGCACTCACATGCTGGGCTCCACCATCATTGTGGATGGGGATATTCTTGGAGCCTCCTCCTCCCATTAGTTGTTTAATTGTCCACCACCATTCACGACTGGATGTGGCAGGACTGCAGAGCTTTGATCTGATCTGTTGATTGTGGGATCGCTTATCTCTGTCTATAGTATGCTGCTTCCACTTTTTAGCATTCATGTAGTCCTGTGATGCAGCTTCCACAGGTTGGCACCGCTTTTTTAGGTACACCTGGTGCTGCTCCTGGCACGCTCTTCTACATTCCTTATTGAACCAGGGTTGGTCCCCTGGCTTGATGGTAATGGTAGAGTGAGGGATATGCCGGGCCATGAGGTTACAGATTGTGGTGGAATACAATTCTGCCACTGCTGATGGCCCACAGCGCCTCATGGATGCCCAGTTTTGAGCTGCTAGATCTGTATGAATCTATCCCATTTAGCACGGTGGTAGTGCCACACAACACGATGGAGGGTGTCCTCAGTAGATCCAGGCCTGAGCTTAACTCCTTTTGGTCACTCGATCACAAGATATGGATGAGGAACAACATTTGGCCCAACTCATTCAACCAGACCAAGTGCATACTCCCCCCATTACATCAACTAATTCTTCCTGAAATGATTCAAGGGTGTTTGCCTCCATCACACTGCCCAGAATTCTATTTCAAATGTTGATCGCGCTCAGTGAGAGGAACCTCCTGATATCAGTCCTAAAATTACTTTTTATGAGTTAGATCCTGAGACTTCTTGTCCTCCTCCCACTGCCTATTTTAAAGTAGTATTCCAGATTAACCTTTTCCATGCTATTAACTATCTCCTGTACCACCATAAGCTTATCTTTCTCCTCGCTGAAAAGCCCAAATCTCTCCCATCTTCTCTCATAACTAAGCCAACTCGTGGTTCTTTTCTGCACTGCCTCCAATGTTTGTTATCCAGCAACCAGAACTGGACACAGTGCTCAAGGTGGGTCTGACCAGAACTGGACACAGTGCTCAAGGTGGGTCTGACCACAACTGGACACAGTGCTCAAGGTGGGTCTGACCAGAACGGGACACAGTGCTCAAGGTGGGTCTGACCAGAACTGGACACAGTGCTCAAGGTGGGTCTGACCAGAACTGGACAGAGTGCTCAAGGTGGGTCTGACCACAACTGGACACAGTGCTCAAGGTGGGTCTGACCAGAACTGGACACAGTGCTCAAGGTGGGTCTGACCACAACTGGAAACAGTGCTCAAGGTGGGTCTGACCAGAACTGGACACAGTGCTCACGGTGGGTCTGAGCACAACTGGACACAGTGCTCAAGGTGGGTCTGACCGCAACTGGACACAGTGCTCAAGGTGGGTCTGACTAGAACTGGACACAGTGCTCAAGGTGGGACTGACCACAACTGGACACAGTGCTCAAGGTGGGTCTGACCACAACTGGACAAAGTGCTCAAGGTGGGTCTGACCACAACTGGACACAGTGCTCACGGTGGGTCTGACCAGAACTGGACACAGTGCTCAAGGTGGGTCTGACCACAACTGGACACAGTGCTCAAGGTGGGTCTGACCACAACTGGACACAGTGCTCAAGGTGGGTCTGACCAGAACTGGACACAGTGCTCAAGGTGGGTCTGACCACAACTGGACACAGTGCTCAAGGTGGGTCTGACCACAACTGGACACAATGCTCAAGGTGGGTCTGACCACAACTGGACACAGTGCTCAAGGTGGGTCTGACCAGAACTGGACACAGTGCTCGAGGTGGGTCTGACCACAACTGGACACAGTGCTCAAGGTGGGTCTGACTAGAACTGGACACAGTGCTCGAGGTGGGTCTGACCACAACTGGACACAGTGCTCAAGGTGCGTCTGACCAGAACTGGACACAGTGCTCAAGGTGGGTCTGACCACAACTGGACACAGTGCTCAAGGTGCAGTCTGACCAGAACTGGACACAGTGCTCACGGTGGGTCTGACCACAACTGGACACAATGCTCAAGGTGGGTCTGACCAGAACTGGACACAATGCTCAAGGTGGGTCTGACCAGAACTGGACACAGTGCTCAAGGTGGGTCTGACCAGAACTGGACACAGTGCTCGAGGTGGGTCTGACCACAACTGGACACAATGCTCAAGGTGGGTCTGACCAGAACTGGACACAGTGCTCAAGGTGGGTCTGACCAGAACTGGACACAGTGCTCGAGGTGGGTCTGACCACAACTGGACACAATGCTCAAGGTGGGTCTGACCAGAACTGGACACAGTGCTCAAGGTGGGTCTGACCACAACTGGACACAGTGCTCAAGGTGGGACTGACCAGAACTGGACACAGTGCTCAAGGTGGGTCTGACCACAACTGGACACAGTGCTCAAGGTGGGTCTGACCACAACTGGACACAATGCTCAAGGTGGATCTGACCACAACTGGACACAGTGCTCAAGGTGGGTCTGACCAGAACTGGACACAGTGCTCAAGGTGGGTCTGACTAAAACTGGACACAGTGCTCAAGGTGGGTCTGACCACAACTGGACACAGTGCTCAAGGTGGGTCTGACTAGAACTGGACACAGTGCTCGAGGTGGGTCTGACCACAACTGGACTCAATGCTGAAGGTGGGTCTGACCACAACTGGACACAGTGCTCAAGGTGCAGTCTGACCAGAACTGGACACAGTGCTCACGGTGGGTCTGACCACAACTGGACACAATGCTCAAGGTGGGTCTGACCAGAACTGGACACAATGCTCAAGGTGGTTCTGACCAGAACTGGACACAGTGCTCAAGGTGGGTCTGACCAGAACTGGACACAGTGCTCGAGGTGGGTCTGACCACAACTGGACACAATGCTCAAGGTGGGTCTGACCAGAACTGGACACAGTGCTCGAGGTGGGTCTGACCACAACTGGACACAATGCTCAAGGTGGGTCTGACCACAGCTGGACACAATACTCAAGGTGCAGTCTGACTAGAACTGGACACAGTGCTCAAGGTGGGTCTTACCACAACTGGACACAATGCTCAAGGTGGGCCTGACTAGAACTGGACACAGTGCTCAAGGTGGGTCTGACCAGAACTGGACACAGTGCTCAAGGTGGGTCTGACCACAACTGGACACAGTGCTCAAGGTGGGTCTGACCAGAACTGGACACAGTGCTCAAGGTGGGTCTGACCACAACTGGAAACAGTGCTCAAGGTGGGTCTGACCAGAACTGGACACAGTGCTCAAGGTGGGTCTGACCACAACTGGACACAGTGCTCAAGGTGGGTCTGACCACAACTGGACACAATGCTCAAGGTGGGTCTGACCACAACTGGACACAGTGCTCAAGGTGGGTCTGACCACAACTGGACACAATGCTCAAGGTGGGTCTAACTAGAACTGGACACAGTGCTCGAGGTGGGTCTGACCACAACTGGACACAATGCTCAAGGTGGGTCTGACCACAACTGGACACAGTGCTCAAGGTGGGTCTGACCAGAACTGGACACAGTGCTCGAGGTGGGTCTGACCACAACTGGACACAGTGCTCAAGGTGGGTCTGACTAGAACTGGACACAGTGCTCGAGGTGGGTCTGACCACAACTGGACACAGTGCTCAAGGTGCGTCTGACCAGAACTGGACACAGTGCTCAAGGTGGGTCTGACCACAACTGGACACAGTGCTCAAGGTGCAGTCTGACCAGAACTGGACACAGTGCTCACGGTGGGTCTGACCACAACTGGACACAATGCTCAAGGTGGGTCTGACCAGAACTGGACACAATGCTCAAGGTGGGTCTGACCAGAACTGGACACAGTGCTCAAGGTGGGTCTGACCAGAACTGGACACAGTGCTCAAGGTGGGTCTGACCACAACTGGACACAATGCTCAAGGTGCGTCTGACCAGAACTGGACACAGTGCTCAAGGTGGGTCTGACCAGAACTGGACACAGTGCTCGAGGTGGGTCTGACCACAACTGGACACAATGCTCAAGGTGGGTCTGACCAGAACTGGACACAGTGCTCAAGGTGGGTCTGACCACAACTGGACACAGTGCTCAAGGTGGGACTGACCAGAACTGGACACAGTGCTCAAGGTGGGTCTGACCACAACTGGACACAGTGCTCAAGGTGGATCTGACCACAACTGGACACAATGCTCAAGGTGGATCTGACCACAACTGGACACAGTGCTCAAGGTGGGTCTGACCAGAACTGGACACAGTGCTCAAGGTGGGTCTGACTAAAACTGGACACAGTGCTCAAGGTGGGTCTGACCACAACTGGACACAGTGCTCAAGGTGGGTCTGATTAGAACTGGACACAGTGCTCGAGGTGGGTCTGACCACAACTGGACTCAATGCTGAAGGTGGGTCTGACCACAACTGGACACAGTGCTCAAGGTGCAGTCTGACCAGAACTGGACACAGTGCTCACGGTGGGTCTGACCACAACTGGACACAATGCTCAAGGTGGGTCTGACCAGAACTGGACACAATGCTCAAGGTGGTTCTGACCAGAACTGGACACAATGCTCAAGGTGGGTCTGACCAGAACGGGACACAGTGCTCAAGGTGGGTCTGACCAGAACTGGACACAGTGCTCAAGGTGGGTCTGACCAGAACTGGACAGAGTGCTCAAGGTGGGTCTGACCACAACTGGACACAGTGCTCAAGGTGGGTCTGACCAGAACTGGACACAGTGCTCAAGGTGGGTCTGACCACAACTGGAAACAGTGCTCAAGGTGGGTCTGACCAGAACTGGACACAGTGCTCACGGTGGGTCTGAGCACAACTGGACACAGTGCTCAAGGTGGGTCTGACCGCAACTGGACACAGTGCTCAAGGTGGGTCTGACTAGAACTGGACACAGTGCTCAAGGTGGGACTGACCACAACTGGACACAGTACTCAAGGTGGGTCTGACCACAACTGGACAAAGTGCTCAAGGTGGGTCTGACCACAACTGGACACAGTGCTCACGGTGGGTCTGACCAGAACTGGACACAGTGCTCAAGGTGGGTCTGACCACAACTGGACACAGTGCTCAAGGTGGGTCTGACCACAACTGGACACAGTGCTCAAGGTGGGTCTGACCAGAACTGGACACAGTGCTCAAGGTGGGTCTGACCACAACTGGACACAGTGCTCAAGGTGGGTCTGACCACAACTGGACACAATGTTCAAGGTGGGTCTGACCACAACTGGACACAGTGCTCAAGGTGGGTCTGACCAGAACTGGACACAGTGCTCGAGGTGGGTCTGACCACAACTGGACACAGTGCTCAAGGTGGGTCTGACTAGAACTGGACACAGTGCTCGAGGTGGGTCTGACCACAACTGGACACAGTGCTCAAGGTGCGTCTGACCAGAACTGGACACAGTGCTCAAGGTGGGTCTGACCACAACTGGACACAGTGCTCAAGGTGCAGTCTGACCAGAACTGGACACAGTGCTCACGGTGGGTCTGACCACAACTGGACACAATGCTCAAGGTGGGTCTGACCAGAACTGGACACAATGCTCAAGGTGGGTCTGACCAGAACTGGACACAGTGCTCAAGGTGGGTCTGACCAGAACTGGACACAGTGCTCGAGGTGGGTCTGACCACAACTGGACACAATGCTCAAGGTGGGTCTGACCAGAACTGGACACAGTGCTCAAGGTGGGTCTGACCACAACTGGACACAGTGCTCAAGGTGGGACTGACCAGAACTGGACACAGTGCTCAAGGTGGGTCTGACCACAACTGGACACAGTGCTCAAGGTGGGTCTGACCACAACTGGACACAATGCTCAAGGTGGATCTGACCACAACTGGACACAGTGCTCAAGGTGGGTCTGACCAGAACTGGACACAGTGCTCAAGGTGGGTCTGACTAAAACTGGACACAGTGCTCAAGGTGGGTCTGACCACAACTGGACACAGTGCTCAAGGTGGGTCTGACTAGAACTGGACACAGTGCTCGAGGTGGGTCTGACCACAACTGGACTCAATGCTGAAGGTGGGTCTGACCACAACTGGACACAGTGCTCAAGGTGCAGTCTGACCAGAACTGGACACAGTGCTCACGGTGGGTCTGACCACAACTGGACACAATGCTCAAGGTGGGTCTGACCAGAACTGGACACAATGCTCAAGGTGGTTCTGACCAGAACTGGACACAGTGCTCAAGGTGGGTCTGACCAGAACTGGACACAGTGCTCGAGGTGGGTCTGACCACAACTGGACACAATGCTCAAGGTGGGTCTGACCAGAACTGGACACAGTGCTCGAGGTGGGTCTGACCACAACTGGACACAATGCTCAAGGTGGGTCTGACCACAGCTGGACACAATACTCAAGGTGCAGTCTGACTAGAACTGGACACAGTGCTCAAGGTGGGTCTTACCACAACTGGACACAATGCTCAAGGTGGGCCTGACTAGAACTGGACACAGTGCTCAAGGTGGGTCTGACCAGAACTGGACACAGTGCTCAAGGTGGGTCTGACCACAACTGGAAACAGTGCTCAAGGTGGGTCTGACCAGAACTGGACACAGTGCTCACGGTGGGTCTGAGCACAACTGGACACAGTGCTCAAGGTGGGTCTGACCGCAACTGGACACAGTGCTCAAGGTGGGTCTGACTAGAACTGGACACAGTGCTCAAGGTGGGACTGACCACAACTGGACACAGTACTCAAGGTGGGTCTGACCACAACTGGACAAAGTGCTCAAGGTGGGTCTGACCACAACTGGACACAGTGCTCACGGTGGGTCTGACCAGAACTGGACACAGTGCTCAAGGTGGGTCTGACCACAACTGGACACAGTGCTCAAGGTGGGTCTGACCACAACTGGACACAGTGCTCAAGGTGGGTCTGACCAGAACTGGACACAGTGCTCAAGGTGGGTCTGACCACAACTGGACACAGTGCTCAAGGTGGGTCTGACCACAACTGGACACAATGTTCAAGGTGGGTCTGACCACAACTGGACACAGTGCTCAAGGTGGGTCTGACCAGAACTGGACACAGTGCTCGAGGTGGGTCTGACCACAACTGGACACAGTGCTCAAGGTGGGTCTGACTAGAACTGGACACAGTGCTCGAGGTGGGTCTGACCACAACTGGACACAGTGCTCAAGGTGCGTCTGACCAGAACTGGACACAGTGCTCAAGGTGGGTCTGACCACAACTGGACACAGTGCTCAAGGTGCAGTCTGACCAGAACTGGACACAGTGCTCACGGTGGGTCTGACCACAACTGGACACAATGCTCAAGGTGGGTCTGACCAGAACTGGACACAATGCTCAAGGTGGGTCTGACCAGAACTGGACACAGTGCTCAAGGTGGGTCTGACCAGAACTGGACACAGTGCTCGAGGTGGGTCTGACCACAACTGGACACAATGCTCAAGGTGGGTCTGACCAGAACTGGACACAGTGCTCAAGGTGGGTCTGACCACAACTGGACACAGTGCTCAAGGTGGGACTGACCAGAACTGGACACAGTGCTCAAGGTGGGTCTGACCACAACTGGACACAGTGCTCAAGGTGGGTCTGACCACAACTGGACACAATGCTCAAGGTGGATCTGACCACAACTGGACACAGTGCTCAAGGTGGGTCTGACCAGAACTGGACACAGTGCTCAAGGTGGGTCTGACTAAAACTGGACACAGTGCTCAAGGTGGGTCTGACCACAACTGGACACAGTGCTCAAGGTGGGTCTGACTAGAACTGGACACAGTGCTCGAGGTGGGTCTGACCACAACTGGACTCAATGCTGAAGGTGGGTCTGACCACAACTGGACACAGTGCTCAAGGTGCAGTCTGACCAGAACTGGACACAGTGCTCACGGTGGGTCTGACCACAACTGGACACAATGCTCAAGGTGGGTCTGACCAGAACTGGACACAATGCTCAAGGTGGTTCTGACCAGAACTGGACACAGTGCTCAAGGTGGGTCTGACCAGAACTGGACACAGTGCTCGAGGTGGGTCTGACCACAACTGGACACAATGCTCAAGGTGGGTCTGACCAGAACTGGACACAGTGCTCGAGGTGGGTCTGACCACAACTGGACACAATGCTCAAGGTGGGTCTGACCACAGCTGGACACAATACTCAAGGTGCAGTCTGACTAGAACTGGACACAGTGCTCAAGGTGGGTCTTACCACAACTGGACACAATGCTCAAGGTGGGCCTGACTAGAACTGGACACAGTGCTCAAGGTGGGTCTGACCAGAACTGGACACAGTGCTCAAGGTGGGTCTGACCACAACTGGACACAGTGCTCAAGGTGGGTCTGACCAGAACTGGACACAGTGCTCAAGGTGGGTCTGACCACAACTGGAAACAGTGCTCAAGGTGGGTCTGACCAGAACTGGACACAGTGCTCAAGGTGGGTCTGACCACAACTGGACACAGTGCTCAAGGTGGGTCTGACCACAACTGGACACAATGCTCAAGGTGGGTCTGACCACAACTGGACACAGTGCTCAAGGTGGGTCTGACCACAACTGGACACAATGCTCAAGGTGGGTCTAACTAGAACTGGACACAGTGCTCGAGGTGGGTCTGACCACAACTGGACACAATGCTCAAGGTGGGTCTGACCACAACTGGACACAGTGCTCAAGGTGGGTCTGACCAGAACTGGACACAGTGCTCGAGGTGGGTCTGACCACAACTGGACACAGTGCTCAAGGTGGGTCTGACTAGAACTGGACACAGTGCTCGAGGTGGGTCTGACCACAACTGGACACAGTGCTCAAGGTGCGTCTGACCAGAACTGGACACAGTGCTCAAGGTGGGTCTGACCACAACTGGACACAGTGCTCAAGGTGCAGTCTGACCAGAACTGGACAGTGCTCACGGTGGGTCTGACCACAACTGGACACAATGCTCAAGGTGGGTCTGACCAGAACTGGACACAATGCTCAAGGTGGGTCTGACCAGAACTGGACACAGTGCTCAAGGTGGGTCTGACCAGAACTGGACACAGTGCTCAAGGTGGGTCTGACCACAACTGGACACAATGCTCAAGGTGGGTCTGACCAGAACTGGACACAGTGCTCAAGGTGGGTCTGACGAGAACTGGACACAGTGCTCGAGGTGGGTCTGACCACAACTGGACACAATGCTCAAGGTGGGTCTGACCAGAACTGGACACAGTGCTCAAGGTGGGTCTGACCACAACTGGACACAGTGCTCAAGGTGGGACTGACCAGAACTGGACACAGTGCTCAAGGTGGGTCTGACCACAACTGGACACAGTGCTCAAGGTGGATCTGACCACAACTGGACACAATGCTCAAGGTGGATCTGACCACAACTGGACACAGTGCTCAAGGTGGGTCTGACCAGAACTGGACACAGTGCTCAAGGTGGGTCTGACTAAAACTGGACACAGTGCTCAAGGTGGGTCTGACCACAACTGGACACAGTGCTCAAGGTGGGTCTGATTAGAACTGGACACAGTGCTCGAGGTGGGTCTGACCACAACTGGACTCAATGCTGAAGGTGGGTCTGACCACAACTGGACACAGTGCTCAAGGTGCAGTCTGACCAGAACTGGACACAGTGCTCACGGTGGGTCTGACCACAACTGGACACAATGCTCAAGGTGGGTCTGACCAGAACTGGACACAATGCTCAAGGTGGTTCTGACCAGAACTGGACACAGTGCTCAAGGTGGGTCTGACCAGAACTGGACACAGTGCTCGAGGTGGGTCTGACCACAACTGGACACAATGCTCAAGGTGGGTCTGACCAGAACTGGACACAGTGCTCGAGGTGGGTCTGACCACAACTGGACACAATGCTCAAGGTGGGTCTGACCACAGCTGGACACAATACTCAAGGTGCAGTCTGACTAGAACTGGACACAGTGCTCAAGGTGGGTCTTACCACAACTGGACACAATGCTCAAGGTGGGCCTGACTAGAACTGGACACAGTGCTCAAGGTGGGTCTGACCAGAACTGGACACAGTGCTCAAGGTGGGTCTGACCACAACTGGACACAGTGCTCAAGGTGGGTCTGACCAGAACTGGACACAGTGCTCAAGGTGGGTCTGACCACAACTGGAAACAGTGCTCAAGGTGGGTCTGACCAGAACTGGACACAGTGCTCAAGGTGGGTCTGACCACAACTGGACACAGTGCTCAAGGTGGGTCTGACCACAACTGGACACAATGCTCAAGGTGGGTCTGACCACAACTGGACACAGTGCTCAAGGTGGGTCTTACCACAACTGGACACAATGCTCAAGGTGGGTCTAACTAGAACTGGACACAGTGCTCGAGGTGGGTCTGACCACAACTGGACACAATGCTCAAAGTGGGTCTGACCAGAACTGGACACAGTGCTCAAGGTGGGTCTGACCACAACTGGACACAGTGCTCAAGGTGCAGTCTGACCAGAACTGGACACAGTGCTCACGGTGGGTCTGACCACAACTGGACACAGTGCTCGAGGTGGGTCTGACCACAACTGGACACAATGCTCAAGGTGGGTCTGACCAGAACTGGACACAGTGCTCAAGGTGGGTCTGACCAGAACTGGACACAATGCTCAAGGTGGGTCTGACCAGAATTGGACACAGTGCTCAAGGTGGGTCTGACCAGAACTGGACACAGTGCTCAAGGTGGGTCTGACCACAACTGGACACAATGCTCAAGGTGGGTCTGACCACAACTGGACACAATACTCAAGGTGCAGTCTGACTAGAACTGGACACAGTGCTCAAGGTGGGTCTGACCACAACTGGACACAATGCTCAAGGTGGGTCTGACTAGAACTGGACACAGTGCTCAAGGTGGGTCTGATCAGAACTGGACACAATGCTCAAGGTGGGTCTGACCACAACTGGACACAGTGCTCAAGGTGGGTCTGACTAGAACTGGACACAGTGCTCAAGGTGGGTCTGACCACAACTCGACACAACGCTCAAGGTGGGTCTGACCAGAACTGGACACAGTGCTCAAGGTGGGTCTGACCACAACTGGACACAATGCTCAAGGTGGATCTGACCACAACTGGACACAGTGCTCAAGGTGGGTCTGACCAGAACTGGACACAATGCTCAAGGTGGGTCTGACTAGAACTGGACACAGTGCTCAAGGTGGGTCTTACCACAACTGGACACAATGCTCAAGGTGGGTCTGACCAGAACTGGACACAGTGCTCAAGGTGGGTCTGACCAGAACTGGACACAGTGCTCAAGGTGGGTCTGACCACAACTGGACACAGTGCTCAAGGTGCAGTCTGACCAGAACTGGACACAGTGCTCACGGTGGGTCTGACCACAACTGGACACAATGCTCAAGGTGGGTCTGACCAGAACTGGACACAATGCTCAAGGTGGTTCTGACCAGAACTGGACACAGTGCTCAAGGTGGGTCTGACCAGAACTGGACACAGTGCTCGAGGTGGGTCTGACCACAACTGGACACAATGCTCAAGGTGGGTCTGACCAGAACTGGACACAGTGCTCAAGGTGGGTCTGACCACAACTGGACACAATGCTCAAGGTGGTTCTGACCACAACTGGACACAATACTCAAGGTGCAGTCTGACTAGAACTGGACACAGTGCTCAAGGTGGGTCTTACCACAACTGGACACAATGCTCAAGGTGGGCCTGACTAGAACTGGACACAGTGCTCAAGGTGGGTCTGATCAGAACTGGACACAGTGCTCAAGGTGGGTCTGACCACAACTGGACACAGTGCTCAAGGTGGGTCTGACTGGAACTGGACACAGTGCTCAAGGTGGGTCTGACCACAACTCAACACAATGCTCAAGGTGGGTCTGACCACAACTGGACACAGTGCTCAAGGTGGGTCTGACTAGAACTGGACACAGTGCTCAAGGTGGGTCTGACCACAACTCGACACAACGCTCAAGGTGGGTCTGACTAGAACTGGACACAGTGCTCAAGGTGGGTTTGACTAAAACTGGACACAATGCTCAAGGTGGGTCTGATCAGAACTGGACACAGTGCTCAAGGTGCGGTCTGACCAGAACTGGACACAGTGCTCAAGGTGGGCCTGACCAGAACTGGACACAGTGCTCAAGGTGGGTCTGACCAGAACTGCACAAAGTAATCAAGATGTAGTTTGTCCAGGAGTTTGCACAGTTTTTTCACAACTTCATCTAACATATTCTAATCTTTTGGCTATGTAGTTTAACATTCGAAGGGGGAAAATTGGGTCACTTTGCGCCTCCCGTTATTGCTAACGGGACGCTAAGCACCTAGCGCCCGGGTGCGGCAACGCTAACGCCTCCCGCAAAATAAGCGGGAGGTTAGCAGTGGCGGTAGCTGTTAGCGCACCGCGGAGCTGCGCCTCTGGCGATGGCGTTATTGCCGTGCGCAGCGACCCGCTCGTGCCCCAGCTGCAAACTTCAGTCGCGCCCCCTGACCTACTGCCAGACGATATGTCTAACAGGGTCAGGGTGGTGTTTTTGTGGCTGCGGCGATGATAATTAAAGGGCAGGTGCCGGGCGGCCTTTTTTTGGGGGCCGCCTGCCAGCACCTGCCCCGTTTCGCTTCCTCATGCAGAGTGCAGCCGTGATCGGTCAGCCTTTTCCCGGCACCCCGATCCCCGGTGGTCCAGCAGGGCCCCGGTGCTCGCTGCGCTGGGACCCTCCCCTTTAATCAGGGGAGGGAGGCCTGTAATACTATTGGTGCTATGTGCCGACGTGTGTGGCGCTGTTGTACGTAGTGCCGCGATATTGAATGATAGCGCCCCAGGAGGGAGGGGGAGCGCTTCCAGTAGCGTCCCACCTCCTGTTGGGGGGTCTACAACTCAATTTACGGCACGGGGCACTAAATTTTGCTAAAAGTAGCACCCCGGCGCTGTTAGACCCCAAAACGGGTGCGACCAAATTTTTCCCTCCGAAGTGCTTTGCTGATTGCTGAGTCGGTTGGACATGTTGGAGGTAATTTAAATTTTCGGTTACAGTGCAGAAGATGTGATATCAGATCAGTCGCCCGTTATACACCTCTCCCGATTTTCCTTTACATTTGGAAAGGAAAATTAGGAGAGCTGCAGAACGGGTGGTCGAACCGATATCACCCATTTTGCACCATCGTTAAGCATTGAGACGAGTCGGACTCTGAGGTTTATTTCAACCCCTTCCTTAGTTATTTGAACACCATTGATGGGTGCTGTTTGCTGTTCATCTTTCAATACTTGACATTTGTCTGTGCTAAACTTCAACTGCCATTGCTTGGCCCACTCACGTATTTCTTTTACCTCATTCTGTAATTTCGGGGTTGGCTTCTTTGATCTTACGGCTCAACTGAGTTTGGTATTATCTGGTCCATGCAAGTTGTAAGTAGCTGACTAGGCCTGCTGCCCATTGAGGCCGTGGTCAGTATTCTCCCTGAACCTGGACAAATTCTGGCAGGACTATTCCTGCTGGCATCCTCATTCTCTCTCGCTCTCCCTTCATCTCATGGTCAGCTTCCGGGCTCACTCCTCTGGTGAGCTGCTTACAGGGCCTTCCTTCTCCTGCTCTGGGTTGCATCTCACACAACACTGGGCTTCCCAGCACCTCTACTGCACTCAGGATCTCTGTCATGTTTCTCTCACACTCTCTCTTTCTCTCTGCCCTTCCTCCATACCCACTGCTCTCTGCAGAGCTTCTTTCCAGTTATGTCAGCTGCGGCTCAGTGGGTAGCACACTCACCTCTGAGTCAGAAGGTTGTGGGTTCAGGTTCCTTAGAGCTAGGCTGATGCTCCTGGTGCAGCGCTGAGGGAGTGCTGCACTGTCGGAGGTGCTGTCTTTTGGATGAGGCGTTAAACCGAGGCCCCGTCTGCTCTCTCAGGTGGATGTAAAAGATCCCATGGCACTATTTTGAAGAAGAGCAGGGGAGTTACCCCTGGTGTCCTGGGCCAATATTTATCCCTCAACCAACATAACAAAAATCACCAGATTATCTGGTCATTTTCACATTGCTGTTTGTGGGACCTTGCTGTGCGCAAATTGGCTCCACTTCAAATAGTACATAATTGGCTGTAAAGCACATTAAGATGTCCCATGATCGTGAAAGACGCTATATAAATGCAAGTCTTTTTTTTATGTCCATGGCCCTGATCACCCTCTCATTCTCTGCTGCTTTTGCGTACTTCCTCTTCCTCTTTTTTTTCGTCTCTTCCTCTATATTTCTTACACTCTCATCCGCAGTGGCAGCTTCTATCCTGATTTCAATATCTGCCTCACTGCATGGGTCAGAGGTCAGGATGTAACACTATGGGCAGATTATGTGACCTCCTCCTTCCATCTAGTGAGGTTTGAGAGCATAAGACCATAAGAATTAGGAGCAGGAGTAGTCCATACGGCCCCTCTCGCCTGCTCCGCCATTCAATAAGATCATGGCTGATCTTCGACCTCAACTCTGCTTTCCCGCCCGATCCCCATATCCCTTGATTCCCCTAGAGTCCAAAAATCTATCGATCTCAGCTTTGAATATATACAACTCAAAGTGCTCGCACTTCACTTATATCTATTTTTCCCACGCTTGATACCAAACCCAACTGACATCATACTGGGAGATTTGCTTTGTAAAATCACTTCTGTTCATGGAAATATTGGGCCGTATTTTGCGACCCCTACAGGTGCGTATGAGGTGCGCGCGCGCCCGTAGGAGCCGCGCAAGTTCCGGGTTTAGGCATGCGAAGCGCATACGCTAAAACCCGGAACTTGTGCTCTGTCAAGAATCTTTGTGACAGATGATCCACATCCCCGGGAGGAGGGCCTCTGTGGGCGGAGAGTTGCGCGAGTTGCCCAACGTCTGCCCACGTAATGCCCGTGAAATGCATAAGGCCTGCTTTTACCAGCATAAGAGTTTTGAAAAATAGAAAAATAAAACGTTATCACTCATTTATACATTAAAAACCCTGTCCAATAAGGTCAGTATATTTTTAGCTCCGTTCAAAAAATTTAATTTTCGTTTAAAATATTTAATTAAATGGCAGGTTAATTAATTTTAAATATGTAATTTTGTTAAAATGTATTTCATGTGTTCCTGTATTTTTTAAGTGATCCCCATTCATACTTATTGGAGTTCCGTATGTACGGCGCTTCCATAAGTATGAATGGGGATTCCCTTCTTTTATTCGTTGGGCTGGCCCATGTGATTCCAGGATGCTCTTGTGAACCGCCTGCACCCCTGCGATACGCGTACCCGGAGTGGACCAGGATCGCAAGTGTCCGTATCTCCCTGGCCACCGGGTAAATACGTAGAAATTTTTTTTACAGGCCGGAGGCAGCTGCCCGCGGGAAGCCTCCGATCGCTGATTTTGGGCCATTGTTGTTAAAAATTGACCATGACTCGCAATAAATTTTTGTTTGCCACTTTCTTTTGTTTTGTCGGCAAATGGAACACGACCAGGCTGCAAAATATTTTCATTCAAAAATAGTTTTCGAATGACAAAACCAACAAACTACCATATGCTTCAGCATGGTTCCGTAATAGGCTATATCCCGATCTCTGAAACCGACTGAAATATCATTACAGATAAGGGTTTTACTTATTCTTGCACCGGGTTGGTGTTAATTAAGAGTTAGGCTTGATTATCTCCCATCTTTTTCAGTGCACCTATGGGAATGTGCAAGTTTAGTTGAAGCTCAGTCAACATGCAGGTACAGCAAGCAATTAGGAAAGCAAATGGTATGTTGGTCTTTATCACAAGAGGATTTGATTATAAGAGTAAAGACGTCTTACTGCAATTATATAGGACCCTGGTGAGACCACACCTGGAGTAGTGTGTACAGTTTTGGTCTCCTTACCTAAGGAAGGATACACTTGTCATAGAGAGAGTGCAACGAAGGTTCACCAGACTGGTTCCTGGAAGTGCTACAGGTGTTGAGTGAAGAAGGGCTGGATGTTGCTGTGTGGAAATGCAGGTTGGCCGTGGGCCATGTTGGATTGCTTCATGATTTCGACGTCACAAGGCTATCAATCAAGCAGAGGATCCTTCATCAGCATGAACTGGTGAGCATCTCACTTGAAGCATTGCACAAGATGAAGGCCACTGGTTTGGGTAGAGATGAAGATCCAAGTAACCAACTGGACACTTGAGTAGCAAGAGCTATCTGCTTTATGGACTGTCATTGGGCAGAGAAACCTTAGGTACCCAAGTTGCAAACACATTTGAAGCATCTCTCTGGAATGTTCACAATGATGTGATTGGCGCATTGATGCTCACAGTTTCGAGTACAGGAGCAAGGATGTCTTGCTGCAGTTGTACAGGGACTTGGTGAGACCACACCTTGAGTATTGTGTGCAGTTTTGGTCGCCTTATCTGAGGAAGGATGTTCTTGCCATGGAGGGAGTGCAGCGAAGATTCACCAGACTGATACCTGGGATGCCAGGAATGACGTATGAGGAGAGATTGGGTCGATCAGGCTTATATTCGCTGGAGTTTAGAAGAATGAAACTTAAAAAATCCTAACAGGACTAGACAGACTAGATGCAGGAAGGATGTTCCCGATGGTGGGGGAGTCCAGAACTAGGGGTCACAGTCTAAGGATAAGGGGTAACCCATTTAGGACTGAGATGAGGAGGAATTTCTTCACCCAGAGAGTGGTGAACCTGTGGAATTCTCTACCACGGAAGGCAGTTGAGGCCAACTTATAAAATATATTCAAGAAGGAGTTAGATATATTTCTTAAGGCTAAAGGGATCAAGAGATATGGGGAGAAAGCAGGGACCGGGTACTGAATTTGGATGATCAGCCATGATCGCATTAAATGGTGGAGCAGGCTCGAGGGGCCGAATGGCCTTCTTCTGCTCCTATCTTCTATGTTTCTATGTTTCAATCCAACATCTGCTAAAGTCCATTATTATTGAGTTTGAGAACACACCAGGGAGAGCATTCAGAGAGGGAATCAGCATCCTCGCAGCAGTGACTAAAGTCAGGGTGTGGCCTCCGGAACAGCCATGCACACAGAAGCAGAAGTGCAAGCGAAGATTCACCAGACTGATACCTGGGATGCCAGGAATGATGTATGAGGAGAGATTGGGTCGATTAGGCTTGTATTCGCTGGAGTTTAGAAGAATGAGAGGGGATCTCATTGAAACTCAAGTTTCCCCTCGTCATTCATCAACATTCGACTCTGAGCAAGTGGCAGGAAAATACCCAAAGGCATGCAGGTTCACCAAAGCTGAAATAGGACAGGCTATTGTTAGCATGCAGGCAGGACCAATCGGGGGGCAATTATAATCTAACCCACGTGTCAGGAAGCTGTGGGTGCTGAATCGTCGAGTATATTCAAGGCTGAGATCGATAGATTTTTGAACTCCAGGAGAATCAAGGGATTTGGAGATCGGGCGGGAAAGTGGAGTTGAGGTCGAAGATCAGCCATGATCTTACTGAATGGCAGAGCAGGCTCGAGGGGCCGTACGGTCTACTCCTGCTCCTAATTCTTATGATCCAGTGGGTTTGCCATCGGCCGAGTGAGGTTAAAATTCCCCCGACAAGTCTGCCTTAAGTAGTGTCCACCTGGGACGCCTACAAAATGGCCCCTATGAATTTGGCAGTAGGACCAATGCCTGTGCAAACTGGGCACAGGGCAGGCTGCCCCACTGCTAAATTGGTATACTTTGCACCCATTTTACATCCGAAACATGGGCGCAACACGTACCAATTGCTACCCCAATATCTTAAAGCTATTTCACGCTGTGCTGACTACTCAGACTCTGCTGTCTTCCTCCAAGCGTTGATGCCAGCTTTAAATGGGAGGAATTAGTGCAATGTAGGAATGAAATGAATTTGCACATTTGTCTTTAAGTGCTGGAAATACTCAGCGGGTCAGCCGGCATCTGTGGAGAGAGAAACGGAGTTAACGTTTTATCAGAGCTAGAAAATGTTAGCGATGTAACAGGTTTTAAGCAAGTGCAGAGGCAGGGAAAGTGGGGAGGGGAGGATTGAACTAAAAGAGAAGGGGCTGGATTTCACCAGCCCTGAGCAGGCAGTTTTGGAGGCGTGTGAGTTGTTAAAATTGCCAAAAATGGTGGGCGGGCCCGATCCCGCCTCCATCCCGCCTCCAAGAGGTGGGATAGGACCTTAACATCCCCTTAATTGCCTCTATAATCCCATTTTGAGAGGCCGTTCCGATTTTTAGACATTCTCCCACCCTACACGCCTCCTCTGGAACATGCCAGGCAATCCTTACGGCCTCACAAATGGATGGCTTACTAACAGCTGCAGCTCCACCATTACAAAGGAGTTTTCACCAATGATCATTTGCAGGTGGCAGAACCTTGTTGTTTCAGGTCTGGGGGAACTTTTAGCAGGCATACTCAGTGTTGTGGAAGTTTGGAGCCTGACACCCATCTCCAGTGTGACCTCCTGGGAAACGCCTCTCCCCACCTTGACTAAGCGCTTCCTCAACTGATGCATATACCAGAAGCATGGCGACCATTTAATTCCTTTCCTCCTGGACATCAGATTCGGACGAAGACTCACCGCAGCAGCAGCAGAACCAACAGCAACACCAACAGCAGGTGCATCAACAGGAGCGCCAAACTGCAGCTCACCCACCTGAAGATGCATAGGCCAGAAGGCGCCAGTGCACGACAATTGCTTCCCGGGATGCAAGGGATGCACTCATCTTGGCCAGATTTGCTTAGCCTGCACAATCAAACACTTTAGCCTCGCTCCTTCTTACCAGAGCATTGACAATGCACAAGAACTTGCGGAATCCTATCACTCTGACCACCATACTGACAATTGCAAGGCGCCCATAGCCCTCAATGTGAAAGTTCCATTTGCAAAATGACACAGGCCACAACTTCAACAGTTTGCCATCAAAGCACTTTATAATATAATCACAATGATGGCTGGTCCAAAAACAAAACTACACAGCACCCAAGTGACTACCCTTATGACTACTTGTGCTTTATCTTCCTCTTACGCATGCTCCTACGTGGTGCTTCCCCTGTGGCTTCCGCAGATGTGGAGGCCCCTTGCTCACTTTCTTGCTGCTCCTGCCTCGACACCTTTGGCGAGCGTCCTCTGGCATTGTGAGCCTGTGAGGGCTCGGCAACAGTCTGCTGCTCCTGCGGCTGTGCAGGGGCTGAGACGCCCATCTCAGTTGGGTGAGGACTCTGGTGGGGCTCTGACCGAGGGCTTTGCTGTGGCATGGTCATGTGAGCGCTTGGAGAGGAGCCCCCACTTCCTTGTTGTCTGCCACCAACATCCCACTCCTGGGTCAGCCCCACTTCAGAGCTATCAAGTGGCTTGGCAGCACCTTGCTGCACTGCAGGGAGGCCATGAGGACCCGTTTCTGCACTGGATGTCCTACTCCAGAGGACTTGCATGAAGGTCTGGTTTGTTTGCTCAATAGCTGACCATCGCTCCTCAAGAGATGTAATTCTATTCTGAACAATGACCATGTTTTCAATGCCCTGGCGACTAAGCTCCTCCATGGACGTAGCCATCCTCTCCTCTACCGTAGCCATCCTCTCCTCTACCGTAGCCAGCCTTACCATGGAGGTAGCCATCCTTTCCACGGAGTTTGCCACCCTTTCCACGGTGATGCGTTCATGCACCAATGCCTCCACAAAAGCTCTGCTCATGTTCGCGATGGACTCTTCCATTCATGCCACACTCGCTGCGACCCTGGAGACAAAACCTGCCAGAGACTCCTGCACCTCTTCCTGGAGTTTCAGCACCGCTCTCCTTCTAGATGGACCCGGAGGCATAGGGTCAACATGCAGCTGAGCCGAGCTGGCAGAGTCCTGCACCCTCTGGCGAGGATGCTCCACTGCTGCCACTCTCTCCACCATCTACTGATGCTCACTTGTGAGCTGTGATACACCAGGTGACAACACTACTCTATCTCATGAAGGTCCCACCAAGGTGTGAGTGTCTGCGCTGGTGCTAGGTGCGCTGAATTCTGCTGATGCTGTGCCCTCAGAGGTTGCAGCTTCCTCTGAGGAGTCTGGAGGCTCAGCTTGTTCCCCCTGGATAATGGGGGCTGTAGGGGGGCATCTTTTTTGGGGTTTACGGTAATTTACCTTCCTTTACCTGGTTTACGGTAATTCACCTGGTCAGGCAGCCTTTTGTTACTACACTCTGACCAATCCCAAACAGCGGTTTTGAATCGCTAAACCCACCCTTCCAGTTCTGACTGGAGGACATATAATTAGTGATATATTGAAACGGACAACTGGTCTGGATGTGAGAAAATCACCTTTCATTAAACTAAAGAAAACTACACCACACAATTTTAGTAGTCACTGTACAATTGCTTAAATGGGGGAAGACAGATGGCAAAATGAGGGATAAATGGCTACAATGTTAATTAAACAATCTTAGCAATTTCCCCTAAATTACCACCCCCTAACTCCTTACTAGATTGCCTTGCTGAGGAGTCAGAAACCTGCTCACCTGTGGTCCAAGGAAATAAGAGAGAGAGATAGCTTCTCAGGAGCTATCTTTATATCCTGCGAGCTCCTGCTGTTTGGCGCTGAAAGGGTCTGTGTGCAAATTCGCGCCGAAAAGTTCAAATACACAAGAGAAAGGCCATGATTGGCTGACTCAAACGGGCTTGGAGTGGTTTGAATGTGTCTTCGTTCTGGGGCCGAAATGTTCCCACCCACATCCGGAGTTTCTGGGCTAACAAAACGGAGTAATGGGTGATTCAAAATCCCATTCATTCTAAACTGTTCCCTATCAAAGTCCTTTCTGTAGTTTCGGTATGTCTCATTGTGTGTAAGGGGCTTTGAATGGTTTGGACTAGGTAAGCAGAAGCCCTTTGTCCTGCGGTCATTGAAACCGCAGCTTGAGTGGATAATTCTTTATGTCAACAAGACAGCAGTCTCAGTAAATAAACATCGATTGTCAGCAGGGAAGGGAAACTCCCATTTTTGATTGACAGAATCTGGCTGCCACTGCTTGACCCTCCCACTTTTCACAGACATCCACGAGCTGCGAGCTGCTTTTCCAAGCCCCATTGTCCTGGCCATGCTTTTCTGACGGCCATTTTTAAACCCCTTTGAAATTACCAAACTCCAGGGAACAATTTTATTAATAAAATATACTGTCTTAAAGTGTGCGAATTTTTCCACGAAGTTCCTCGATTCCGGTGTTGTCCACGCGCCGCAACGCAGCCTTTTGCAGTTCTGGCCACATTTTAAAACATTGTCCAACCCAGAGGCAATTTAAAATATTGCACAGTCTCTGTCAACAATGTAGATTAATACCTCCAGTATCTTCAGGGCTGAGGGGATTTTTTGTGAACCCCTACAGGACGGGGGCTGTGGATGGTCCTGTGGGGGAATAAAGGAAAGAGTTAGAGGTGTGAAGTCAAGGTTGCATACACATTGGATTTTGCAGATGACCATAAGTCAATCTGTTAGAGCATTAGAATCATTATCCATGATTCATGCTCTGTCAATGAGAGAGATGCAAAACTATTCTGTCACCAGCCTGCTGTGATGCGCCTGTCTGTCCATCCCCCACTTGGGAATTGTCCTCGATCCCAGCAATTTCCAGGGCCACCTCCTCCCAGGGAGTGAGCTGAGCTACTGAGGGTGGCCCTCCTCCTGTCATGGCTCTTTCCGTCTTATTGTGGGCTCTCTTTTCCTGCAATGAGGGACACAAGTGGAGTTTGAATGAGAATGAAGGAGTGAGTGGAGTGAATCCATAGCATAGATGCTTAGAAGGAGACAAAGGGCCCTCCCTGTGTGTTGTAAGTTGTTGTCATGGCATGGTGTGAAGGATCCAAAGGTATATTGCTGAGTTTCAGAGGTTAGAAAATGTTGGGAAAATCATTTTTAATGTATTTAGACTTTTCTGTAGATAACAAGTTTTGAAGTGTTTGTGTAATCCCAGCTCATTGGGAGAACCTCTCTCACCAGTGACAGATCGCTTCTGTAACCTCACCTGCAGCTGCCATCTGTTCTAGCCTAACGAGGGACTAACTGGAGTGCCTGGGTGCAAGAGCTCACATTTGTACAGTGATTGTCAGTGTTTGCAGCACCTCAATGCTGTCAAACACTGAAAAATCAGCTGTCAAGAAAAATTATGTGTGGCCCCTTTAAGAAAACTTGCAGATGACATGTCATCAACTGACGTCACCTGACAGTGGCTTCCTCTTAATTGTCCGGCAAGCCCGCAGGGCGGGCTTAACAAGGCCAATTGACGCAAAATAGCATCTTTGCGTCGGATGTCGCTGGGGGAGGGATCGGAACCCGAAAGGCAGCTGTGCCGTCCCCAAGCCGCATAGAAAGGTAAAATCCAGCCCAGTGTCTCACCTCCTGACTCCCCAAAGCCTTTCTACCATCTACAAGGCACAAGTAAGGAGTGTGATGGAATACTCTCCACTTGCCTGGATGAGTGCCGCTCCAACAACACTCAAGAAGCTCGACACCATCCAGGAAAAAGCAACCCCCTTGATTGGCACCCCATTCACCACCTTAAACAGTCACTCCCTCCACCACCGGCATACCGTGGCTGTAGTTTGTACCATCTACAAGATGCCCTTCAGCAACTCGCCAAGGCTTCTTCGACAGCACCTCCCAAACCCGCGTTCTCTTCCACCTAGAAGGACAAGGGCAGAAGACGCATGGGAACACCACCACCTCCAAGTTTCCCTCCAAGTCACGCATCATCCTGACTTGGAAATATATCAGCTGTTCCTTCATCGTCGCTGTGTCAAAATCCTGGAACTCCCTCCCTAACAGCACTGTGGGAGTACCTTCACCACACGGACTGCAGCAGTCCAAGAAGGCGGCTCACCACCAGCTTTTCAAAGGGCAACTAGGGATGGGCAATAAATGCTGGCTTTGCCAGCAATACCCACATCCCACAAAAATGAATTAAATAAAAGAAGCGACCTTTATACATTTTTGCAGCATTCAGGATACGGGCTTTTTTCTGAAGCATTAACGCTACGCTTTCAAATTCACTCTATTTAATTTAGCATAGACGGCAAGATAAAGCGTTCAATCATTACACCTCAAAAATAGTCGCTGTTAAGAAACTAAGGAAGCAGGAAATGAGGCCCTGACCCCTGTAAGCTGTTGTGATTTACCACTCCCAGGACTAATCAGCAAATAACAGTAGATGTATGGAATAGACTCTCATCAGAAGCAATTACTGTTAGCTACTTTAAAAAAAGAGTTGGATACATATCTAGGCCCCCAGATTTCTTCAGGCCTGGGGAACAATGGGGGTGAAGTTGGGAGGGGAGGGTAAATTGGGTGGTAGTGTCCCGGTCGTGAGCTGGGAAATCAGGCAGCACCTGGAAACATGAGCAGCTCTCCACCCAGAGGTACCAGCGGGGCAGAGCTTTCACTGCGGCCTGGAATTGACAGAAGTTCTGTCCACCCCATAGAATTCCCTTGACATCAGTCAGAGGCAGAACCAGTAGGAATTTGGATAGTGCAGGAAGGTAGAGTTGAGGTCGAAGATCAGCCATGATCTTATTGAATGGCGGAGCAGGCTCGAGGGGCCGAATGGCCTACATTTTCTTACGATCTTATGATGACTTCTCCTAAGCGTAATCTCCGCAGCTCCCACCTCCTTTGACCTCAGCGAGCTGGGCGCTGGAAGGAAGCTACCACCCAGGGCCCTGTAGGAGCAAAAGGGGGGCCCACCAAGGGCTCCAGACCTTGGAACTGATTGATTTGGGCTTTTTTTTATATGGTGCGGTGAGTCAATCAGCTGGAGAGCAGCAGCTTTTTTGAGAAGTGGCCACCAGCGGCATCTCCATGTGGCTCTCAGTTGTCACAGCTTCAACCTCCCATCTGGCAAGGTGCACCCATATTGGTTAAGATCGGGCAGGCAAAAAGTTAAACACTGCTGTAAATTTAACAGTGGCAGGAGAACCATTTGAAGCCAATGAGGATTCTTCTCAATCTGAAGCTAACAATGTAAGTAGTTCTATAATTACCTCCCTCGTGAGCCTGAACCTTATTAGCCACAACTCCTCCATTAAAGTCAGGTAGTTAATTCAAAGCTTGTCAAGCCTTTTCTAAAATCCAGACCTTTTCCTAGCCACCCTCATCCTGTATGCCTGCATTTCCCATCCTTCCAGCTTTCCCCATTCTTCCTGCTCCACTTTGAAGAACAGAATCGCCCGTTGCTATTGAAAATGACACTGCCTTTAGTGAAAATCTGGCCTGTACCCTTTTCCAAATTTGGAACATACAATGTTACTTCGGTTAAACGGATTCAGCCCAGAATAATTATTAATGAATCATAGAATGTTCAACACAGTAGGAGACGATTTGGGGCCAGTATGTCTGTACCGTTGCTAACTAACCGCTAAAGGTATTGGGGGTTAAATTGGTCTGCGGCAAAAAGCACTAACTAGGCGATAATGAATTGGCTTCAATGGAAAAGATAATCAGGGGTGGTGTAAAACAGGCTGTGATTCGCTATCACCCGTTTCATGCATTTGCCAAAGACCAATTTCACGCTCATTTACCTTAATCCTATTTTCCTGTTTTTCCTCCTACTCTATAATATTTTTCTTCTTTGAGTATTTGTCCAATTCTCTTTTAAACATTGTGATTGAAATGGCTTCAATATTTACTTGTGGTAATGTATCTTCAAAAAAACTCTTTGCATAAATTAACTTCTTCCAGCCTTCCCCTTTATGCTTCTATTACTAATACCAGGTTTATATCACCTTATTAATGATTCACTGGCCAATGAATATAATCTTTCACAATTTACCTTTCCATAATTTTGACTGCTTCTATTATACTTCACCCAACCCTCTCTGTTGCAGTGAATGCAGCCTTAGGTTTTCGGGTTTCTATATTCTCTTATTTCCGTTTCAACCTAATAAATGTTTGTGGTGCCTTTTCCAAGGCTTCGATACCATTTCCATAATGGGCCACTACAGTGCTCCAACTGTGGTTCAACCAATGGCCCAGAACTTGCTCTTGGCAGTGAAGGAACAGCGCTCCCCGTTCACCTCGCTGACAGCTAATGGCAGACATTTCACAGCCTTCACAATGGAGATTTCCTCTAATCTCGCATCTTTTTTCAGCGTGGTGCCCTCTACAGGGGGTCTGTGAGCAGGACAATAAACAGCGAGGCTCTTCAACTAATCAGATTGAAGTATCCTCACTGAGACATGCAGAGTCCAAATCAGGAAATGTAAAGCAGGAAATATAAATTAGATTTAAATGATGTACAGAAAGCAAAATTAAGATTGGGAAATACAGATGGGATTAAGAGAGCGAGACAAAACAGACAGACTGAAAAAGTTAAAAAAAAGTTTTTAAAACTCCAACACTAATATTCTCCTAAGGGAATGAGACCCCACACTTGGAAAAATATTTTTTTCAGGGCCAGAGAGGTTGTTCAGCAGTAGTTATCACTTATCATACTGTTAAAGGCTCGCTTATTCCTGAATGTATCAGCCCTAACGTTTTCAGTCATTCAGTGCGGAACTAGTGGGCAAGTAGAGCAAGATAATGCCATTACAGTCATGTCAGTGCTGAGTCTATTAGCAAGGACTGCAACAGTCCACTCTGTGGAGGAGCAGGGTATCTCTGACAGCAACTTTTGGATTTCAACATTTAACTGCGCATGTGCGGATGCTAGAAGTTGCTGTCTGATTTCCTCCATTATAAAAGTGAGTGCTGATAGTTTCACCATTATTCTTATCGCAAATTCCAGGCCATTGTCTTACACAGATTCATCACCACTTCTGATCCCGTATTCAGTGCCCCATATATAAAATTACAATCTCAATATGATCTTTTTAATGGCTTTTCTCACCTGTGATCCTGCTTTAATATATCTGTGTAACTGCGCCAATAGATTTTTCTAATAACAACAGAAAATGCTGGAAAAACTCAGCAGGCCAGGCAACATCCGTGGAGAGAAATTACAGTTGACGTTTCGGGTCGAACCCTTTTTCAAAACTGGAAGGGAAATGAAATAGATCGAAAGGCAGGACTGGGAGGAAACAAAGGAAGTGGAGAGACATTAAGAGGTATTCAAAACGAGACGAGATGCTGATAGGGGACTAGTGGAGACAAAAGATGGCTCAGATTAAGTGTGAAATGGTCTGGCAGAATGAGAGACAGCTGCCATGTGGGAGAGAGAAAAAAAAGGAAAGGGGGGGAGGGAAAAACCAAAACAAAGGGGTGGATAAAAAGTATAAGTAAAAATGTAATAGGGGCCGAGGTTATGATCTGAAATTGTTGAACTCGATATTGAGTCCGGAAGGCTGCAAAGTGCCTAATCGGAAGATGAGGTGCTGTTCCTCGAGTTTACGTTGAGCTTCCATGGAACAATGCAAGAGGCCAAGGACGGTGAGGTCCGAGTGGGAATGGAGTGGTGAATTAAAATGACAGGCGACCGGAAGCTCGGGGTCACCCTTACGGACTGAACGGAGGTGTTCCGCAAAGCGGTAACCCAATTTGCGTTTGGTCTCCCCAATGTAGAGGAGACCGCATCGTGAGCAGCGAATACAGTATACTAGATTGCAAGAAGTACAAGTAAATCACTGTTTCACCTGGAAGGGGTGTTTGGGGCCCTGGACAGTGGGAAGAGGGGAGGTATAGGGGCAGGTGTTACATCTCCTGCGCTTGCACGGGAAGGTGCCAGGGGAAGGGGTGCTGGGGGTGATAGAGGAGTGGACTAGGGTGTCTCAGAGGGAGCGGTCCCTATGGAATGCTGAAAGGGGAGGGGAGGGGAAGATGCGTTTGGTGGTGGGATTACTTTAGAGGTAGCGGAAATGGCGGAGGATGACCCGTTGAATGTGAAGGCTGGTGGGGTGAAAGGTGAGGAAAGGGGAATCCTATCGTGGTTCCGGGAGGGAGGGGCAAGGGTGAGGGAAGAAGAGCGGGAGATAGAACAGACACGGTCGAGGGCCGTGTCAACCACGGTAGAGGGGGATCCTTGGTTGAGGAAAAAGGAAGACATGTCGGAAGCACTGGTGTGGAAGGTGGCATCGTCGGAGCAGATGCGGCGGAGACAGAGAAACTGGGAGAATGGAATAGAGTCCTTACAGGAGGCGGGGTAGGAGGAAGTGTAGTCCAGGTAGCTGTGGGAGTTAGTGGGCTTGTAGTGAATATTTGTCAATAACCTATCCCCAGAGATGGAGATGGAGAAGTCGAGGAAGGGAAGGGAAGAGTCAGAGATGAACATAAGAACATAAGAACATAAGAAGTAGGAGCAGGAGTAGGCCATACGGCCCCTCGGGCCTGCTCCGCCATTCAATAGGATCATGGCTGAACCGAATCTAGACTCACGTCCACTTCCCTGCCCTCTCCCCGTAACCCCTAATTCCCTTATCTGCTAGGAAACTGCCTATCTCAGTTTTAGATTTATTTAATGATGCAGCTTCCACAGCTCTCTGGGGTAGCAAATTCCATAGATTTACTACCCTCTGAGTGAAGAAGTTTCCCCTCATCTCAGTTTTGAAAGGGTAGCCCCTTATTCTAAGATTATGCCCCCTAGTTCTCGTCTCACCCATCAGTGGAAACATCCTCAACGCACCCACCCAATCAAACCCCCTCACAATCTTATATGTTTCGATAAGATCGCCTCTCATTCTTCTGAACTCCAATGAGTAGAGTCCCAACCTACTCAACCTTTCCTCATACGTCAACCCCCTCATCTCCGGAATCAACCGAGTGAACCTTCTCTGAACCACCTCGAGAGCAAATATATCTTTTCTTAAATATGGAAACCAAAACTGCACGCAGTATTCCAGGTGTGGCCTCACCAATACCCTGTATAACTGCAGCAAGACTTCCCTGTTTTTGTACTCCATCCCCCTTGCAATAAAAGCCAAGATTCCATTGGCCTTCCTGATCACCTGCTGCACCTGCATACTAACTTTTTGTGTTTCATGCACCAGGACCCCCAGATCCCTTTGTACTGTAGCACTTTTCAGTTTCTCTCCATTTAGATAATAACTTGCTCTTTGATTTTTTCTGCCAAAGTGCATAACCTCACACTTTCCAATATTATATTCCATCTGCCAAATCTCTGCCCACTCACTTAGCCTGCCTATATCCTTTTGCAGGTTTTTTATGTCCTCCTCACTCACTGCTTTCCCTCCCATCTTTGTATCATCGGCAAACTTGGATATGTTGCACTCGGTCCCTTCCTCCAAATTGTTAATATAGATTGTAAAGAGTGGGGTCCCAGCACTGACCCCTGCGGAACACCACTAGTTACTGATTGCCAGCCTGAGAACGAACCATTTATCCCAACTCTTTGTTTTCTGTTAGATAGCCAAGCTTCCACCCATGCCAGTATATTACCCCCAATCCCGTGATTTTTTATCTTGATCAGTAATCTTTTGTGTGGAAACTTGTCAAATGCCTTTTGGAAGTCCAAATACACTACATCCACTGGTTCCCCTTTATCCACCCTGTATGTTACGTCCTCAAAGAATTCGAGCAAATTTGTCAAACATGACTTCCCCTTCATAAAACCTTGCTGACTCTGTCCTATTAAATTATGTTTATCCAAATGCCCTGTTACTGTTTCCTTAATAATGGACTCCAACATTTTGCCAACCACAGATGTTAGGCTAACTGATCTATAGTTTCCAGCTTTTTGTCTACTTCCCTTCTTAAATAAGGGTGTTACATTAGCAGTTTTCCAATCTGCTGGGACCATGTGAAGGTGAGGGAAGGAAGGAAATTGGAGGTAAAGTGAATGAAATTGTCTAGTTCAGGGCGAGAGCAGGAAACGGCACCAAAACAGTCATCAATGTATTGGAAAAAGAGGTGAGGGAGGGGACTTGAGTAGGACTGGAACAAAGAGTGTTCCACATATCCCACGAAAAGGCAGGCATAGCTAGGACCCATGCGGGTACCCATAGCAACACCTTTGATTTGGAGGAAATGATTGGAGTTAAAGGAGAAGTTGTTCAATGTGAGAACAAGTTCAGCCAGGCGGAGGAGGGTAGTGGTGGACGGGGACTGGTCGGAGGGGAGGGGAGTGGGACTGGGGGAGGGGAGGGGAGAGGGACTGGGGAGGGGAGCGGAGAGGGACTGGGGAGGTGAGGGGAGAGGGACTGGGGGAGGGGAGTCCCTCTCCCCTCCCCTCCCCCAGTCCCTCTCCCCTCCCCTCCCCCAGTCCCTCTCCCCTCCCCCAGTCCCTCTCCCTTCTCCCCTCCCCTCTCCCAGTCCCTCTCCCCTCCCCCAGTCCCTCTCTCCTCCCCTCCCCCAGTCCCTCTCCCCTCCCCTCCCCCAGTCCCTCAGGAAGAAGCGGAGCGCCCTCAGGCCATCCTGGTGGAGGATGGAGGTGTAGAGGGATTGTACATCCATGGTGAAAAGGAAGCATTTGGGGCCAGGAAACTGGAAACTGTTAAAGTGGCGGAGGGCGTCCGAAGAGTCGTGGATGTAGATGGGAAGAGACTGGACAAGGGGAGAAAAGATAGAGTCGGGATAGGAAGAGATAAGTTCCGTGGGGCAAGAACAGGCTGAAACGAATCCTCTGTTGCCATTCTGATTCTCAAAATGTACCATTTTAGATATATTTCCATTTAACTGCATTTGCCACACATCTGCCCACTCTCCTAACCTGGCCTTGTCCTCTATAGTCTCTTACATTCTTCCTCACAGTTCGCCATGCCCCATAATTTGTTGCTCTCAGCAATTTTTTATATTATACCTCTTACTGTCCGTGAGATGGAGTGATCCCAACATAATTTGCTGGGACACCCCAGAAGCTAACTGTTATCCATCTGAGCAGCATTTGTGTGCTCCTGTTTTATTCTTCCACCATCTTTCTATCATTGCCTTAATTTCTGCAACAACTTTCTCGTGGTGATTTATCAAATGGTTTTGGAAGATCCAAGTTTATCATATCCACCCTTTGTCTATCTGCTCATTTATCTCCTTGAAGTATTGCATTAAATTTGTCAAACATGACCTGCCCTTTCCAAATTCATATTGATCATCTCTAATTAGCCTATACCTTTCTCAGTGTGCAATAATATTCTTCCTTTTTGCAGACTATCATAATTTTCCTAACACCAGTCTGAGTGTAACTGATTTATAGTTTCCTAGGTTATCATTTTCCCCAATCTCTCTACAGTCCTTTAATACAATTCATATTTCCAAAGAATTTTGGAAGATTATGATTAAAACCTTTTTACATTTTCTTCTGCAGTACCTCCTTTATAAATAAAGTGACAAATTACTTGTTGAACATCTCTGCCATTCTTTCATTCTCTAACAGACGACCATTTTTGTCTCTCAGTGGCCCCATCCTTCCTTTGACTATCTTATTGCTTTTGTACTTATGAAAGCTTTTGTTATCACTGATATGCTGACTATTAGTTTTATTTTTATATATTCTCTCTGAGCACTCCCAATCTCCCTTTTTTTTTTACACATTTGCTTTTGATATTACACCTGGCTTTCTTCTATATTACTATTGGCTCAACTGATATTTTTACTTTACCAATGGTAATCATGTATTAGAACGTTTTATTAACACTGCTCAAAGTTGGCTTAACATCGGAATTGAATTCTTGCTTGGCAGTAAGTGGATGATAAATTTACTGACACTCAGAACCGTTGTCTCAAAATTCCTATGATGAACTAGAATCTAAATGTTGATCTTTTAATTATTTTCCATTTTACCCTGAACCTTTTGGTATTAGACATGATCAGGTATCCAATTAAAATACTAATGTTTGATGAGGTAACTAATGGTGTTTAAAGAGGAATATATTGGGGTTAAGTCCTATGAACAATACCTTTTTCCCCTTGATGAGTGTCAGTGCTTTAAAGAAATAAAGATATTGGCCCTCACCTTGACCAATCTACCACCATAGTAATTTCCCTAAAATATCTGAACTTGGTGGTGAATTTGCCTTAATGTTATTTTAACAAAAAAAAACCTGCCCTCCATATAAGCAAGCATAAAGCAAAATTTAATTTAAACTAAAACGGCAAACATTTTTCAAATTGTTGCGTGTTGTATAAACACACAGGAGGAACTGGTGGTTTATAGGGAAATAATGGCTCATGTTGAGACTGTTCTCATTTGCCCAGACCTGCAATGGTCACGAGCTTTGCAGCTGGTGCCAATAATTAATCATGCCCAGTAATTTGTGTAGTACTTGTCCCTGCATTATTTCCTCGACACATCTTCCTCTTTTATAACTGAACAGATGTCAGAAGCCAAATGAATTCACTTCAAGCATGTCTGCTTCCTATTATTAATCTCAGTCTATTTACAAAGTGATTAGCGTTTATATTTTCCATTTATCAACAAAGATGGCAATGATTGGATTTACACTAATGATAAGAGCGTCTCTGACCCACATCACCCTCTCCACTGTCTAACTAACAAAGGGAAGATCGTGCAGGACTCCAAGGAAGAATATAAGAATATGTGTTAAACTTATAATTAACCAAGAAAAAAATAAATTGAGTGCCTCAGACATAAGGATTTACAATCCATACTACTTCATCTTAAAACTCTAATGCATGATGAATGACAGCTAGCAACTTAGTCACGAAAAGCAAAATACTGCAGATGCTGGAAATCTGAAATAAAAACAGAAAATGCTGGAAGTACTCGTCAGGTCAGGCAGCATCCGTGGAGAGAGAAACTGAGTTTCAGGTCAATGACCATTCGTCAGATAATTATCAACTGATGTATTAATGGCTATAGGAATTAATTATGAATTTCACACCTCCCACCTTAGGGGCAGGATTTTCATTGGGCCATGGAGGTGGGATTGGAGGCATGTGGGGGGTTAAAATCCCAAAATCGGGGGTCTTGAACCCATCCCGCCCCAACCCGCCTCCATGCCAGTTTCAAAGGAGGCGGGTACCTGACCTGTGCTGGGACCCGCCTCCCCGAGGTGGGAAGGGGATTAGTGTCGATTAACTGCCTGTTAACAGGTAGTTAACAGGCAGTTTTTAGCCTCATCCCTATTTTTAATGTTGAAGTGTGGGCTTCCCGACGGCTCCAAACCACGCCAAGTTAGAGGAGGCGGACCGTCAGGATGAAGGGCTTGGAGGGGTCGAGATGTCCGGTGTTCAAGTGAGTGATGGGTGCATGAGTGCAAAGGTAAGTGTGTTTGGTGTGTAAAGTGTTTAAATAAGTTTTACATACCTTTACTTACCTTTACAGCCTTCCTTCCTTCAGGTCTCGGGAGTCCCTCATCTCACCAGCACAGAAAGCAGAATGGCCGCGAGCTGTCAAAAGTTGCAACATTCAGCTTTCTGTTCTGGGGAGATCTCTAAATCATCCTGAGGGGAAGGAATTAACTTAGTGTACAGATTGTCAGTGTTTGACAGCTTCAACCAGCTATGAAATGCTGATATTTCATCTGTCAAAAGGTCTTGACAGATAAAAAAACAATCTGTGACGTCACTTGTTGCCAGGTGACCCTTAATTGGCCTGCTGAGCCCATTGGGCGGGCTCAACAAGGTCAATCAAGTCAAAATCGTGTGGGTTGGCTAGAACTCGATGGAGGCAGGACTACAACCCCGAAAGTTGTAGTCCCGCCTCCTACCCGACTCCTCAATGAAAATCCAGCCCTAGGTGTTAGAGTGGGATTCGTAGACCTGAATTCACCTTTAACTGAAAACCACACAGATACACTATGGCCTAGAAATTGAGTTGGCGCCGCGCCAGGGCTTTAGCGCCGGAAATTTAGCGCCGGCGCTAAGTCCCCCTGCGCGCGCCAAAAATTCAGTAGCGCCGCGCCCAGACAGCTGCCGGCGCTACTGGAGGGTGTCAGCGCCTCGCAATGGGCGCTGACTGCCGCATTGCGGCGCTAATCCGCTGCTGCGGCACACGATGCGGTGCGGCAGGCTGGGGAAGTGCAGGCCTCCTCCTTCCGTTAAGGAGGAGCTGCCTGCACCCGACCGCTGGCCGTTGATCTGTGGAGAAAAATGAGCCCGGCACCTCGGAGAAGTGCCGGGCTCACGGCCCACACGCATCTGTGCCGCGGGGGGGTGTTGGAGGAGTCCGGGGAGGGAGGTGCGGGCAGGTGGCCACCGGGAAAGCGGCCGGCCGCCGCGCGACCTTAATGCGCCGGCGCTAAGACCCGTAGCGAACTTTTGAAAAATCGTTGGTTGCGGCTGCCACGGGCGAGGCGGCCGCAACTCAATTTTGGCGTTCGGGCGCGTTGCCACGGCAACCGGGACGCTGCGCACACCGATGACGTCATCGGTGCCGGCGCAGCGCAACCGGCTAACGCCGATGGCAGCGCGCAAGTGAATTTCTCAATCGGCTGTACTTGCGGCGCTAGGCCCTCTAGCACCTCAAAATGGGCGCTAACCCCACTCAATTTCTAGGCCTATCTCTCTCCCAGAGACCTTTTATTTAACCACTAACAGACAGATTACATGAGAACCCAACTTGACCTGTCCTGGAGTGTTCAATTGCCCGGTGGCCAAATCGACGCTCATTTGAAGTCTGTTGAAATCTTTAGATGTCTTCTCTTTGGTAGACCAGGATACCTTTATCCTGGCTGACTACAGTAAAAATCTAGCGGGGAGAAATTCATTATAGCCCAGGAATGGGCAGTAAGTATTGAAAAGTTTGAGAATTAGCGGCAGGCGCTAATGCTTCAGACTACACTCAAAATTAAGTCTCATTGCACAAAGAAAGTATTGGAGTGCTAAATCAAGCACTAATGGCCTAGCTCAGTGACGTTAAACTGAAAGCGCTGACCAATATCAGGCGCAGTCTAATCACAAGTCATGATTGCCACAGGCTCTTTCCAGTTCTTAAAGGGGAGGTTCATTGATGCTGTAGAACCTCATTCTCATCATTGCTGGCTGTGCAGCCATCTCAACCAGTAGCAGCAAGTAAAGGAGAGGGAGCCGGATGACTCAAGCAGCCCTTGTGGTCCTTCTCCTCCTTTTGGCCACATGTTCCAATCTTTCTTGCTGCCTCTGCTCCCTCCACCGTAGATCCTGGAGGGCAAGGTCGACTGCCAGTACAGCCCCGATTAATGTAACCAAGTGTAGCATTTTAATATGTTGTGAGAATAAATGTAACTAATTGTTAGTAGCCACAACACTTCTGATACTAAACAACCTTTAAATTACTGAATTAAACTGTTGCACAATGTCAAACTGACAAGGAAGCAGTGAAACATCACTAACCTGACAGCTGTGACTCATTACTCACAATCCCTTTAAGTAGCGCCCCTGGAGCTAGCATCCACCTGTTTGATGCATCCTCTCCCTGTCGCTGTCGGGGTGAGGTGCTAACGCAGGGGGCGACAATTAACTTTGCAGATCGGGTGCCTGCACGCTCACTGACATCACGATCTGCCTGGCGTTGAAGTCCCCCGTGGTAACTGTTAGTGGCAGCGCTGCGGGGGGCTGGATTCGCCTTGGCCTGGCGCTACTGCATCATGCCCTGTTAGTGCCCCCACCAGGTGCTAACGGGAGGCGTTAACCAACTGAATTTTTACCCCCAATGTATTGTGTCAGTTCTTATATTCTTTGTGTTCAAAACTCTCGTGGCTCTCACGTGTACACCTCAATCATTGGCTCCTTCAAGCTTGGCTTTTCCCCTTAATGTTCATGGTTGGTTACAACATTACAACAGTGACTCCACTTCAAAAGCACTTCATTGGCTGTAAAGCGCTTTGAGACGTCCAGTGGTTGTGAAAGGCACTATAATAATGCAAGACTTTCATTCTTTCTTTCTTGGTTCAGAGTTTAGTGGGGTTACTTCACCATGTGTATCACTTGTTGCAGTTTAATGAGGGTCTTATCTCAAGACAGTGCTGGTCGGTTCCACTGGATCCACAGCTACCCCAGATTTGTCCTTGGTTACAAACGCTTTTTTTGACTGAGTAATGCCTGTTCTGAAAGATCCTCCATATTCCTGTTCTCAACTTGCATTTCATTAGAAGTTCTCTTTCGTATTAAAGTTCTTGTTGTCGTCAGGAATGTTTAAAATAGATTTTCCTTCATGGCTGAAAATTAATAATATATGCAATACTGTGTTAGTCTGTAACACTTGGAAGTGTGGAAAATCAAACACTGTGAAAACTATGTTATATCAAATTTGTCTCGTTTAGGATTCTGCTGAATTGCATTTATGTAACATTTATTTTTATGGCTTTTCACCCAAGACAGGCCTAATTCATACCTATTTAGGAGGTAATGTTGCAAGAGAGGACCACTGTAGTTGTCAGTTGTGTGTGTAGTTGCTGTTTTGATAGTTTATGCATGGGAGAGAGGATGCTCTCGTACTCTGCCTTAAGCTATAGTAGAAAATCATGTATTGCAATGTAGTTCAGTCATGTGCAACCACCTGTGAACTGATTTAATTATGGATTGTACTTCAGGGCAGTTAATTGCTAGAAAGGATGCATCTGCATGCAAGATGTTAAAACAAATCTACAAAAGTGCAGCCTAATGGAACCATCCATGGGCATGTATTATCGAGAAGATGGGTAACCAAAGCCTTAAAATCATGATAGCAAAATACTGCGGATGCTGGAAATCCGAAAGAACAACAGAAAATGCTGGAAAAACTCAGCAGGCCAGGCAACATCCGTGGAGAGCAAATAGAGTCAACGTTTGTCTTGACAAAGGGTTTGACCCGAAACGTTGACTCTATTTTCCCTCCACGGATGTTGCCTGGCCTGCTGAGTTTTTCCAGCATTTTCTGTTGTTATTCCTTAAAATCATGATCCTGTCTAGTGTTTTACGCCTGGGGAAAGTCCTGCTCTCCCTCGCGGGATGTTTGTACTCACTGAGGCACGGAATTTCACCGTCGGAATGTAGAATGCTTCCCAGTTTAGATCTCCTTTAGATTACCTCAAAGATGGGGAGATGGTGACTGTTGGGTTATAAAAACTGGCACTCTAATGCAGTTCCCATTCAGGGGAAGACAAACATACACTGGTGGCCCTAGCAAGCATCACTGGTAGGCAGAAAACTCATAGGTAATGTTAAAAAGACAGTGATAGCTGAAAAAGTAGATAGCATCAGACCACTTTGGAGTGTTCTGTAGCCATTGTAAATAACTTAACAAACAGATGAACTTTGTTCTTGTATTGTATTAGGCCACAGCTTGAGTACTGCGTGCAATTCTAGTCACCACATTACAGGAAAGATGTAATTGCACTAGAGCGGGTGCAGAAGAGATTTACAAGGCTGTTGCCAGGACTGGAAAACTTTAGCATTGAGGAAAGGTTGGATAGGCTGGGGTTGTTTTCCTTGGAACAGAGGAGGCTGAGGGGAAATTTAAATGAGATGTATAAAATTATGAGGGGCCTAGATAGAGTGGATAGGAAGGACCTATTTCCCTTAGCAGAGAGGTCAATAACCAGGGGGCATAGATTTAAAGTAATTGGTAGAAGGATTAAAGGGGAGATGAGGACATTTTTTGTCACCCAGAGGGTGGTGGGGGTCTGGAACTCACTGCCTGAGAGGTGGTAGAGGCAGAAACCCTCATCACATTTAAAAAGTACTTGGATGTGCACTTGGAATGCCGTAACCTACAGGGCTACGGACCAAGAGCTGGAAGGTGGGATTAGGCTCGGTAGCTCTTTTCTGACCGGCACGGACATGATGGGCCGAATGGCCTCCTTCTGTGTCATAATTTTTCTATGATTCTACAATTCTATTTTCTTTGGTTCACAATTAACTACTATAAAACACTGTCCTGAGTATAAATTGCCATGCTTTATACTCACACTGACGTTTTTGCTAATATGGTTTGTGGCAACATACAAACCCATGATTGTTCCTTAGGTTAGCAGTAAATTTTTGAATCATCTTCTATCTTATATTTAATTTGTCAACCTTATTATGTTCCATTGAAAATATACATTATTGCTGTTCTATGATACTGATTATACCTCCAACGATAACGTTAAAGCTGATATGTTCCCTTTTGTACTATCTGCAGTATAAATCAACACAACACATTTGATGGACGCACTTGCCATGTCTGGGCTGTTTAGTTATTGTTTATGATTGTATATTTAATGTTGTAAAGCTTCTACCTTCCCAGTTTAATACATGTGAAAGGAGATTGAGGAAATGTAATTCAGAGCTGTCGAGGCTTGTCAAGGCTACCTTGGTGAGATGTTAAAGGGTATCACTGGACATTGAATGACCAGAGCCTTCAAGATATCAAGCAGTGTCGAACCCATGATGAATTGAGGAAGATCCGAATTGTAAGTGCACGAGGAAAATATGTTAGCTGATTCTGCCACAAACACTCTTGTTAAGATGTACAATTATCCTCAGACCTGTCTCCTGAGTCCATGGATTCACTGAAGATGTTTAACCACTTCCCCCCTTCAACAACCCCAAAAGTGAGAAGCAATGTTCCCTGTAATTTTTATTGTTGGTGCGCAGGCCCTTTAACTGGCTGCGTGGATCATCCAACTTCTTGCGTATGCGCGGTTATTTCAATTGTAAAGTCGTTGAGCAGCCTGCATGGGACCTCCACACCACTGCGCAGCCACACAGCTTAGCAAAAACATTGGTGAGACGGTAGATAGAAGCTATGACTACATAGTCTGCTCATATCATATGTTCCCAAACACAGTAATAATATATATTTCGAGATGCTTTTGAGGTAGGAATATTTATGATCAATATTCGATTATGAGCTGTAGATATTGTTTTCTAGAGCCACATAGATCCTTCAACAGGTGAATACTTGCTATAGTGTTCTAAAAGTTTTTGTCTGAATCTCATAATAATCCTAACAAAAGTATCAAAAATATCACAATTATTAGAGTTTTTTCAGGATGTAACTAACAGGGTAGATAAAGGGGAATGAGTGAATGTAGTATATTAATTTCCAAAAGACATTCGACTAAAGGTTGTCAAGCAAGGTAAGGGCTCACGGGGTAATGCATTAGCATGGATAAAGGATTGGTTAACGGACAGAAAACAGAAAGTATGGATAAACGGTCATTTTCAGGTTGGCAGGGGTGGGGTGCCGCAAGGATCAGTTCTTGGGCCCCAGCATGTTGGCCTTTATTGCAAGTGAGTTGGAGTATAAGAGTAAGGAAGCCTTGCTACAATTATACAAGGCTCTGGTGAGACCACACCTGGAATACTGTGCACAGTTTTGGTCTCCTTATTTAAGGAAGGATATACTTGCCTTAGTGACGGTTCATTAGATTGATTCCTGGGATGAGAGGGATGTCCTATGATGAGAGATTGTGTAGAATGGGCCTATACTCTCTGGAGTTTAGAAGGATGAGAGGTGATCTCATTGAAACATATAAGATTCTAAGAGATTGTTTTCCCCTGGCTGGAGAGTCTAGAAATGGGGGGCACAGCCTCAGGATAAGGGTTTGGCCATTTAAGACTAAGATGAGGAGGAATTTCTTCACTCAGGGGGTTGTGAATCTTTGGAATTCTCTACCTCAAAGTGCTGTGGATGCTCAGTCGTTGAGTATATTCAAGGCTGAGATAGATAGATTTTTGGACTCCAGAGGAATCAAGGGATATGGGGATAGGGCAGGAAAGTGGAGTTAAGGTTGAAGATCAGCCATGGCCTAATTGAATGGTCAAGAGGCTGTCTGGCCTACAACTTCTCCCGATTCTTATGTTCTTTTGTACTTCTTTTCTTATTGAAGAAAATACGTGCAGATAAACTGTCAATTATAATTCTAGAGCAAACTATTTTGCATAGATTGGACAGCTCATCATAAGTATGTGGGGTGCTGCTGAAGATTTTCCACTGGTTTAAATGAATGGACAAATAATGTGGATTGTGTAGCTGAGATTTTCCTAATAAACTGCCCAATCCGCGCAATACCCCACTAGTGTGTGGGTTTCGGAAAAAATCCAGCCTATTATGTCAGCATGCCGGTTTTGCGTTGCAGTGTATGGGGGCTGATCCCACTGTCGGGGCAAGAAAATAGTCTATGTTCCCGGAGTTCCCAGGCGTACCCACATTCAATTCCACTGGGTCAGCTAATTACCGTAATTTAACTCAACTCCCTCCACAGTTTTCTCACATGCAGAGAGAGTTCAGTCACTTGAATGGGGTAGGGCGGGGTGGGTGACTGCAGCCAATGAGGGCTGCAGCAGCTCTTCCAATGCCTTTGTGCTCACAGAGGGAAGCAGTACAGGAAACTCCTTTTTTATCCGGCACCGACGGGACAGGCGTGGTGCCGGTTGATCAAAAAGTCCGGATTACAGAGAGGTATACTTACCAAGGTACCACAGATCCAGGTGTCCCTGTTGCACGGCAACAGGTGCAGGAACCCCGGTTACACGGCCACAGATCCAGGTGTCCCTGTCACATGGCAACAGGTGCAGGAATCCCGGTTACACGACCACAGATCCAGGAACCCCGGTAACATGGCCGCTAATATGAAGTAAAACTTACCTGAACCTACTCCTGAATTTTGCCAGTTAAGAGAGATTTCTGGTTATTTAGGTGCCTGTAAAAAGAGAGTTTCCTGTACTTTGTTTTGGGAGCCTGACCAGCAGAAGTTGACAAGAAGGAGCGCCCAGAACTGTCTCCTTCACCAAAGGCAGCTGGGAGGTTCTGCTGCAGGCAGTGGCATTGTGGAAAGTGGCAAGTACTTAGGGCTGAAGGATATCGTGCAAATAGATTTAGTGTACAAAAAGCCTGGCAGGAAATGATAAACCAGGCGAACCTCTACGCATCATGGGACCAAATGAGGAAAACTTCTTCGAGGAAGAAGGACCAAGATAGGGAACAGTAATGGGTGCCCACTGAAATCAAGGGGTTGTACTATGCATACAGCAAGCACTCAGCCCATGTATGCTGCATCATCTTTAAAGCCTTTGGCTCTACCTCTGACCCTAAATATATGATATTGCTCCTCCAGCTTTGTGGCTACCAAAGGGATAGACATCCTTTCACTCACAGGTCTGGTATATTTCCTCACCAGCTCATTATATGGCTTCTCAAAACACCTGCAGGCTCTCTGCTCATCCGTTCAGACCAGGTTTAATGTAGGCTGCTCTTTGTTTGCCTCTCCTGTTATCTCCCCTATTGCTCAAAGGGTGTCTTTGTTCTCTTTTCAAAGGGGAAGGTTGTGTGTAACCATCAGTCGATAACCCGCACTGGTGGCAGACCAGACAGCCTACGATGGCCTTCCAAATAATTGGGTTGGAAGCTGTCATAAATCGCAACTTCTACAAGAAGTAACTCAGGAAGTACTACTGGACGGCCAGCTGAGAGCGCCGTCCGAGGAGTATAAATACTCGGGCGTGGGCCCAACTTGGCCAGAGACAATCTGGAAACAGGAAGCTAGTGACTACTAACAAGACCTCCATGTTTTGTTACAAGTCGATTAAAGCCTTGCTTTATGTACAACCAAGTGCGTAGTGAGTCTTTATTACGTCAGAAGCCATCTGAGGGAATGAGTGAAGGTGAACTTGGTGGCCCTGTGTCAGCCCAACAAGCTAAGGCTTTACCGCAACTTGGGTTTCTGGCTAGCATGGAATAGTCAATCGGGCAGCAACCTCTGACCTTCTGCTGCAAGACACCGTAGTGCCCTGGCTATTGTGTGCACAGCCATTGGCTGCATGCCCTGTACTAACACATGTTCCCTTTACCTAGGGACTAGGAGACCAGGGAAGATGAGAAAGCAGCCTCATCACAGCAACACCCGCCCAGAGGCCCAGACTCCGCAAGCACCAGCCTAGATACATTGACTTCAGGAACATTAGATAAGGGGGGCAGCAACTGCAAGAAGCAAATGGAGATTAGAGCAGATGAGAAGGAAGAAGGGATGGTGAGGGCCTCACAGCTGCTGCAGCACCCATAGATTCATACCTTGCATGGACCAGGTACTGAGCTGTGCTGGTTACTCAGCCAAAGTTCCCGAAGCAGTCGCTTGAGAATGTTCAGAGCTCGATAATATCAAACAGAATAGGGTTCCCTCACTTAACAGTTACCATTCGACACTTCAATGCTAAATTTGCAGGAAATTGCCTTGAAGCCTTATCCTCAGGTATTTGAACCTCCCTGATCTGTTCAAGGAAGACAGTCAAAGGGGGAGAAATTCAATTGTTAGCGCCACCCGTTAGCGCCTTAAGAGGGCGATAAGTGGGGCACGAAGCGGCTAGCGCCCGGGCACGGCGAGACCTGCGCCTCTCGTGAAATTGAGTGGGCATTTAGCGGCGGCACAAAACTGCAACGCCCGCTCAGCTGCGCGCGCAGATCCTGACGTCATTTCATGGTGCAACGCCCTTGGGGCGCCCCGAACCGGAACTTCAGTGGCACCCGCCTCATTTCCGTCTGGCGCTCCCAGCGACTGGTTGACTGGAATGGTTCCCAGTCGCTGTGGGGCTGGGGGGGCGCTATTTAAAGGGGGCTCTTCCTGGCTTCTTTGTTGTAGCCATTTTTGGACCACTCCTTCTGTGAGACAGAGAGAGATTTACAGAGAGACAAAGGGAGAGAGCTTTCTGCATTGAGTCAGCACTCGCAGAGGTACTTCTGGCTTCGGCCCAGAACTTTGTAGTTGGTTTGCTTTTTCACTGGCATAACTTTGAGTGGCCACATACTATGGGGGCTGCAATAGGTGGAAACGTTGGGTTTCTGTGAGGGTGCCGGTTAGTTCCCTCAGTAACCCCTAGATGGCACCTTCACTGTATTTTTTTCCCTTTGCTAATTGTTACTAGTTGCTCCTGTGTTTATTACTTAACTGCCTTTTATCAGGTTTATTGGTTTCACCTGTTTTTGCTTGTATTCAAGTTCTGTGATTTCTTCCCTCTGTGCTCAGTCTTGACAAGCCGTTTGCCTAGTGGTAGCTTGTCTTGAGCTACTATGATTGTAACTGTTTACCTGTGTGATTCTAGTAAAGTACTTTTATTTAAGACTGCATACCTGCTTCTCGCCTCATCTATCTGCACTTGGGTCCAGAACCAGCCTCACCCCGACAGCAAGACTGAGCCAGTATGGACCCAGCAGTGATGGAGGAATTTCGTTCTATTCTATCCCATCAAGGTGCTTTCCTCGGCCACCTTGAGCAACTTCTCCGAAGCATTTCGGACAAGGTAAATAGGTGGACTCAGACTATTCAACACCCAGCCGCTGTGGCTTCTGCTCAGGATGTTCCTCCTCAGTCAGTTCCATTGGGTACTACCCCACCGGTCGCTGACCTCCAGACTCACCGAGAGCCTCGCTTACCCGCGCCAGAGCGCTATGACGGTCATCCGGGCAAGTGTCGCGGCTTCTTGACCCAGTGCTTCCTAGTTTTTGAACTCCAACCCTCCATGTTCCTATCACCCCGTCCTAAGGTAGCGTTCATCATATCACTACTCTCGGGAAAAGCTCTCGCCTGGGCTATCGCTATCTGGGAGCAGCAATCTTTCGTCTGCTCGGACATTCTCCTTTTCGCCGAAGAGATGAGCAAAGTCTTTGACCATCCTGTGAGTGGACGGGAGGCAGCTAAGAGACTTTTCAATCTCCGCCAGGGCAACTGCAGCGTAGCCGACTTCACCATTGAGTTCCGCACACTCGCTGCGGAAAGCTGCTGGAACACCGAGGCCCTTCTCTCCATGTTTCTTCATGGCCTTTCTGAATCTATCAAAGATGAACTGGCATCCAGAGAGGTCCCGGAGGACCTTGACAACGCTTCACCTCTGCTCCCATTCTGGTACACCCTGACCCCAGCCTGCCCTTTATCGTAGAGGTGGATGCCTCGGATATTGGAGTCGGGGCTGTCCTGTCCCAGCGCTTCCCGAAGGACCAAAAGCTACATCCCTGTGCCTTCTTTTCCCGTCACCTGAAGCCAGCAGAGAGTAACTACGATGTCGGTAACAGGGAGCTCTTGGCAGTTAAGTTGGCCTTGGAGGAGTGGAGACACTGGTTGGAGGGAGCAGAGCATCCTTTTGTCATCTGGACCGACCATAAAAATCTGACATATATCCAGGACGCCAAATGCCTCAACCCTCGGTAGGCCAGGTGGGCTCTCTTCTTTAACCGGTTCAACTTTCTCCTGTCTTACCACCCAGGGTCCAAGAACCTCAAACCGGATGCCCTTTCTCACCAGTTTGACCCCTCGGAAAAGGACCGGACCCCGGAACTTATCATCCCCAGTTCCTGCATCGTTGCTCCCGTCGCATGGGAGATTGAGACTGTGGTACGAGGGGCCCAACGTCAGGAGGCTGACCCTGGAGGAGGCCCTCCTCATAGCCTTTATGTTTCCAGTCAGGTGCGCGCCCAGGTCCTTCAATGGGGGCACTCTTCTCGATTGACTGGTCATCCTGGGATCCGTCGGACTCTCGAGTTCCTTAAGAGGAGGTTCTGTTGGCCCTCTATTGAAGCCGACACCCGGGCCTTTGTCTCCGCTTGTCCCGTCTGTGCCCAGAACAAGACATCCCAACAACCTCCGCTTGGTCTCCTGCATCCCTTGCCCATCCACAGCCATCCCTGGTCTCATATCGCCCTGGATTTCATCACTGGGCTACCTCCATCTGAGCGATTCACTACCATCCTAGTTGTGGTCGATCGCTTTTCCAAGGCTGCTCACTTCGTCCCTCGTCAAGCTTCCCTCTGCCAGAAAGACAGCCCAGCTGGTTGTCCAGCATGTCTTCCGCCTCCATGGCTTGCCCCTGGATGTCATCTCTGACCGTGGTCCCCAGTTCTCATCCAGGTTCTGGAAGGCTTTTTGTTCCCTCCTGGGCGCTTCCGTCAGTCTCTCCTCTGGGTTCCACCCACAGTCTAACGGCCAGACTGAGAGAACCAACCAAGATCTGGAGAGGGTGCTAAGAAGCTTTGTGTCCTCCAATCCTTCCACCTGGAGCAAGTATCTGGTCTGGGCGGAGTACGCGCACTGGCCTCTCACCTTTCGAATATCAATATGTCTTCCAACCGCCACTCTTCCCTGAACAGGAGAGGGAGGTAGGAGTCCCGGCTGCCCAGGGGTTCGTCCAATGCTGCCGCCGTACCTGGAGGAGGGTCCGATCCGCCTTGCAGCTCGCTTCTTCTCGGCAGGAAATGCAGGCTGATCGACACCGCCGCCCAGCGCCTCGGTTCCGGACCGGACAGAAGGTCTGGCTGTCTACCCGGAATCTTCCGTTCCATGTGGAGTCCTGCAAGTTGGCTCCCCGGTTCATCGGACCTTTTAGGATTTGGAAAAAGTAAACCCTGTGGCCTACCGGCTCCTCCTTCCTCGGTCGATGAAGATACATCCCACGTTCCACGTCTCTCACCTCAAGCCGGTACTTACCAGTCCCTTGGTTCCTGCTTCCAGACCTCACCCCCCGCCCTGCATGATTGACGGTCAGGAAGCCTACACTGTCCGTCGCCTCCTTGATAGTCGCCGGGTTAGGAGGAGCATTCAATACCTGGTCGACTGGGAGGGTTATGGTCCTGAAGAGCGTTCCTGGGTTCCGGCCCGGGACATTTTGGATCTTGAACTCATCAGGGATTTTCGATGTTGCCATCCTGATCGTCCAGGAGGAACGTCAGGAGCCGTTCCTAGGGGAGGAGTTCCTGTGAGGGTGCCGGTTAGTTCCCTCATTAACCCCTAGATGGCACCTTCACTTGTTTTTTTCCCTTTGATAATTGTTACTAGTTTCTCCTGTGTTTATTACTTAACTGCCTTTTATCAGGTTTATTGGTTTCACCTGTTTTTGTTTGTATTTAAGTTCTGTGAATTCTTCCCTCTGTGCTCAGTCTTGACAAGCCATTTGCCTAGTGGTAGCTTGTCTTGAGCTCCTATGATTGTAACTGTTTACTTGTGTGATTCTAGTAAAGTACTTTTATTTAAGACTGCATACCTGCTTCTCGCCTCATCTGTCTGCACTTGGGTCCAGAGCCAGCCTCGCCCTGACTGTTTCTCCATTACATTGAGAGGGCTCAGAGACGCCGAGAGAGAGTGCTAATCATGGCCAGACGGAGGAGGGCCAACAGGCATCAGCACAGGAGACCTTACCCTCCCAGGGTATTCCGCCAACAGTTGTCATACCTCACCATGTCTGAGGAGCAGTGTTTTTGGAGGCTTCAAATCAACAGGGAGGTGGTCACTGAGCTCTGCCACCTGCTTCAGCCAGATCTGCAGCCTCAACTGAGGAGCAGGACGTCTCTGTCGGTGGCAGTGAAGGTGACAGTGGCTCTCAACTTCTATGCCACCGGCTCCTTCCAATCCACTACTGGGGACATTGCCAATATCTCCCAGTTCGCGGTGCATTGCTGCATCTGTCCAGTCACGAATGCCCTCATTAAAAGGAGACGTCAGTACATTTCCTTCCCCATGACCCTGGACAAGCAGCAAGAGCGTGCAATAGGCTTTGCAAGAATAGCGGGCTACCCCATGGTCCAGGGCGCCATTGACTGCACGCATGTGGCTTTGCGGGCGCTGCAAGTGAATGCCGAGGATTACCGCAACCGGAAGGGGTTCCATTCGTTGAACGTCCAGTTGTTGTGTGACCACAGACAGCTGATACTCGCTGTCAATGCCTGCTTTCCAGGCAGCAGCCACGACACCTTCATCCTGCACCAGACTTCTGTGGCAGACCTTTTCAAAGCCCCGGCTCACCCAGGAGGCTGGCTTCTCAGGGACAAGGGCTATCCTCTGTGCACCTGGCTGATGACCCCGCTCCATGCGCCCAGCACCCCTGCTGAAGAACGATACAGTGAGAGGCATCAAGCGAGCAGGAACATCATTGAGCACACAATCGGTGTGCTAAAGCAACGGTTCCGCTGTCTGGACCATTCTGGGGGAGCCCTTCAGTACTCACCTGAGCGAGTCTCCCATTTCGTTGTAGTGTGCTGCATGCTGCATAACCTGGCAATCCTCAGGACTCAGCCACTGCCACCAGACATTGGAGCACCACCAGAGGAGGAGGAGGAGGAAGAGGAGTACCAAGATGGGAGGGAGGCACAAAGTGCAAGGGCCGTCCGTCAGCAGCTTATTGCAAGTCGGTTCTAGGCCCCCTCTGAGGGAATGGCTTGTGCCATTCAAAGAACATGAATGGAACCATGCCGCAACCCCTAAGCCGGTCAAGGCAACAAATAGTTCAAGGAGCAAACATGCACATTCTGAATAAAGACACTTCTTTATTTAACAAACTGTGTGCCCTTCCCGCATGACAAAGTAATAGAGAGAAACCCCCAAAAAAGCAGTCAGACACATAACTGACTCTCACAACCTGGAGACAATGAACAAAACAGTAACCAAAAATGACCACGGTCCTCGGCCTTCAATAAAACATTTAACAGCATTTTACCACACCTCCTACTTTTTGCCCTTCGAGGGTGATCTGCTTCGCTTGCGAGATTCGCCCCTTCCCACCCTGCAGCTCCTCCGCAATGGGACCCCAGTGGCTGCAGCAAGGCTGGGGGAAGGCTGCTGATTGTCAGAAACTGAGACTGCAGATGCCCTTGAGGGACAGCCTGGACCAGCTCTGGGCCTGGAGGGCCCGGCTGCTGACTGCTCCAACTCTGCATGGGCGGCAGCTGTCTGTCCTACAGGTGGTGGCAGCTGCAGTGGAGAAGTGACAGTGTTGGCAGCAGGAATGCTGTCATCCTGAGGAAGGACAGCAACTCCCTGGTCGGACGACACACTGGCACTCCCACGGGGCAGCACTGCAGCATGCGGAGCAATCTGCTGAAGCACAGACTGCTGGCCTGCTGCGGCGCGGCGAGGGCCCCGGCGATTCGTGCCTGATCCAGCGAGGGTGGCAGCAGTCAGTGCTCGTGTGGCCTCAATCTGCATCTGCATCAGACCAGCCACTGACTGCATTGCAGCACTAAGCACTTGCCTGGAAGCCGCCTGTGCTGCGCCGAAGTCCTGCAGACTCCTTGCCAATGCTGCGCCGAAGACCTGGACACTCCTTGCCAGTGACTCAATGGATTCGGGCATCCTTTCCACTGCAGCCATGAGCTCAGTGTGCCTGTGCTCCACCTGGGTGCTCATTTCAGCGAGGAGCCGCACCTCTTCTGCGCTCTCTGTAGCAGGACTCGAGGTCAGACTCTCCCTCTGGGGAAAAGGCCGCCGAGCTTCCCTACCCCACCCCGCGTTGCTGCAGCCCGCTGGGCCCCGGAGCTTCACCCTCCTCAGAGCATTCCCCCCTGTTCCCCTCCAGGGAAGACGTGTCCCCATTATGGCCATGGGCTGCCTCGGCTGAGGGTGGCACTGATGGGCCGGCTTCCTCTTCCTCCTCACCTTCAGAATCACTCACAGGGCCCGCCTCCTCACCTAGCAAATCAGCATCTGAAAGCAGGGAGGTACAAGAGTTGCTTTAGCGTGAGGACAGGGCGGCAGCGAGGGAGGCATGAGTGCTGCAATGCACTGTATTGGTTCGATAGTGGCAAAGGATGCTGGTGTGAGGCACAAGTGCAAGGAGAGAGGTCCAGAATGGGGTTGGCATCTCCAGTGGCGACGGGGCCAAACATCTGGCCTGCCATAATCCGCTCGACTCGCTGCTCCAGATCGCTGAGGTCTTGAAGGTGATGCCGGCCTCCCCCGGTCCATTGCTGCTGCCTCCTGTTATGGGCCAGCTTGTCCTGCAAGAGAAAGGACGGGCTCTGAGCACAGTGTGAAGCCCTGATCTTGGCTGCACAGCCTCCCATGGTCAAATAGCTTTTACAGTGTGAAGCCCTGATCTTGGCTGCACTACCTCCCATGGTCGTTTAGCCCTTACAGTTTGTAAAGTGCTGAATGTGCGTGTGAATTTCATGAAAGGCCCATAGGTGTTGGGTGAGGGCTGGGCATTGGGGCTTTCAGGACCCTTTGGCCATAAAGTGAGGTGGACATGCAGGGATGAAAAGGATACTGAAAAGGGTACTCACCCTGAGGACCCGAGTGAGGTCGTTGAACTTCTTCCTGTATTGCACAGGGGTCCTAGGCACCATGTTGCTGGAGGTCACTCTGTGAGCCACCTCCCTCCAAGCTTTGTGGTACTCGTTGGGCAGTGGCCTCCTGCCACTGTCCGGAAGCAGGATCGATCGCCTGCGCTCCACTGTGCCAACCAGAACCTGCAGGGCTCCCTCACTGAACCGCTGCGCTCGCTCCCTGGCCCTCTCCATGGTCCTAGGCGTTAGAATGTGGCAGCAGGTCTGTCCAGGCCGAGAATCGGGGCTCTGATGCGCAGGGTGTGGCTGCAATCCAAGATCGATCCTCCCCTTTAAGAGCTGACTGGCGCCAGCGTGTCTGCGTGCAATTGCTAACTGGCCACACCTGCGCTGCACCCGCCCTCGGTGGTAGCGCCTTGCTTCTCCGGCTTAGCACCCTAAGACAGTCGTGCAGCGCCTGTTTTAGCGCTCCAAGCACCTCCTGGGGCGAAGCAGGTCAATTTAGCAGTAGTTGGCGATAATTTGCGCCGGGCGCTAAATTTAGCGCCCGCTCGAGTATAGCACCCCAAACATGGTGATACTGAATTTCTCCCCCAAAGTATCCAAATGTCTTTTTGGTGATGAGTGTTACCCCTTGCTTCCAATGACCCCTCTGTCAGTTGCAAGAACAGAAGATCAGTTGTGCTACAGGGAAGCCCAGGGCTCTAATAGAAAAGTCATGGAGATAACAACAGGGGTCTTGAACGGTCGGTTTCACTGCCTGAATAGATCTTGAGAGGCTCTGCAATATGTTGCTGAGCATGTCTCCTGCATAGGGGTAGCTTGCTGTGCCCTCCACAACTTTACTATGCAGAAAGGCCTGGACGTGGAGATTCCAGGAGAGGTAGCCTCAGTTACACGGGAGGCAGCAGAGTACAGAATAAAGCCTTATGTAAACCATCACTGGGAGGATTCCTTAGGGCCGACTTTAAGGGAGATCTGAATGCAAATAATTAATGAGGTATTTGCATCTTTTTAATCCACTCTCTCTGTGAGCACTACCATTACCCCATCTCCTCCATTATCAGGTCCAGTTCAGTACGCAGCTTAGAACTTCACTGCACATCAGACCTCTTTACCCGCTACTAGGCCCTGCAAGATAGTATAAGCTCTAGGAATAAATGAGCATGAAATAAATGCAAATTTTCTTTTAGAACAACAATCTTATATGTGAGCACTAGAGAGCCTATTCCTTCTTCACACAGTGCTTCTCCTGGGTGTCTAAAACTGCTTTTCTTTTACCTATTTTTTGTGCTACGCTTAAGTGCAACCTAAGGACCAGTCTCAGGTGAGAATGTTTGACACACCTGGTGATCTCCTCCCAGGCTTACTTTCCTGTCTGCGGATTGGAACCATCACTGCTCCGACATCAGCTCTTCGGTTTCCTGAAGTCAGGTGACTCCAGAGCAGTCCCAAGCCAAGTTGTTTGCAATGAGATACTTCGAGATGCAGAAGATGGTTCCAATAATTAGCATCAGCAGACTAATTCAGCCGGGAGTCATACGGCATTCACGAGCGTCCACACTGGCAGGAGGCGAGCTCAGAGCCAGATAGATTTTAGGTGAGCTCATGGTTTTCTTCTGTAGTGGGAAACCAAGGGGCTGCTGAGAAGGAGAAACTTAAAGTAATTAATATCAGTAGAGAAAAAGTACTTAAGAAACTAATGGGACTAAAAGCTGACAAATCCCCTGGACCTGATGGTCTACATCCTAGGGTTCTATAAGCAGAGATAGTGGATGCATTGTTTGTGATCTTCCAAAATTCCCTAGATTCTAGAATGATCCCAGTGGATTGGAAGGGAGAAAAAGTAAACCCGCTATTCAAGAAAGGAGGGAGAGAGAAAACGGAACTACAGGCCAGTTAGCCTGACATCAGTCGTCGGGAATATGCTGGAATCCGTTTCTAAGGAAGTGGTAACAGGGCACTTAGAAAATTATAATAAGTTGAGGTAGAATCAACATGGTTTTATGAAAGGGAAATCATGTTTAACAAATTTAGTACAGTTTTTTGAGGATGTAACTAGTAGGGTAGATACAAGGAGCCAGTGGATGTAGTATATTTGGATTTCCAAAAGGCATTCGATGAGTTGCCACATAAAAGGTTGTTACACAAGATAAGGGCTCACGGGGTTGGGGGTAATATATTAGCATGGATAGAGGATTGGTTAACGGACAGAGAACAGAGAATAGAGATAAATGGGTCATTTTCAGGTTGGCAGGCTGTAACTAGTGGGTTACAGCAAGGATCAGTGCTTGGGCCTCAGCTATTTACAATCTATATTCATGACTTGGATGAACGGACCAAGTGTAATGTATCCAAGTTTGCTGATGATACAAAGCTAGGTGGGACAGTAAGCTGTGAAGAGAACACAACGAGCCTGCAAAGGGATATAGACAGGTTAAGTGAGTGGGAAATAAGGTGGCAGATGGAGTATAATGTGGGGAAGTATGAGGTTATTCACTTTGGTCGGAAGAATAGCAAAACAGAATATTTTTTAAATGGTGAGAAATTACTAAATGTTGGTGTTCGGAGAGATTTAGATGTCCTTGTACAGAAAACACTGAGGGGCCTCCTTTGTGCATCCTGTTAGCACCTCCGGGGGGCGTTAATGTGGCACCACCGGCTTTGTGACCGGGCGTGGCGATAGTACTGACGCCAGCGAAATTGATGTGGAGCTTTGCGGCGGCGACAACCTCTAGCGCTACGATATCCTGTGCCCGGAGCTCATGACGTCATCCAGCTGTGCTGTGCCCCGGTAGTGCCCTGGATCCAAACTTTGGTTCTGCCCCCTTGCAGCATCGCCGGGCGGTAACACCGACAGCTGCAGGAGGCGTTGTTAAGGAGGCCGGCCGCTTGGGGAGCGGTATTTAAAGGTAAGGCCGCTTGGGTCAATGAAAAATGTGTTTTCACCCCTTAGGTTGTTCTTTCAACTTTTTCCTGCGCCGGGATTGATTGGCCCTGCGCTCTGTTAGAGTGCTTGGGGCTGATTGTCGTGGATCGCGGCTGTTGTCGGCAACAAGGGACATCGATTTAACGCAGAGCCTGCAGCGATGGCCCTTCCCTTCAAGGGAGGGAAGGGGCCTGCATTCCCGGCAGCGCTGCTCTCGTCATTGGGCAGCGCTGCACCGCCACCGCCCCTCTGGCCAATCATTAGCACTCCAAGGGAAGTGGTAGCGCGTGATTCACTGGCGTAGCGCCCGGCGCTACCTTTTTGTTTCCGCTAAAGGCATCGCCCCATACTCAATGGGCTGGATTTTCATTGGGCCGTGGAGGCGGGATTGGAGGTGTGTTGGGGGTTAAAATCCCGAAATCGGGGGTCCCGACACCCGTCACGCCCCCAACCCGCCTCCATGCCAGTTGCAAAGGACCCGCATTGGGACGCGCCTCCCCGAGGCGGGAAGGTGATTAGTGCCAATTAACTGCCTGTTAACAGGTAGCTTTTAGCCTAATCCCTATTTTCATTGTTGAAAGTGGGATTCCCAACGGCTCCAAACCACGGCAAATTAGCGAGGTGGGCCGTCGGGATAAAGGGCTTGGAGGGGTTGAGATGTCCTGTGTTCAGGTGAGTGATGGGTGCATGAGTGCAGAGGTAAGTGTGTTTGGTCTGTGTAAAGTGCTTAAAGAAGTTCTACTAACCTTTATTTACCTTTACAGCCTTCCTTCCTTCAGGTCTCGGGAGTCCCTCATCTCACCGGCACAGAAAGCAGAATGGCCGCCAGCTGTCAAAATCTGCAGCCTCTGCTTTCTGTTCCAGGGAGATCTCTAAATCATCCTGAGAGGAAGGAATTAATCTGGAGTACAGATTGTCTGTGTTTGACAGCTTCAAACAGCTGTGAAACGCTGATATTTCATCTGTCAAAAGGTCTTGACAGATGAAATTTCAATCTGTGACATCACCTGCTGCCGGGTGGCCCTTAATTGGCCTGCTGAGCCCGCTGGGCGGGCTCAACAAGGTCAATCAAGTCAAAATCACGTGGGTTGGCTAGAACTCGATGGAGGCGGGACTACAACCCCAAAAGTTGTAGTCCCGCCTCCTACCCGACTCCTCAATGAAAATCCAGCCCAATTTCTCCCCCAGTGAGTTAGCATGCAGGTAAAGCAAGCAATTAGAAAGGCAAATGGCATGTTGGCCTTTCTTGCTAGGGGGTTGGAGTATAAGAGTAAGAAAGCCTTGCTACAATTATACAGGGCTTTGGTGAGAGCATACCTGGAGTACTGTGCACAGTTTTTGTTAAGGTGAAATCAGAGAAAAATAGAAATAAGATAAAGCAAAAGGCACTATATTTGAAACCGCAAAGCATTCACAACAAAATAGATGAATGAATAGCACAGACAGAAATTAACAGGTTTGATCTAATAGCCATAACGGAGACGTGGTTGAAAAGTGGCCAAGGTTGGGAAATAAATATTCCAGGATACTTAACTTTTAGAAGAGATAGACAAAATGGAAAAGGAGGAGGGGTAGCCCTGATAATAAAGGATGGGATAAAGACAGTAGAGAGAAAGGATATTAGCTTCGAAAATCAAGAAGTAAAATCAGTTTGGGTGGAGCTAAGAAGCAGCAAGGGGCAGAAAACATTGGTAGGAGTTGATAATAGGCCCCTAAACAATAGTTGTAATGTAGGTCAGAGTATAAATCAGGAAATTAGAGGCGCATGTAACAAGGGTAAGACAGTGGTCTTGGGGGACATTAATCTACATATAGACTGGGCAAACCAAATTTGCTGTAATAGTGTGGAGGACGAATTCATGGAATGTATGCAAGATTTTGCAAATGGATGCGGCTTGGGAGCGGGTCAGCTAGTTTCCGGTTCCAGTCCTGCCCCCAACTGTATCTGGCCAACGGGCGTGATTTTACGTTGATTGGCCTTGTTAAGCCCGCACTGCAGGCTTGTTGGCCAATTAAGAGGAAGCCGGTCAGATGATGTGATTTGATGACGTGACATCTGCTGGTTTTCTTAAAGGGACCACGTACAATTTTGCTTTAACAGCTAATTTCTTAGTGTTTGACAGCATCTATGTGCTGCAAACACTGGGAATCATTGTTCACAGGTGAGCTCTTCCACCCAGGTTCTCCAATGACTCCATCCATAGGCTAGAACAGATGGCAGCTGCAGGTGAGGTTACAGAAGCGATCTGTCACTGGTGAGAGAGGTTCTCCCAATGAGTTGGGACTAGATAGCCAATTCAAAACTTGTTACTGACAGAAAAGTGTATGTAATACCCACTGGAAATGTTATGTACGCTAAGTATGGTTATCAATCTTTAACTTAGACACTGTATTATCATTGTTATAAATCCCTGGGTTAAAGTTGCCCATGTGAAGGTACGGCAAGAACTTTTAAGGACACAATGTGACTAAGAGCAGACTTTCCATAATTCTGCACCAGTATCAACTGTTGCAGACAGTGAGGCTGCGCAGTCTCCAGGCAGAAACCCCAGGAGGAAGGGGTGGAGTCGGGTTTTTCGAGCGGGAAGAAAAGAGCGACTGGAAGAAGAGGGCAGGAGCTCTGAAAAGAGGGCTCAGGAGGCAAATGGCTGCCGCATCCCGTCCCGGGCTTCCAAACTCGGCCGCCGCCCTTCGTATTAGTAGCTCTGCATCCAGAACTCAAAGTGGGATTCAGTGATCGTGAAGAGAATTCAACGAAGGGGTTCGGAGTCGTAAGTCTTGCAGACAGTATACATACCATGAGCTCCAACTTAAGCGCGCCAACGAAAGAGTGCACTCGAATTTGGACACAGGGACAGATTCTCCTTTGAATCCATATAAATGGAGAATGTATGTTTATTATGTCTAGATTCATTCTAATGTATGCAAATGTCTAATTTAGTTCATTGACCTGTAATCTTCTTATACTGTCTGATGTTAAAACTATAAAGTAAGATAAATAGAATTAAGCCATTGTAGTAGTGATCTCCTTACTGGACTATAGAATACTGTCTACAACAGAGACCACATCTCACATAAATCTAGAGAACTGTGAAGGGGTTACATGTAAATGCATTAAAAATGATTTTCCCAACATTTCCTTACCTCTGAAACTCACCAGTGAACCGTTGGATCCTTCACACCATTTCTGCAGCTGTCATCAATGCAGAAACATTACAGCAGACTCACAACACGCCACACTTACCTGGCGTGGTGTCCGGACGTCGGGGAACTCGATGCAGAAGCAGCAAAATTATAAAAGGGCCCGTTAACAAGTATCCAGTTCCTGTTAACAGGAAGGTAAGTGGCTATAATTCTCTTCCCACCGCTAGGTGTCGGGTCCATGCGCAAATCGGGGACCCGACACTTGGGAAGATTGATTGGAGATGGGTTGACAGCAGGTTTCCTGCCCGCTGTCAATCTTTGCGATTGTGACAGCGATCCCGCCTCAAATCCTGCAATCTGAGGACCAGCAAAATTCCAGCCAGTATGTTGAGGAACTAACTAGGGAACAGGCTATTTTAGATCTAGTATTATGCAATGAGAAAGTGTTAATCAATAACCTTGTATTAAAGGGGCCTTTGGGGAAGAGTGGCCATAATATGATAGAATTTTATATTGAGTTTGAAAGTGATTTAGTTAAATCCGAAACTTGGTCATAAATCTAAACAAAGCAAACTACGTAGGTATGAAGGGTGAGTTGGCTATGGTAGATTGGGAAACTACATTAATAGGTATAACAGTAGACAAGCAATAACTAGCAGTTAAAGAAGTAAGACATCATTTACAACAAATATACATTCCTTTAAGGAACAAAAAACCCACAGGAAAAGTGGTCCAACTGTGGCTAAAGTTAAAGATAGGATTAGATCAAAGGAAGAGGCTTATAATTTTGCCAAAAAGAGTAGTAAGCCTGAGGATTGGGAGGATTTTAGAATTCAGCAAAACAGGATCAAGAAATTGATAAAGAAAGGGAAAATAGAATATGAGAGTAAACTAGCGAGAGACATAAAAACAGACTGTAAAAGCTTTTATAGGTATATAAAAAGGAAAAGATTAGAGAAAGTAAATGTGGGTCCCTTACAGGCTGAGACAGGAGAAGTTATAATGTGGAATAAGGAAATGGCAAAGAAATTAAACAACAACAACATTATTTATATAGCGCCTTTAACATAGTAAAACCTCCCAAGGCGCTGCACAGGAGTATCTTAAGACAAAAACGTTGACACCAAGCCACATAAGGGTAAATTAGGGCAGGTGACCAAAAGTTTGGTCAAAGGGGTAGGTTTTAAGGAGTGTCTTAAAGGAGGAGAGAGAGGTAGCGAGACGGACAGGTTTAGGCAGGGAATTCCAGAGCTTAGGGCCGAGGCAACAGAAGGCACGGCCACCAATGGTTGAGCGATTATAATCAGAGATGCTCAAGGGGCCAGAAATAGAGGAGTGCAGATATCTCAGGGGGTTGTGGGGCTGAAGGAGATTACAGAGATAGGGAGGGGTGAAGCCATGGAGGGATTTGAAAACAAGGATGAGAATTTTGAAATCGAGCCGCTGCTTAACCGGGAGCCAATGTAGGTCAGGGAGCACAAATACTGTGGGCTGGATTTTGTCAATGAGGGCGTGTTGGGGGCAGGACTGCTGGTTGTCAGTTTTCAGTCCCACCCCCAATGACGTCCAGCCAACCCATGCTATTTTCCCTTGATTGACTTTTTTAAGCCCTCCCTGAGGCTTAGCCGGCCAATTAAGGGAATGCTGATGACATAGGACATCAGCGTATTACATTTCATCTGTCAAAAGCTTTTGACAAATGAATTGTCACTATTTGACAGCTTTGAGAAGCTGTCAAACACTGACAATCTCTGTTCTAAGGTGAGCCCTTGTACTGAAGACTCACCAAAACCTCTTTCCTCAGCAGAAATCAGATGGATGCTACATCTACAACCAAAAATGTTTTTTTGGTGCTTTGGCAACATAAGATGTACCTTGTCATGCCAATAAAGCAATTTGAATTGAATTGAATTGAATTGAATGTAGCAGCCATTCTGTCATCTCTGCCGTTGAGATGAGGCACCTTCGGATCCCCAAGTGTTGAAGCCTGCAGGAAGAAGCAAAGGTAAGTAAACTTTTTCTAACACTTTACACTCACCTCTCATACTTACCTCTCCACGGTTGCACCCATCACTCACCTCCACAGTGGACTTTTCGATCCCTCGCACCCCCGCAGACCCACTGCTCGCCTTGCTGACCCTGGCGAGGTTCGCAGCTGTCGGGATGCCCGCACTTGCAGGCATAAAATGGGGATAAGCCTCTTAACTGCCTGTTAACTACCTATTAACAGGCTGTTAATTGGCTGTAATTCCCTTCCCGCCTCGAGGAGCCGTGTCCTTGCGCGAGTCGGGGACCCGCCTCCCGGGAAGATGGCACTGAGGCAGGTTGGAAGCAGGTTCGGTACCCATTCCCGGATTCTGCCATTTTCCCAGCAGCCATGCCTCCATACCCGCCTCCCCAGGCCTGGCAAAATTCCCCCCTGTGAGTCTGTCTTCACGGAAGAAGATGCAAAAAACTTCCTGGAAATAGTGGAGAACCAAGGCTCCAGTGAGAATGAGGAATTGAAAGAAATTAGTATTAGTAAAAAAATAGTACTGGAGGAATTAATTGGACTGACAGCCGATAAATCCCCTGGACCTGATGGCCTACATCCTGGGGTTTTGAAAGAGGTGGCTCTAGAGATAGTGGATGCATTAGTTGTCATCTTCCAAAATTCCATAGATTCTGGAACGGTTCCCGCGGATTGGAAGGTAGCAAATGTAACCCCACTATTTAAGAAGGGAGGGAGAGAGAAAACGGGGAATTATAGACCAGTTAGCCTGACATCAGTAGTAGGGAAAATGCTAGAATCTATTATTAAGGATGTGGTAACAGGGCACTTAGAAAATAATAATAGGATTGGGCGGAGTCAACACGGATTTATGAAAGGGAAATCGTGTTTGACGAATCTGTTCGAGTTTTTTGACGTTGTAATGAGCAGAATAGATAAGGGGGAACCAGTGGATATGGTGCATTTTGATTTTCAGAAAGCATCCGATAAGGTGTCACACAAGAGGTTATTAAACAAAATTAGGGCTCATGGGAATGGGGGTAATATAGTAGCATGGATTGAGGGTCGGTTAATGGACAGAAAACAGAGAGTGGGAATAAATGGATTATTTTCAGGTTGGCAGGCTGTAACTAGTGGGGTACCGCAAGGATCAGTGCTTGGGCCTCAGCTATTCACAATCTACATCAATGATTTGGATGAGGGGACCAAATGTAATATATGCAAGTTTGCTGATGATACAAAGCTTGGTGGGAATGTAAGTTGTGAGGAGGATGCAAAGAGGCTTCAAGGGGATATAGACAGGCTACGTGCGTGGGCAAGAACATGGCCAATGGAATATAATGTGGAGAAATGTGAAGTTATCCGCTTTGGTAGGAAAAATAGAAAAGCAGAGTATTTTTTAAATAGTGAGAGATTGGGAAATGTTGGTGTTCAGAGGGACCTGGGTGTCCTTGTAACAGGCAGGTACAGCAAGCAATTAGGAAAGCAAATTACAAGAGGATTTGAGTATAAGAGTAAAGACATCTTACTGCAATTATATAAGGCCCTGGTGAGACCACACCTGGGGTATTGTGTACAGTTTTGGTCTCTTTATCTAAGGAAGGATATACTTGCCATAGAGGGAGTGCAACATAGGTTCACCAGTCTCGTTCCTGGGATGGGGGGATTGTCCTATGAGGAGAAATTGAGGAGACTAGGCCTATATTCTCTAGATTTTTGAAGAATGAGAGGTGATCTCATTGAAACATACTAATTCATACAGGGCTTGACAGGGTAGATGCAGGGAAGTTGTTTCCCCTGGCTGGGGAGTCTAGAACCAGGGGTCACAGTCTCAGAATAAGGTGTTGGCCATTTAGGACTGAGATGAGGAGAAATTTCTTCACTCAGAGGGTGGTGAACCTTTGGAATTCTCTACCCCGGAGGTCTGTGGAGGCTCAGTCATTGAGTATATTCAAGACAGAGATTGATAGATTTTTGAATATAAGGGAATCACGGGATATGGGGATAGTGCAGGAAAGTGGAGATGAGGTAGAAGATCAGCCATGATCTTATTGAATAGTGGAGCAGGCTCGAGGGGCCGCATGGCCTACTCCTGCTCCTAATTCTTATGTTCTTATGTAAAGATTGGAGAATGCTTTGCATGACGAAAAAAGTGTTCACCTAGATGCTCCCTCTCCTTTAAGGTGGGCAACTGTGTTAATCTCTGTTCTGCTGTGATTGGTTGAAAGCTGTTAGCTAAATTTGCCAAACAGTGAACAACAGATGGGTGATGATGGGAAACTTTAGTATTCCCACTGTAGGGGTCGCAAAATCCACTCAGCCCCCAAAGATCGGGAAATATTAATCCACATCTTGGATGAAGACCTGTGTGATTTAAATTGTCTCTGGGTTGGACAATGTTTTAAAACATACCCAGAACCGCAAAAGGCTGCGTTAAAAAGCTCATAAGCTGGGCAGCACTTGGACACTGGAATCAAAGAACTTTGTGAAAATCGCACACTTTAAGATTGTACATTCTATTAAAAGATGTACTCTTGAGTTTTGGACTGTTAAAAATGGCTGAACAGACCTCATGGAAACAGAATTTAAAAGGGCAGACAGGCTGTTAGCATATGAAACAGACAGGCTGTTAGCATATGAAACAGACAGGCTGTTAGCATATGAAAAAGCTCAGCCCTGCCCTGTAGTGGGTTTGAATGGAGCCCGAGCTGTCAATCACCCTGTGGTATTGGGTGGGTCCGGTAACCTACAAGCTGTTTGTTTACACTGGGGAGTAGCCCGTTTGAATCAGCCAATCATCAGACAGCAAGCACACTGGGTTGTTTACACACATCCATTCACTGAAATTGACTCTAAGATCAAGTGCTTGAAACTGCCAGCATGAACAAAGGGACTTTGTTTGCTAAGCACTCAAGACTGTCAATCAATTGCGGTTCCAGATGACCACAGGACAATGCTTTGTTTACAAAGCAATTGAATGCTATTAGCGTTTGTTTGTATATCAAGTGGACACATCCAAACTGAGGAGGAACAGTTTAAATGAATGGGAGAACACATTCAAACCACTGCAGCTTTATTCGAAAGCCATCACAGACAATGGACACATTTAAACTGCAACTTTATCCAAACCCATCCCAGACAAGTGGACAGTTTGGATCTCTTTTATTTTAGCCCAGAAACATCAGACCTGGGCGGGCCCCAAAAAAGGGGTATAAAAGATAGCACCCCAGGAAGTCCTCTCTCTCTCTTCTCTTTTACTCTTTGGACTGCAGGTGAGCAAGGCTTCTGACCCACTAGCAAGACAATCTAGTGAGAAGTAAAGGGGTGGTAATTTAAGGGAAATGTTGCTAAGATTGTAAAATTAACATTGTAGCCATTTATCCCTCGTTTTGCCGTCTGCCTTCCCCTGTTAAGCAATTTTTCCGTGATTACTTTGATCGTGTGGTGTAGTTTCTTTAGTTTTAATAAAATTTGACTTTCTTGCATCCAGAACATTTGTCCGTTTTAATATATAGGTAATTATAAGTTCCTCCAGTCAGAACTGGAAGGAAGGTTTAGTGATTCGAAACCGCTGATTGGAATTGGTCACAGTGCAGTGGCAAGGCTGCCTAACCAGGTAAATTAACGTAAACCAGGTAAAGGATGCCCCCCTACACCACCTGTTTGCATATCCTTCACATTTGAAAACAAACCAGTCTGTTGACAGTTCAATATGTGGAATTTTATCTCAACATGTTACAGCAAACAGTGTACAAACAACTTGTTATATAGCCGCTTTAACATAGCAAAACATCCCAAGGCACTTCACAAGAACGTTATCAAACTAAATTTTACTCCGAGGCACATACGAAGATATTTTGACAGGTGAGAGGTAGGCTTTCAGGAACGTCTTAAAGGAGGAGAGAGAAGTAGGAAGGCGGAGAGGTTTAGGGAGGGAATTCCAGAGCTTAGGGCCTGGGCAGCTGAAGGCACGGCCGCCAATGGTGGAGTGATTAAAATCAGGGATGCGCAAGAGACCTGAATTGGAGGAGCGCAGAGTTCTCAGGGGGTGGTAGGGCTGGAGGATTTTACGGAGTAAGGGAGGGGCGAGACCATGGATGGATTTGAAAACAAGTAAATTTACCAGAATTTCTAGGAGCCTGTGATCATGATTTTTGTTTGATTTGTATTAATATCAAGTTTCTACTTCATGCAATATTTATTACATTTATTCAAAAGATGCTGGACTCCAACTGGTGACTGAGCAAAGGAAACAGCAGGGTCTTATAGAGAAAATTCCGTGAAGTATTTTTGACTGGACAGTAGAAACATTCTGTCGACCTCTGACACCAAATCATTGAAATATGAAGAATAAAAGAAAAACAAGCTAAAATGCTTCTCTCTCTTAGCCCCGACTCAAAGGGAGCTTCCTAAGCATCTGATGGCATCCCTCGCTCACCTGTCTAACCATGTAGAGACTGCATGTTATAGAAACATAGAAGATAGGAGCAGGAGTAGGCCATTTAGCCCCTCGAGCCTGCTCATCCAAGTTCAGTACCCTGTCCCTGCATTCTCCCCATACCCCTTGATCCCTTTAGCCTTAAGAAATATATCCAACTCCTTCTTGAATATATTTAATGAATTGGCCTCTACTGCCTTCTGTGGTAGAGAATTCCACAGGTTCACCACTCTCTGGGTGAAGAAATTCCTCCTCATTTCTGTCCTAAATGGCTTACCCCTTATCCTTAGACTGTGACCCTTGGTTCTGGACTCCCCGACCATTGGGAACATCCTTCCTGCATCTAGCCTGTCCAGTCCTGTCAGAATTTTATACGTTTCAATGAGATCCCCTCTCATTCTTCTAAACTCCAGTGAGTATAAGCCCAATCGACCCAATCTCTCATCATACGTCATTCCTGCCATCCCAGGTATCAGCCTGGTGAATCTTTGCTGCACTCCTTCCATGGCAAGAATATCCTTCCTCAGATAAGGCGACCAAAACTGCACACAATACTCAAGGTGTGGTCTAACCAAGGCCCTGTACAACTGCAGCAAGACATCCTTGTTCCTGTACTCAAACCCTCTCGCTACGAAGGCCAACATACCATTTGCCTTCTTAACCGCCTGCTGCACCTGTATGTTTACCTTCAGCGACTGGTGCACAAGGACACCCAGGTCTCGTTGCACTTCCCCTTCTCCCAATCTATTGCCATTCAGATAATAATCTGCCTTCGTGTTTTTGCCACCAAAGTGGATAACCTCACATTTATCCACGTTATATTGCATCTACCATGCTTCTGCGTAATCACCCAACCTGTCCAAATCATCCTGGAGTTTCTCTGCATCCTCTTCACAGCACACACGCCCACCCAGCTTTGTGTCATCTGCAAACTTGGAGATATTACATCTAGTTCCCTTGTCTAGATCATTAATATATGTATTATTTCATGCAAACCTGCATGTTTACTAACTTTTGCCAAAGAAGACAATGATTTGCCCCATCAAGTGCAGCTGAATATTCCTTCTGCCTTTTCCTCATTAATCATTTTCGTTGCGAAAAAAAAAAATTATACCAAACAATAATCATCTACTAAATACCCATCCCTGCACCTTAGTTGTTCTTTCATGCAGAAATGTACTTTGTGAAGTAGAGAAAAATTCTGGGCTATGGAGAGAGGGCAGGGCTGTGCGAATGGTTTAAGCTTGCTTTAGCAAGAAGCTGCAATGAGTTGAACGCCCTCCTCCTGTGCTGTAAGCCTGTGCAATTTCACCTACTTCCTCGTCTGCTTCAGCAATGTTGAAATCCACAGTCAATAACATAGAATCATAGAATAGTACAGCCCAGAAGGAGGCCATTCGGCCCATCATGCCTGCGCCAGTTTTTTTTTAAGAGCAATCCAGTTATTCCCGCTCCCCCGCTCTTTCTCCACATCCCTGCAATATTTTCTCCTTCAAGTATTTATCCAATTCCCTTTTGAAAGCTACTATTGAATCTATTTTGTCCACCCTATCAGGCAGCGCATTCCAAATCCCAAATCCTCCGTGGCATAAAAAGATTTTTCCTCATGTCGCCTCTGGTTCTTTTTCCAATCACTTTAAATCTGTGCCCTCTGGTTATCGACCCTTCAGCCATTGGAAACAGTTTCTCTTTATTTACTCTATCTAAACTCTTCATGATTTTAAACACCCCTATCAAATCTCCTCTTAGCCTTCTCCAATCTAAGGAGAACCTATGAACATTTTAACATTGCTCATCACTTTACTTTCCCAAGCACCCTGATTTTCACTTTGAATATTTTAACTACATTTTTTTACTCACCTTGATTGTTCCTCAAATGTTATTATTTTTCTAACTGCTGATTTATTTCTCAATTGACTATACTTAACATGCCATTCATGCTTTGCATGTCAGCCAGTGGGTCAGTGGGTAGCACCCTCGGTTGACGCTCCAGTGCAGTGCTGAGGGAGTGCTGCACTGTTGGAGGTGCCATCTTTCAGATGAGATGTTAAACCAAGGCCCCATCTGCTCTCTCAGGTGGACGTAAAAGATTCCATGGCACTATTTTTGAAGAAGAGCAGGGAAATTGTCCCTGGTGTCCTGGGCCAATATTTATCCCTCAATCAACATCACTAAAATCAGATTATCTGGTCAAGATCACTTTGCTGTTCATGGGAGCTTGCTGTGCGCAAATTGGCTGCCACATTTCCTACATTACAACAGTGACTACACTTCAAAAAAAAAAGTACCTCATTGGCTGTAAAGTGCTTTGGGACGTCTGGTGGTTGTGAAAGGCGCTATATAAATGTAAGTCTTTCTTTCTTTGCATTTAAGTTTACAATCAAGTACTCAATTAATACTTTGCCATTTGATTTGCTGAAACAGTTTGCGCGAGAAAATGTAGAATTTTGAAATTCCACGTTGCTCATGACAGGAATTTAAAATAGGTGAATTTTAGTTTAATGAAAACGCACATATAAAACATTGCTTTTATGCGAAGAACTGAATATACAAAGAGTGGCGGACAGGAAAAGACCTCTTGCCCCATCCTGCCTGTCCCAAATTGTGGGGGCATTTGGGTTTGGATTTTAATCCAAGTGTTCGGATTTTGTTCATCACAGTTTTAATTCAGACCACTTCCCTTATCGCTGGTTCACACTAAACAGCAGTGCGATGCACAATTGACAATAACCTTCAGTCACAGAACAGACAAGCCTCTACCAGCAAACTCGAATTCAGAGTCACGCTGCCTCAACGTGTTTGTTGAAATAAAGTGGGTAGCCGTCAAAGTTCAGCCACCCCTTCAAGATCCTGACATGGAAAGAACAAACAAGGAAAACCGAAAAGCACGTCATTTACCTACATTGGGGAGAACAAACGCAGATTGGCGGAACACCTCCGTTCAGTCCGTAAGGGTGACCCCAAGCTTCCGGTCGCCTGTCATTTCAATTCACCGCTCCATTCCGACTCAGGCCTCACCGTCCGCGGCCTCTTGCATTGTTCCACGGAAGCTCAGCGTAAGCTCGAGGAACAGCAGCCCATCTTCCGATTAGGCACTTTACAGCCTTTCGGACTCAATATCGAGTTCAACAATTTCAGATCATAACCTCGGCCCCGATTACATTTTTATATATTTTTTATCCACACTTTTGGTTTGTGCCTTTTCCTTTTTTTCTCTCTCCCACATGGCAGCTGTCTCTCATTCTGCCAGCGCATTTCACACTTCATCTAGAGCCATCCTTTGTCTCTTTACCTGTCCTATTACCATCTCGTCTCGCCTTGAATATCTCTTAATGTCTCTTCACCTCTCAGACCTTCCCTTTTGTTCTTTCATCCCCTCCCCCATTTCCCGGCCCCCAAACTGGCCCTTTAATCTGTTTCATTTCCTGCTTTTTTCTCAGTTCTGATGAAGGGTTTTGACCTGAAATGTTAACTCTGTTTCTCTCTCCATGGATGTTGCCTGGCCTGCTGAGTTTTTCCAGCATTTTCTGTTGTTATTTCGGATTTTTAGCATCCGCAGTATTTTGCTGTCATCATTTATCTGCTGGCTAGCTTGGCAAAAAAACGATTTCTTTCTCATTCCAGTTCGCTAAATGTTTGCCCGCAGTGAATCATAACCAAATGCTTCTGCAGTGCCCCATTGATGCAACTGATTTGTAGAACACACTCAAACACAGGCGGACGAAAGGAATTAATGCATGTTCATTTATTCACTAATATTGATAACTATATCCATAGCCCACATTATTTTTGCCACATCCTACATTATGGACAATTCCAAAATGATGCTTTAAGCAATGAGTGAGTTAATGAAACGTAGGGGTCAAATATAAAGCTCACAGTGAGCAATGGAGCTAGGTCGACATTCTGAAGTTAGACTCTCACAGTGTCTGTTTTTCACGTATGGTGTTGATCGGATGGGTGCCCAGTCCCCTACCCCGATGACATCGGTGGGAGGCGTGATCAGTGTTCGTGATCCAGCCTCATTTAAAAATTGAGTGGCAAGCTGCCAGCACTAACTGTGGGAAATCCAGCGGGGGCGTAGACTGATGTGGGCCTGCAGTAGCATATTAAAGGAGAGGGCTGAAAATATCGGGGACATAGAAACACAGAAGATAGGAGCAGGAGTAGGCCATTCGGCCCCTCGAGCCTGCTCCGCCATTTAATGAGATCATGGCTGATCATCAAAATTCAGCACCCCGTCCCTGCCTTCTCTCCATATCCCTTGATCCCTTTAGCCTTAAGACCCAGCAGAGCAGCAGTTTTATGCGGCAGGGAAATGTAAAGGACTCACTTAAGCAGCAAAGAGATAAATTTAAGGGAGTCTTTAAGACTTAAAAGCCCCCCAAAAAATGAGTAAAATAAATATTCCTAGACCTACTTCCAGCTTGACCCAATTGCAGCTTATGACCCCTTCAAGTAGCGCTACAAATGGCCGTCCTCCGCGCTGTGCTGCCCATGATTTGTGGGTGGGTTGCTGAAGTAGTGGTGGCAGTGCTGATTGAAAGAAAAATGGCATTTGGGTCCTTTCAATGTCATAGGACCCTCATCTTAATATATTGGTTATGTCCCCACCAGTTTCAGGTGAGAGTTCCAGATGCCTAAATTGAGGCCCATCCGAAAATGACAAAAGTCGCTTTTCTGACGGTAAGTTGCTGTTTATATTTGTTGCAATTTATTTCCCACTGATGCTGAAAAACGGGGCGGTGCGGAGATGAAGGTTGGTTCCCATGCCTTCAATATGGATGCAAAGTTTAATGGCATATGCTGGCATAGTGGTTATGTTACTGGACGAGTAAGCCAGACAGGCCTGGACTAATAATCCTCAGGAGACATGAGTTCATAATCCCACTCATGGCAGCTGGGAAATTTAAATTCAATTAATTAAATAAATCTGGAATAAAAAGCCAGCATCAGTAATGGTAACCATAGAAACTACTGGACTGTTGTAAAATCCCATCTGGTTCACTAATGTCCTTTAGGGGAGGAAATCTGCCACCCTTACCCGGTCTGGCCTATATGTGACTCCAGACCTACAGCATTATGATTGACTCTTAACTGCCCACTGAAATGGCCCAGCAAGGCACTCAGTTGTATTCAAGAAGGTTGCTTACCAGCACCTTCTCGAGGGCAATTAAGGATGGGCAATAAATGCTGGCCTTGCTGGTGACAGTCCCTGAATAAAAAAGAACAGTTTGCCTTTAAGGCATATACAAGGATCTTCAATATCAATATTAGCCCAATGATGATAAATCCCATTTTCACACTTCAACAATTTATATATTATCCATCGTGACAGTAATCACCAGTCTGTGCTGACTGTCACTTACCTTTCAGAGCACATAGATCTCCTCAAATGTCTCCAATTTTCCCTCTCCAAACTGTGAAGCCAAATATATTTAACCGTTTGCTCACGTGCAGTTACCACAGTTTAACAAAGTGAACATCGTGCTGGACACCTAAAACAAAAGCAATGCGTGGTTCTATGTTTCTTTATTTTGGAATTGAAGGTTTTTGTGAAATGTGAAACAAGGAGAAAACTACATGCCCAAAGTTCCCAAGGTATGTTCGCAACATAAACTCAGTCATCGGTGTATTGGAAGATATCTGCAATAGCAGCAGAAACAACGTGTATTTATGTAGCATCTTTAACATAGTAAAACATCCCAAGGTGCTTCACAGGAGCGTTATCAAACAAAATTTGACACCAAGCCACGTAAGGAGACATTCGGACGGGTGTCCAAAAGCTTGGTCAAAGAGGTAGGTTTTAAGGAGCATCTTAAAGGAGGAGAGCGAGGTAGAGAGGTTTAAAGGGAGAATTCTAGAGCTTAGGGCCTAGGCAGCTGGCAGCACGGCCGCCAGTGGTGGAGCGATTAAAGTCGGGGATGCCCGAGAGGCCAGAATTGGAGGAGCGCAGAGATCTCGAAGCGTTATGGGGCTGGAGGAGGTTACAGAGATCGGGAGGGGGCGAAGCCATGGAGGGATTTGAAAACAAGGATGAGAAATTTAAAATTGAGGCGTTGCCAGCCTGGGAGCCAATGTAGGTCAGTGTTGCACTCCAAAGAATTGAGTAACCAATCATTGAAATTTTCTTGACAACAAATATGAATAACTAATATACCATATGTGCAATTCAAAAACAGACTGTAATATCACACAACACATGCTGGCTTGCAGGTCCTTCATTATAACACTAAATACAAATTAATCGTCATTTAGAAAGGCACAGGTTAATCAAGGACACTCAGCATGGATTTGTTAAGGGAAGGTCATGTCTGACTAAATTGATTGAATTTTTTGAGGAGGTAACAAGGAGGGTTGATGAGGGTAGCACATTTGATGTAGTCTACATGGAATTTAGCAAGATTTTTGACAAGGTCCTACATGTCAGACTGGTCAGAAAAGTAAAAGCCCATGGGATCCAAGGGAAAGTGGCAAGTTGGATCCAAAATCAGCTCAGTTGCAGGGAGCAAAGGGTAATGCTCAGCGGGTGTTTTTGTGACTGGAAGGCTGTTTCCAGTCGGGTTCCAGAGGGCTCAGTACTAGGTCCCTTGCTTTTTGTGGCATATATATCAATGATTTAGACTTCAATGTAGGGGGCATGATTAAGAAGTTTGCAGATGATACAAAAATTGGCCGTGTGGTTGATAGTGAGGAAGAAAGCTGTAGACTGCAGGAAGATATCAATGGACTCGTCAGATGGACAGAAAAATGACAAATGGAATTCAATCTGGAGAAGTGTGAGCTAATGCATTTGGGGAGGGCTATCAAGGCAAGAGAATACACAATAAATGGTAGGATACTGAGAACTGTAGAGGAATAGAGGGACCTTGCAGTGCATGTCCACAGATCCCTGAAAGTAGCAGGACAGGTAGATAAGGTGGTTATGAAGGCATATGGGATACTTTCCTTTATTAGCCGAGGCATAGAATATAAGAGTAGGGAGGTTATGCCTGAACTGTGTAAAACGCTAGTTAGGTCACAGCTGGAGCACTGTGTACAGTTCTGGTCACCACATTACAGGAAGGATGTGATTGCACTAGTGAGGGTACAGAGAAGAATAATGAGGATGTTGCCAGGACTGGAGAATTTTAGCTATGAGGAAAGATTGGATCGGCTGGGGTTGTTTTCTTTGGAACAGAGGAGGCTGAGGGGAGATTTAATTGAGGTGTATAAAAATGAGGGGCCTGGGTAGAGTGGATAGGAAGGAGCTAATTCCCTTAGCAAAGAGGTCAATAACCGGGGGTATAGATTTAAAGTTATTGGTGAAAGGATTAGAGGGTAATTGAGAGCTTTTTTCACCGAGAGGATGGTGGGGGTCTGAAACTCACTGCCTGAAAGGGTGGTAGAGACAGAAACCCTCATTACATTTCAAAAGTACTTGGATTATGCACTTGAAGTGCCATAACCTGCAAGGCTACGGACCAAGAGCTGGAAAGTGGGATTAGGCTGGAGAGCTCTTTTTCAACCTGCACAGACATGATGGGCCGAATGGCCTCCTTCTGTGCCATAAATTTCTATGATTCTATGAAATATTGCACTGAATATTTATACATCTAATTGTTCAGGTAAATTTGAAATATCACTTGGCATTATTCAAACATATTCCAAGGTGTTTTCCGGGTATCCTGGCCAACAGTCCTCCCTCAACCAAAAACATTTTAACTGGTTATTCATCACTGTTTGTGGGACCTTGCTGTGCACTAATTGGCAGCTGCATCTGCCTACATAACAACGGTGACTGCACTTCACAATGTAGCTTGAAGCTGTGAATGTGATAGAACATGCAAATGCCTTCTTTCTTTCTCTTGTTCTCTTTAGAGCAGGGAAGTTTAAGAGGAGATTTGATAGAGGTGTTCAAAATCAGGAATGGTTTTGATTGAGTAAATAAGGAGAAACTGTTTCTAGTGGCAGAAGGGTCGGTAACCAGAGGCGACATGGGGGAAACATTTTTTTCCGCAGCGAGTTGTTGTGATCTGGAATGCGCTGCCTGAAAGGTTGGTGGAAGCAGATTCAATAGTAACATTCAAAAGAGAATGGGATAAATACTTGAAGGAGAAAAGATTTGCAGGGCTATGGGGAAAGAGCAGGGGGAGTGGGATTAATTGGACAGCTCTGTCAAGGAGCCGGCACAGGCACGATGGGCCGAATGGCCTCCTTCTGTGTTGTATCATTCTATGATTCTATGATTCTCTTTTTTCTTCACCACATGGATGAAGGGAATATGGTCACAAGATATATTTGTATTTAGTAAATCCAAAGATATAATTATAGATTGTTTTATTCTATAATTTAAGCCAAATATAAATGTTAAAGGATGGGATATCTCAGAAGCAAATTTTATGTTTTTATTTCTTTTTTTTTTAAAGAAACGTGACCAGTTTTCAGTTCATTTGCAATTGTCTATCCGACAGCAGAAACGTGTTGTTAACATGGAACTACTTCATCTGAAATTCTTCACTATGCAAATTGTGCTCCTGTTATTTTCAGGGTAATTTCTTTCCAATTTATGTTAAGTAAAATGCAAGGGGATAGTGATTATATTATTGCAAACACTGCATATAAACAAGTATTATATTTTAAGACTTCCTTGCAACTCAATATCACAGTGAAGTTCTTAAATGGGTCTATGACTCATTGCACACTGGTACTCAAGTTACAAATTTCCATGTCTGCAGCATTTTTAATCAGATTGTTAAAGACACAACAAACTGCCCTAGGATAGTTGGCACATGTAGCAAGCTAATCTGGAAGTTTGTGTTTGAAACACTCTGTATATCTGAATATCTCGGGTATGCATTTTTTGGTGGGGAAAATTGAGATTTTGGTGCTTTTTATTTCAAGTATTGCCAAAATCATTGCCAAGAAGCAAGCTCTAAACTCGTGCAAAACCATTAAAAAGAAAGACTTACACCACTAGACATTCCTGAACGCTTTACAGCCAGTGAAGTAGCTTTGAAGTGTAGTCACTGCTGTAATCTAGGAAACACGACATCCAATTTCCACACAACAAGCTCCCACAAACAGCAATGTGATAAATGACCAGATCATCCGTTTTAGTGATGTTGATTGAGGGGTAAGTATTGGTCAGGACACCTGGGATAACGCCCCTGCTCTTCTTCAAAACAGCGCCATGGGATCTTTTACATCCACCTGAGAGAGCAGACGGGGCCTTGGTTTAACACCTCATCCCAAAGGCGGCACCTCCGACAGTGCAGCACTCCCTCAGTACTGCACTGGAGCGTCAGCCCAAATTTCTGTGCTCAAGTCTCTGGAGGGAGACTTGAACCCTCAACCTTCTGACTCAGAGGCGAGGGTGCTACCAACTGAACCGCGGTTGACATTCAAATTAAGACACGCGATGTGAGAAGTTGAAGGCCGCTTGTTCCTACACTGTATCGTCAAGTCTAAAATGTAAATGTAAAGAAAAATACAACCTACATGTTTTTGTCGTGACTCCAAGCACAGGCTTGAGGCCCTTATTATCTGTCGTGACAGTGGATAGATCTAGGCAGGCCCTAGGCATTGTACACATACAGAGGGACATTCACCTGGATTTTCCTGAACAACGGCCTTCAACTGTAAGCATTCCTTCATCCACATCCTTACACCACATAGAAATTCCTACGTGGAATGTCACTGCTTGATTCATCCACTTGCCATCGTGCAAATTACAGGCTGCATGCCGACTCCCGGGTTTTACTGCTTGTCATACGACCCAAAGGTCAGTCACTCTTTTGGCATTCTTTCTTGAAAGGAGGAAGTTACACAGGATTACGTAGAATTTATAACATGAAAACAGGCCGGTTTCCCCACTAATCCATATTGGTGTTTATCCTCCTCATGAGAAGACGTCCTGATCCCATGTGCTACACTCTTTCCAGATCCCTTTAAAAACACCTTCGGGATTGGCATCAACTGTCCTTTTTATGCAGTTGTCCTTATTTGCAAAATGGTCATCATCTACACTGTAAAAGCTGTCAGTAGAATGGAGAATACTTCACCCAGCATCCATGACGGCAGAGAAACCGCTCTCTCTACTGGGGACCGAGCCATGCAAGCATTCAATCCCAGAGACGGAGCGCTTCCTCTGCCCCTGTGCCTGCTGGGTAAAGAGCTCCCCATTCCACAAAAGCCGTTCCTTTCACAAAACCCTGCTGACACCTCGCGCTGACCGGCCTACACTGACCGGACGAGAAATTGTAGGTCGGGGGAGAGGGGGTGGTGGGGAGGGCAGAAAGGGAAAGTGCCAGCGAGCCCGGACTCAGTGAAAGTTCCAGACACAGCAGCTTTGCAACAGGTTGTCTCCCGTGTTTTTAAGCTGTAAAATGTACTTGGTGCATTGAAGTCTGTCTGTAGTTGGTAATTTGTGATGGCACGTGGTTTCAGAGTGCTTCTTGTATATTTTACCATGCAAGTTATTTGGGTCTCTCAATAGGTTTTTTGGTAATGTCCATTTTCACAGGTTTCATTGTAGCCATTTGCTTCTCTAAGGGTGGATGGAATCAATGACAGGGCAACTGTGGAGTTCCTCGGAGTCCACATCACGGAAGACCTCTCCTGGTCCCTCAATACCTCCTCTCTGATGAAGAAGGCCCAGCAGCGCCTATATTTCCTAAGGAGGCTGAAGGGATGTAACCTGTCACCCCTGATCCTCTCTAACTTTTACCACTGCACAATAGAGAGCATCCTGACAAACTGTATCACAGTATGGTATGGCAGCTGTAGCTACTATGACCGGAAAGCCCTGCAGCGGGTAGTCAAAACTGCCCAACGCATTACCAGCACCCGGCTACCAACCATAGAGCACATATACCAGAAACGCTGTTTACGGAGGTCACGGTCCATCATCAAAGACCCTACCCACCCCAGCCACAGTCTGTTCGCCCTCCTGCCATCTGGGAGACGCTACAGATGCATTCGCACCCGTACGACCAGATTTAGGAACAGCTTCTTTCCCAGGGCTGTCATCCTACTGAACTCCACAAATAAACTCTAAAGCCTGCACATCTGCCAATGCACTTTATTATGGTTATGTTTATGTTACTGTATTACAAGCCAAATGTATGTTGAATGTTTAAATGTCTTAATCTAAATGTACACTCTCGGGAGCCACAAGCCTACATTTTGTTGTACTGCACTTGTGCACTAACAATGACAATAAAGTTGATTATGATTATTATTATTATTACTTCCTCACATTGATCTGTTAGAAGGAATATGCTCAACTGGTTGAATGAGATTTTCATGTTATACATGTTTTTGTTAATGTTGTAATGGGTTTATATTGCTCTTGAAGGGAGCTAATGTGTTCCCCACTCAGCACAAGTACCTGGACACGGAGCTGGCCCTTAATACAACAAGCTCTTGCACATTGTCCATTGTTAATTCAAATTAGCTTAATTAAAATCACCGGATAATTAATTTTTTTCAGCATTAGAGTGCTGCGTTATGTATATTTCTAAATGCAAAAGGGTGCTTGGAATGATCAGAAGCAGACTGTACTATTTCGGATGCAACCCTATTTTTCTGGCCTTCCTAATTCACCGTGGGCCGTAATTTGCGGCCCCGGCGGGTGCGTACGAGGTGTGCGTACGAGGTGCGCGCACGTGCCCGTGAGGGCCGCGCAAGTTCCGGGTTTAGACATACGAAGCGCAAGCGTGAAAACCCGGAACTTGCCATCGGTCGAGTATCTTCTTGGCAGATCGTCGCCATCCCAGGGAAAAGGGCTTCCGCGGGCGGTGAGTTGGGCTATTTGCCCAACTTCTGCCCAGCGAATGCCAGTGAAATTCTTACGCCTGGTAAAAGGAGGCGTAACGCCTGCTTTTATCAGCGTAAGAGTATAAAAAAATATTAAAATCATTTATTTTTAATCATTTATACATTAAAAACCTTATGCAATAAGGTAAGGTTATTTTTAGCTGCTTTAAAACATTTAAATTTAGTTTACAAAAAATTAATTAAAAAAATAAATATTTGGCATTTTAATTAATTTAAAATATGTAATGGCTTTATAAAAATTTATTTGGTGTTTAGGTGTACCTGTATTTTTGGGTGTATTCTCATTCATGCTTATGGGGTTTTTGTACATATGGAATCCCCAGCAGCATGAATGGGGAATCTTGTCTTTCATTCGTTGGGCCAACCCACATGATCCCAGGGGCACTTGTGAACCACCTGCGCCCCTGAGATACATGGACCTCTACTCACGGGTAGCCGGAGAGGCCCAGGACCGCGGGTGTCCTTACCTCCCGGACCAGCAAGTAGGCGGGTATTTTATTTGCAGATCGAGGGGCATTTCCCCGCAGGAAACCTCCGACCGCAAATTCAGGGCCTGTGTATTTTCACTCTTTTAGGAACATGGGAACATTAGGAACAGGAGAAGTCCATTCAGCCCTTCGGTCCTGCTCCGCTGTTTAATTAGGTTGTGGCTGATCTGCACCTCAAGTAAAGGTTAAAGTAACCTCAGAAGATTTCACACCCCCTCTCTAAATAGTTACTATGATGCTGTACAGCAACTAAAATAATTTTAAAAAATTAAATATATGTGTAGCGCCTTTCACGACCACCGGACTTCCCAAAGCGCTTTACAGCCAATGAAATACTTTTGGAGTGCAGTCACTGTTGTAATGTGGGAAATGCGGCAGCCAAATTTGTGCACAGCAAGCTCCCACAAACAGCAATGCGATAATGACCAGATAATTTTTTTTTGTGTGGTTGATTGAGGGATAAATATTGGCTAGGACAACCTTCTGACTCAGAGGCAATGGTGCTACCAACTGAGTCACAGCTGACATTCAAAACATTTGTGGGAAAAAATTGGGTTGCTTTGCGCCTCCCGTTAGCGCCCCCGGGAGACGCTAACGGGGCACAAAGCCCCTAGTGCCCGGGTGCAGTGCCAATAACGCCTCCCGGGAAATTCAGTGGGAGGTAAGCGGCGGCGGTAGCCGGTAGTGCCCCGTGTTGCTGTGCTGCCAGAGATGACGTCATCGCTGTGCGCAGCACCCCGCTCGCGCCAGGGCCGCAAACTTCGGCAGCGCCTCCTGACCTATCGCCGGATGATATGTCCGACAGGGTCCAGGTGGCATTTTTGCAGCCACGGCGGCACAAGTTAAAGGGTAGGTGTCAGGCGGGCTTTTTTTGGGCCGCCTGACAGCACCTGCCCCCTTCCCCTTTTTTAGTCGGGGTGCGGGCCGCGATCGGTCAGCCCGGCGCTCCTCTTGAGTGCCGGGCTCTTTTGCCGGAACCCCGCTCCCCAGTGGTCCAGCAGGGCTCCGGTGCATGCAGCGTGAGGCCCCGCCCCTTTAATCAGGGGAGTGAGGCCTGCAATACCGCGGCGCTACGTGCCGACGCGTGTGGTGCTGTTGCAATTAATACCGCGATATTCACTTGTAGCGCCCCAGGAAGAAGGGGATGCACTTCCATAGCACCCCACCTCCTGCTTGGGGTGCTACCACTGAATTTACAGCGCGGGGCACTAACTTTTTCGGGGCGCTAAAAGTGGAGGATTTGCAGGTGTCAGACCTGCCTCAATCGTACAACTCTCGTCTTGGAGTAAGAAAGTCATAGGTTCAAGCTACAATCCAGAGATTTGAGAACATAATCTAGGCTACCCCTACAGAGGGAGTGCTGCTCCAGTTTTATCCCTTAGAGTAAAGTAAATAGCTTTCAAATTCGCCTGATTAACAATTTTTTTAGTCTGGCTTTGAGCAGGTTATAATTAGTTTGCAGTGTCAGTACTGAAAGTGCTGCATGTGACATTGCCTCAGTTGTCAGCACTCTAGTCACACGGTTGCAGATTCCATTCCCCATATAAAACTCCAGGCCATAACCTAAACAAGCAATTCAGTACTGAGGGAGTGCTGTGCTGTCAGATAGCATCTTTTGGATGAGATGCTCAACCAAGGTCCCTTCCTCCTATTTAGTTCCATACAAAAGATTTCTTATCACTATTTGGAAGAGCAGGCTGTTCCCCTGGGAAACTTTCTTCCGCGAATACCAGATTAACATCTAATTTACTTTTTGTGGGTTCTTGCTATGTAAGAGGAAGGCTGTTGCATTTGCCTGTATAACAAATTCACTGAGCTTCAAAATGATCTCATGGGATATGAAGTTTTTCTTTACTAACACAGATTACACATTGTAAGAATCTAGCCTCAGTTAGCATACCACAGTTGCATGTATATCCACTGCAGCACCATTCACTGAATGAGCATCATAAAGAGTGAATTAAATACTGGAACACTATTCTATTTACAGATGGTAAATGTACATTTACCATGTACAGCAGGCAGCTCAAAGCATTGGAGAGGTACCACAAGTGCTGCCTCCGCAAGATCCTGCAAATCCATTGGAAGGATAGGCGCACTAACGTCCGTATTCTCACTCAGACCAACATCCCCAGCATCAAAGCTTTGACCAAGCTCGATCAGCTTCGAGGGATGGGCCACATTATCGCAATGCCCGATACGAGACTCCTAAGGCAAGCGCCCTACTCGGAGCTCCGACACGACAAGAGAGCCCCAGGTGGGCAGAGGAAATGCTTCAAGGACACCCTCAAAGCCTCCTTGAAAAAGTGCAACATCCCCACCGACACCTGGGAATCCCTGGCCCAAGACTGCACAATGTGAAGGAAAAGCATGCAGGAAGGTGCCGAACACCACTAGTCTCTTCGCCGGGAGCAAGCGGAAGCCAAGTGCAAACAGCGGAAGGAACACACATCAACCCAAGAACCCCACCCACCTGCCCCTTCAAGCACCATCTGCCTCACCTGTGACAGAGATTGTAGGTCCCACATTGAACTCATGAGTCACCTGAGAACTCATTTTTAGTGCGGAAGCAAGTTATCCTCGGTTCCGAGGGACTGCCTAAGAAGAAGATTCACTGAATGAGCATCATAAAGAGTGAATTAAATACTGGAACACGATTCTATTTCAATCCAGTTCTGATGAAAGGTCATTGACCTGAAACATTGGCCCTGAAATTGAGATGTCTGTGACAGCGTACTCTCACACTAGGCCGTCGTATTCCCTTTGACATCCACCGCAAGTTCCGGATTTCCGCATGCGAGAAATCCGGAACTTGCAATCTGTCAAGGTATGCTTTGACAGATCATTCAAACCTTCTGAAAACTGAGTATTGCTGGCACGGGGTTGGGCTATTTGCCCAGCGATTGGCCAGCAATTGCCCATGTAAGTACGCTTTCCAAACCGCCTGCGTCCCTGGGATCCGTGGGCCATTACGCCGCCCTCCACCTCGAGGCCTGAGACTGCAACTCTTCGTAGGAAGCACTTTCGGAATTGTTTTCCGGGTCGCAGGTGTAATCCGGAGGTACGCCTCCAACCGCAATTTCTAGGCCACTGACTTTGTTTTTCCCTCCACAGATGCTGCCTGACCTGCTGAGTATTTCCAGCATTTCCTGTTTTTATTTCTATTTCAAACAATGGTTCCTTTTAAAATACATTTAAGATTGCATAGAACCCCCCCAAAAAAAAACATTGCACAGCAAATCAGAGCAGAGAAGGCTAAGAGGAGATTTGATAGAGGTGTTTTAAATCATAAAGGGTTCGGATAGAGTAAATAAAGAGAAACTGTTTCCAATGGCTGAAGGGTCGACATCCAGCGGGCACAGATTGAAGGTGATTTGCAAAAGAACCAGAGGCGACGTGAGGAAAAACTTTTAAGCAACGAGTGGTTAGGATTTGGAATGCTCTGCCTGATCGGGCAGTGGATATAGATTCAATAGTAGCCTTCAAAAGGGAATTGGATAAATACTTGAAGGAGAAAATATGGCAGGGATATGAGGAAAGAACGAGGGAGTGGGACTGACTGGACTGCTCTTCGAAAGAGCTGGCGCAGACTCGATGGGCTGAATGGCCTCCTTCTATACTTTACTATACTATGATTCTATGAAATATGGAACACATCTACTGTACTCTAATTTTTAAATGCAACAGATCAATCTACATATCAGTGTTATTTGTACAGATTTTATTTATTTAAGCATCTACATGAATATAATCAGATGTTTGTTTCCTGAGTGCAACAAAAACTATCGAACATCTTCCGTCTCCATCTCGCTCAATTTTCTTGCGTTTCTAATTTGAATGTCATATGCTTCTTGTTATGTTAACACGTTCATGTGAAAGTTCTTCCCCGCTGTTTTAATGATTGCATTAACACAATTGCATTAACACCTTTGTCAAAATAATGGGCAAAAGGGCTTTACAAAAGCACGCTAAGATGTTTGTTGCTGATATGGCACAGCACAAATTTCACCCCATCGGAGTTGATGAAAAATGCTTTCAATGCTGAAAGCGCAGTCATCAGTTAATCTAATGCAATACAAACTCTGGCAAGCAGTGCCAAAACAACTCGTCGAGGTATTCTCACAGTGATTGGGCTTCAAACTGGCTGCAAAATGACTGCGATCAGTGCAAATCCATCTCTTAGGCTGCGATTTTGCCAGCACTGTGGGTTCGGAGGCAGGTCCGCTCCGAACCCGCCTCCATGTAAGTTTCCAAAGTGTCGGGTCTGCAATTTCAGAACAGACCCGACACCAAGCGGCGGGGGAGGCATTTGAGATAGTTAAATGCTTGTTAAACGCTTGTTAACTACTCTTTTGCCAGCCTATTTCTATTTTACCACTTTTTTAACGGGGTTCACATTGTTCGGAGATCACGTCAGTTAAGTAGGTTGGGTTCTCTATGTCTCCCCATTGCTGTGAATAGGTGACAGCTGCAAAAGTGGTATGATGGCTACCATTTCACAGCTGGTCACTTTCCAATGTCAGAAGCTTGAGCCTTCAGGATTTAGAAGACACTTTTGAGCTGTATGCAGTTTGGAAGCGATTAAAGTAAACTCTCTATCCACTGTCACCTCCTTGGAGCAAGCTCTCTGCCCATTGAGGGATCGCTTCTGTCATCTCAACTTCAGCTGCCATCTATTCCAGCAACATTGGTGCCCTTGAAAAAATCTCAACTTGGTCCTCTGAATCCCTCCACGATGAGATGGGGAAGTGATAATGTAGATAGAGAGGGATGGGTGGAGGTGCAAGGTAAGTTGGTGTGTGTAAGGATGTGTAGAAGTAGGGTAGGAATGGCAGAGTGATGGGGATGTGATGAGTGGCACAGCAAGATGAGGTTGAGTGTGTCTTTCCAGTAACATTTCATGATCTACAGAGACCAATGAAAGGTTTGTGCCACTGCAGCCTGGTGCTCCTGACAACATCCCTGCTTGTGTCCTCCTGTGCAATGTGCAATCAGGCTGCAGTGGTGTTCTGGGAGCTCGTTTCCACCCTTGGAAGGGAAGAGAACCTCCCTGCATGCTGTGACTCCCTCCATATGCATATGGAGGGAGTCATGCAGGAGCCTGGGTGCAGCCGTGCCCCTTTGTGCCATACTTGTCAGTGTTTGTAGCACCTCAATGCTGTAGAACACTGACAGAACAACTGTCAAAATAAACGTGGACATGGCCCCTCTAAGGAAACCGGCTGATGATGCATTGTGAAGGAAAAAGCCATATAATCTATACAGAATAATACACCATTCTATGAAAGAATTCTGGGCTTATTAAAACATGACAAACTGGGTCTGGAAATCTAGAAACCTAACTATGAAAAAGCTGTGAAAGCATTCTGGCTATCGAGATAAGATAGTTGTTGACACTGAATCAATAACCTTATTGAAACAGAAGGTGTAGGCTGAACCTTTTGGAATGAAACAATGGTTCACCCTGGATAAGGTGGTCTAATTTACACTTCGTAAAGAAGCATATAAAATTAAGAAACATCTGCCTTCATAAAAATGACATCAAGTAACACGCACCTGCCGTTACACCGTATTTTATGGTAAACTTAGAGCACATAGAGGAGAGACATAATTCTGTAAAGCTACCAGTTGAGGTGACTGTAAGAATTGCAGGGGTCAGCAGAAAAATGACTAGTGATAATTAGCTTACATCAGCAGAAAACCTTAAAGGAAATACCACTGGAAAAGGGTATAAATATTGAACTCTCAAATGGGATAGTAGACTCGCTATAAAGGGGCAAAGCGATTCTCAGCTTCAGAGGCGGCTCTGTAAGTCTCCAGCTTTTTGTACCTCGAGGATCAAAGGTATTTGATTTTGGTGGATATCCTGTAGAAAACTAAGAACTGTAAAACTGTAGCGAAGTTAAAATTTGAGAGTAAGGTTTTCTGATAATAGGATTGTAAGCATTCTCTTTTTGGAACTGTTAATGTTGCGATTGACTCACCAACTGTAAAGTACATGTCGGTTCTTTAATAAATCTATATATTTTTAGAATTGTCTCACAAAAGACTTCTGTATCAAACTCGCAAACTCAATTTCTGTACACTCTTTGGTGAGGAGTTGCAGAATTCTGGGGGAGTTTTCCGGACCCTCATATTATCCGGAATGTTACAGTCTTGCTAAACTTATTAAAAGTGCTATCTGGAGGATGGTAACATTTTCAGGCTGTTCCTTTCCTTTAGGGAGAGATGGTCCAGACCTTTAGACCCAACGAAGCGTCTTTAGGATTCGGCTACCTCAAACTTTAGTTGAAAGTGAACGTCTGAGGAATACACTTGATCCGGGGTAGCCCTAAAGGGGCTAGGACCAGTAATTATCCCTTCAGCATCATCAAATGACGTCATCAGACCCACTTCCTTTTAATTGGCCAGGAACCTCGCAGGGCAGGCTTAACAAGCCCGATCTACGTAAAATCCTTTTCACAGAGCGGCTGGAGCCAGGAGCGGAACCAGGACCTGCCAACGACCTCTCCCGCCATGATCCTGCCTCCGATGACGAAATCGCGGCCTCAGAGTTTCAAAAAGAAACATTGATGGCCTGTGGATCATGCTTATGTTGTTTGTCTGCTTTTTACCAAAATTAAAGTGGAATTCTCTGCTTTGATGCGAAAGCACAGAGCTGTCAGTGTACAGTAACTTGATTCTATCTGCTAACAACATTGCAAAAGCTGGTCTTAGTGTCAAACAGGTACCTGGAGTATAAATGTCACATTTATTTTCTGAAAACACGTGCTTTAGTATCAGACTGGAATACAGCTAGAGTATTTCAAACCAAACTAAAATAATAATCCTAATCAACGGATAGTCTATTTTTGCAAACGAACGAGGAAATCCAGAGATTCATTTGAATATAAAAAACTTAAATGATTGAAAACTAATGGTCAGCAATTGCCCAAATTTCTGATACGTCCTGCCAACAGATGCAAAGTCAGAAAATTACCCCCATTGTGATCTCTAATATTGCAGCTTTCAATATCAGAGCAGTCACATTTGATACATTCTAGAAGCAAATCAACCCACACGTATGTCCAGAAATTCAAAAGTCGCGTCACAAATAATATAAAGTATAAACTTCAGCAATTGAGAAAAGCGGAGTCGTGTGTTTATTGTAAATTTAAGCATACCAAAGCTTGGGTAGTAGGTGAAGATGTCAAGTGTTCAAGAAACCCTTAGGGGGCGATTTTCTGACATCCGAGGAGGCGGGTTTGGAGGCGGGAAAATCGGAAACAGTGACGGCGGGTTCAGAACCCGCCTCCACGGGATTTGCCGGTGCCAGTTTTGCAGGGCGGGAAACGGTCCCACCTCCAACTGGCCAGAGCGTTTGTTAAGAGGCTTAAATGCTTATCAACCTGGCGGGTTGACTAGTGAGTGGTCTCCTCACAGCTGCAGTTCGAACATTAAATCATTTATTTCATCAGGGATTAGATGCAGGTGCCAGAACTTTGCTTTAAAAGGTCTTTGAGCACTTTTAGAAGGACTTCCGAAGTCAGATGTGCTGCAGCTTGAATCTATCAACTGTGGGGCCTCCTTGGAAAACACTCTCCCCGCTTGCAATGAGTGCTTCCCCAACGGAGGCATCTGCAAGCAGCTTGTGAACCATTCGTTTTCTTTCACCATGGACCTCAGATGAGGATGAGGAGCATCCACGGCTGCAGCAGAACCAGGCAGCTCAGCAGCAACAGCAGCAGGAGCCCCAACCTCCTGCTCAGCCACCTGATGCTGCACAAGGCAGAAGGCACCAGCGCATCGAGGCACCTCGCCGCAGGAGATACCCGCAACAGAGGGTTTACAGACAAAGGGTGAGCTACCTCAACATGAGTGAGCAGCAGTGCAAAAGGAGGCTTAGACTTTCGCGAGAGGTTGTCCAAGAGATCTGCGGACTGCTGCAGCAAGACCTGGTGCCCAGAGGAACGGGTGGACACACCTTACCAGTGGCTGTCAAAGTTACCGCCACCCTCAACTTCTTTGCTTCAGGCCCCTTCCAGGGATCATCAACAGACATCAGCGGCATCTCCCAGTTGGTTGCCCACAGTTGCATCACGCAGGTTACCGATGCCCTTTTTGCTAAGGCCCACAATTACATCCAGTTCTCAAGGGATCAAGCAAGTGTAACTGCCAGTTTGGTTGGCTTTGCAAATATGGCAGGCATGCCAATGGTGCAGGGCATCATAGACTGCACACATGTGGCCCTTAGGGCACCCCATCACAACCCAGCTATCTTTATCAACCGAAAGGGCTTCCACTCCCTCAACATTCAGCTGGTGTGTAACCACAAGAAGGAGTTCTTGCATGTTTGCGCCAAGTTCTGTGGAAGTTGCCATGACTCTTTCATCTTGCGGCACTCTAGTGTTCCTCCGCTTTTCAATCCACCACAACAACTTAACGGATGGCAAAGGCTACCCCCTGAAGAAGTGGCTAATGACGCCAATCAGGAGGCCTGCGAACGAGGCTGAAGAGTGCTACAACGCCAGCCACACTTCGACCAGGTCCATCATAGAGCAGACCATTGGGTCGTTGAAGATGCGCTTCCGTTGCCTTGACTGATCAGGTGGCGCCCTGCAGTATACACCATACAGGGTCTCCAGAATGGGCGTCGTCTGCTGTGGACTGCACAACAGATTCTAGCATTTTCCCTACTATTGATGTCAGGCTAGCTGGTCTGTAGTTCCCCGTTTTCTCTCTCCCTCCATTCTTAAATAGTGGGATTACATTTGCTACCTTCCAATCCGCGGGAACCGTTCCAGAATCTATGGAATTTTGGAAAATGACTTCCAATACATCCACCATCTCTATAACCACCTCTTTCAAATCCTATGATGTAGGCCATTAGGTCCAGGGGATTTATCGGCTTTCAGTCCCATTGATTTCTCCAGTACTATTTTTTTCCTAATACTAATTTCTTTCAGTTCCTCATTCTCATTAGGCCCTTGCTTCTCCATTATTTCCGGAAAGTTTTTTGCATCTTCTTCCATGAAGACAGACACAAAGGGCTGGATTTTACCAGCCCTGAGGAGGCGGATCTAGAAGCGAGACTGCTGGGAAAATTAAAAAGAATGGGAGCGGGTCTCGAACCTGCTCCCAACCCGCCTCCACCCAATCTTCCTGGGAGTCAGGTCCCCGATTTGCGCAGGGACCCAACTCCTAGCGGCAGGAAGAGGATTATTCCCACTTAACTGCCTGTTAACAGTAAACAATTAACAATAACTCTGTTCACCGGGAGCAAGCGGAAGCCAAGCGCAGGCATCGCAAGGAGCGCACGTCAACCCAAGCACCCCACCCACCCGCCCCTTCAACCACCGTCCGCCCCACCTGTGACAGAGACTGTAGGTCCCACATTGGACTAATCAGTCACCTGCAAGCTCATTTTTAATGTGGAAGCAAGTCATCCTCGGTTCCGAGGGACTGCCTAAGAAGAAGAAGAAGAATAGGCTTTTTCCCACTTTGAGACTTCTGCTGCAGGCTTTCCGATGCTGGGGAACCCCGCCAGGGTAAGTGAGGTGTGCTGTTGGTCTGTTTTAATGTTTGTGTATAGATGACAGCTGCAGAAGTGGTGTGAAGGATGCAATGGGATACTAGTGAGTATCAGAGGTAAGGAAATGTTGGCAAAGTCATTTTTAATGTGTTTAGATTTTTCTGTAGGTGACAAGCTTTGAAGTGTTTGTGTGGCCTCACCTCATTGGGAGCAGTGACAGATGGCTTCTGTTAACTCACCTGCAGCTGCCATCTGTTTTATCCTAAGGAGAGCGTCATTGGAGAGCCTGGGTGAAAAGGCTCACCTTTGTACAGTGATTGTCAGTGTTTGACAGCACCTCAATGCTGTCAAACATTGTCAAATCATTTGTCAAAAATAAATGGTTCATGTCCCTTTAAGAAAACCGGCAGATGAAGCATCATCAACTGATGTCACCTGACACCGGCTGTACTGGTCTCGCTAGACGTGCTCTGGTCTAGTTATCCAGCCAGCTAAACACTCATTCAAATAATTCCTCTGAGAAGCAGGTTGCTGTTTTGAAGCTTTACTTGAACAAATTTGTGAAACTGTAAACAAAGACAAAGTATGTTTTGTGCATAGAACTGAATACTATACATTAGATGTTACATAAGATATAAACATGTTTATGACAACAGAATAGACTAATTGTATAACTAAATAGCACTGAAGCTAAACCTCGGTAACTAACAGCTAATAACTTCTTATAGACAAAGTATTGTCAAAATACTACACTGACAAGGTTGTTATCATGTTAATAAACAAGGTAACTCACAGACATTGCGTCTTGCCTAGCGTATGAGAAGGATGCAACAGGATTGAAAATTCCTCATGTGAGCTTCTTCATAACTCAGCAGGTTCTTCCTAGAATACTACTTCCGGGTCAAACAGGAAGGTCAAATAACATACTGCTATACACTAACACTGCTATACAATAACTACCACTAGAGGGTGCTATCTGCATGTAAAAAGTCCAGAACACCGACTGTCCCTTAATTGGCTGGCAAGTCTGCAGGGCAAGCTTAACAAGGCCAATCAGGGGAAAATAGCTTCAGTGCGTCGGACGTCGCTGGGGATGGGGCTAGTACCCGAAAGGCAGCAGTCCCGCCCCAACTCATCTCGGCAGGTAAAATCCAGCCCAAAGTATTTGTTTAATTTCTTTACCATTTCCTTATTCCCCATTATAATTTCTCCTGTCTCAGCCTGTAAGCGACCCACGTTTACTTTTGCTAATCTTTTCCTTTTTACAATACCTATAAAACTTTTACAGTCTGTTCTCTCACTCGTTTACTCTCATATTCTATTTTCCCTTTCTTTATCAATTTCTTGGTCCTCCTTTACTGAATTCTAAGATCCTCCCAATCCTTAGGCTTACTCCTCTTTTTGGCAACATTATAAGCCTCTTCCTTTGATCACATACTATCTTTAACTTCTCTTGTTAGCCATGGTTGGACCACCTTTCCTGTGGGAGTTCTGTGCCTTAAAGGAATGTATATATGTTGTAAATTATGTATTAGTTGTTTAAATGCTAGACATTGCTTGTCTACTGTCATACCTTTTAATGTAGTTTCCCAATCTACCTTAGGCAACTTACTCCCTCATACCTACGTAGTTTGCTTTGTTTAAATTTAAGACCCTAGTTTTGGATTTAACTAAATCACTTTCAAACTCAATATAAAATTCTATCATATTATGGTTACACTTCCCTAAAGGCCCCTTTACTGCAGGGTTATTATTTAACCCTTTCTCATTGCACAATACTCGATCTAAAATAGCCTGTTCCCTAGTTGGTTCCTCAACATACTGATCTAGAAAACTATCTTGTATACATTCCATGAATTCGTCCTCCACACTATTGCTGCAAATTTGGTTTGCCCAGTCTATATGTAGATTAAAATCCCCCATGATTACTGTATTTCCCTTGTTACATGAGCCTCTAATTTCCTGATTTTTACTCTGACCTACATTACAACTACTGTTTGGGGGCTATAATCAACTCCCACAAATGTTTTCAGTCCCTTGCTGTTTCTCAGCTTCACCCAAACTGATTCGACATTTTGATTTTTGGAGCTAAGATCCTTTCTCTCTACTGTCTTTATCCCCTCCTTTATTATCAGGGCTACCCCTCCTCCTTTTCCATTTTGCCTATCTCTTCTAAAAGTTAAGTATCCTGGAATATTTAGTTCCCAATCTTGGTCACTTTGCAACCGCGTCTCTGAAATGGCTATTAGATCAAACCTATTAATTGCTATCTGCGCTATTAATTCATCTATATTGTTGCAAATGCTTCGCGTATTCAGATATCGTGCCTTTAGCTTTGACTTCTTCTATTTCTCCCTGATGTCACCTTAGTCACTGATGCCTTATTACCTTTGTTACTCTCTCTGTCCCTTCCTGACCCACTCTGCTTATTTTTACCCAAAACTCTACTCTGCTCTAGAGCCTTGACATTTCTTTTGCTGCTTTTAAATTTGCTCTTTCCTGAATCCTCCCACACCTCCTTTATTAGTTTAAATCCCTCTCTAATGCCCTAGTTATTCAATTCACCAGGACACTGGTCCCAGCCCAGTTTAGGTGGAGCCCATCCCATCGTAACAGATCCCTCTTTCCCCAGTACTGGTGCCAGTGCCCCATGAACTGAAACCCCTTCCTCACACACCACTCTTTGAGCCACTCATTTAAACCTCTAATCTGTTTGTCCCTATGCCAATTTGCATGTGGCTCAAGTAACAATCCAGAGATTATGACCTTTGAGGTGTTGCTTTTTAGCTTGGATCCTAGCTCCTCAAACTCCCTCAGCAGAACCTCATTCCTAGTTCTACCTATGTCGTTGGTCCCTACGTGGACTATGACAACTGGATTCTCCCCCTCCCACTCCAATTTCATCTCCAGTCACGAGGAGATATCCTTAACCTTGGCACCGGGCAGGCAACACAGCCTTCGGTACTCCCTGTTGCGGCTGCAGAGAACATTATCTATCCCCCTGACTATACTGTCGCTTACCACTACCACATTCTTCTTTACTCCCCCCATTTGAATGGCCTCCTGTACCATGGTGCCGTGGTCAGTTTGCCCATCCTCCCTGCAGTCCTTGTTCTCATCCATACAGGGAGCAAGTACCTCGTACTTTTTGGACAAGGTCAAGCTCCTCCATCACTATATCCTAGGTCCCCTACCTTCCTGACTTGTGGTCACACCCTCCTGTCCCTGACCACTGACTAACTCTGAAGTACTGCTTAACCTAAGGGGTGTTACTGCCTCCTGGAACAAAGTGTCCAGGTAACTCTCCCCTTGCCTGATGCATCGCAAAGTCTACAGCTTGGACTCCAGCTCAACAACTCGGAGTCAAATTCCTTGAGCTGCAGCCTCTTACCGCAGATGTGGTTGCTCGGGATCTCGTTGGTCTCCACCAACTCCCGCATGCTGCAGTTACGACACACCACCTGCCCTTTCATCTCTATCTAACCTTATTCTATTTATATAATTAGTTACAGTATTTATTCAAACAATGATTTTTACTTTAAATTTTTAGTTTTAACTAGCTAATTTAGTTTAAGTTATTAATTTCATAAAGTTATAGTAGTTAATACTCTCCCAGTTCTTAATTTAATCCACATACCTAACCTAGAGAGCAAAGGAGCTGTAATACTCACCAAGCAATCACCTACCTGCTGTCCTGTGATGCCACTCCTTGTTTTTTTTGAAGTCAATGCTCAGCCCCCTTTAAGCCACCGCCTCTGCTGCTGCTCCAGCTCAGGTCCGCGCTGTGTCCTGGGCCTTCTCGGGTGCTCCCTTTAAGCTACCGCCTCTGCTGCTGCTCCCGCTCAGGTCCACGCTGTGTCCTGGGCCTTCTCAGGTGCTCCCTTTAAGCTGCCGCCTCTGCTGCTGCTCCCGCTCAGGCCCACGCTGTGTCCTGGGCCTTCTCGGGTGCCCCCTTTAAGCTACTGCCTCTGCTGCTGCTGCTCCCACGCTGTGTTCTGGGCTTTCTCTGGTGCTCCCTTTGTGGGAGCTTGCTGTGCGCAAATTGGCTGACAAGTTTCCTACATTACAACAGTGACGACACTTCAAAAAGTACTTCATTGGCTGTAAAGTGCTTTGGGATGTCCAGTGATCGTGAAAGGCGCTATATAAATGCAGGTCTTTCTGTTTGGGTTCTAGCTGTTGGATGGAGAGATGATAGAATTTTGATTCAGCTTCTAAATTATGTCGTAGTCGGCTTCTGTTGCCTTCTGCTGTCTTTCAACACTTCGCATCACCAATTCTTCACGTTATTTACTCAAATAATGAAAGTAACAGGTTGTTTAATGCATTGCGCTTCACTACATTGTTGACAGGAGGATTCAAAGTTTGCATATCTCGCTGCCGTGCCATTCAATAGATATGTAGGCAATTCTGTCTGTTGCTCCATACTTGTCAGCTCCTGCAGCGACACTGCTTGTCTCTGTTGCGCTGCATGAACTCTGAATATATGCAGATTAATACTTCACAGATATCTTCTTAATTGCCTCTCCCACAGCAATACCGCAGACCACCCAGCGTAAAACGTCACCACTATCTCCACAGACCGTCCAGACAACCAAGTGAGCACAGTATGTGGTGCAGTAATTGAGTCGTATACTGTGTGACTTTACTAAAACGCATAATAAAACAAGTGATATTTATAATGCGTGGGCTATTAAGCAGCGTTGCGAGAGTAAGTGAATTTTTTTTTGTATTTCTTCTGATGATTACCACTTGCATGAGCAGTTATTCTGCGGCGCCCAGGTCAAAGTGACAGTCAGGGATTGCGAGAGAAAGCCTTTAAGTGTCTTTCAAGCCAGTCAGCTGGTTCAGTTTATTGACCAGTTTTGAAACATTGTCAAGAAAAGTTGAGAAGGTGCATTATAAATAATGACATCTCTTATTAAGCAAGGGAATTACTTATTTGGGGTGAAAATGTACAAGTGCTAGAAAAGTGAATTATACCTCAGATCCTTTAATTCGAAGACAAATTTGGATCTAATTCATGATAATTCACAAATCAAAAGGCATAAGTTAGGTCTTGTTTGTTAGAACAAATATTATACAGTAATAATAGAGCACTGGTCTCGCTATTTCATCCAACTCTCTTAATAAATCATAGATGCTCAGCGCAATATTTCAATATCATGAGATAGCTCTTCATGTGAACATAAGAATTGGGAACAGGAGTAGGCCGTATGGTCCCTCGAGCCTGCTCCACCAGATTATATTACCTAATGAAAACTGGCATAGAGAAAATCATTAGTTCAAACGATTCAAAGGCTGAATGTGGGCCATGACCAGAATACGTGCAGGAAGCAGCTCAGCTGATCACGGCCCCTCACTGATCACTTAGTACAAAGGGCTAAAATATTTGAGAAGGTATATACTTGAACAGAGAAACCGATGCAGAATCTGGCTGTGGGACCCAGAAGGCAATTGCCATTTATTGACTTTGCAATATTTCATAATTGTGTGAGATTACATCATGCCATATTGCTAAAATAAATCTAATCTTCAGCTTGTCATAACAAACTCAGACAAATTGCTAAAATAGTTTATAATCGGGAGTCCATCTTATTGGAGTTCCAGCAATTAGACTTTTCCTCTAGACTACATGGTTCAGAATGTTCTTCCTTAGTTTACTTGCTATTTTCTCCCATCTGTTTCCTTGGGGTGTGGCATATGCAATGTATGATCTTGAGCTGGCCCTTGAGCATTTTTCTGCAGCTGATGGTCATTCTTCACACTTCTTGCCATTCCCTCTTTATTAATAGAGTATGAGAGTAAGGAACATAAAAGCAGACTGTAAAAGCTTCTACAATTATGTAAAAAGAAAAAGATTAGTGAAGACAAATGTAGGTCCCTTACAGTCAGAAACGGGAATGGGGAACAAGGAAATGGATGAGCAATTAAACAAATACTTTGGTTCTGTCTTCACGGAAGATGACACAAATAACTTCCCAGAAATGCTAAGGAACCAAGGGTCTAGTGAGAAGGAGGAATTAAAGGGAATTAGTATTTGTAAAAAAATAGTGCTGGAGAAATTAATGGGACTTAAGCTGATAAATCCCCAGGGCCTGATAATCTGCATCCCAGACTACTAAAAGAGGTAGCCATGAAAATAGTGGATGCATTGGTTGTCATCTTCCAAAATTCTATAGATTATGGAACAGTTCCTGCAGATTGGAAGCTGGTAAATGTAACCCCACTATTTACAAAAGGAGGGAGAGAGAAAACAGGGAATTACAGACCGGTTAGCCTAACATCAGTAGTAGGGAAAATGCTGGAGTCTATTATAAAGGATGTGATAACAGGACACTTAAAAAATATCAATGGGATTAGACAAAGTCAACATGGATTTATGAAAGGGAAATAGTGTTTGACAAACCTACTGGAGATTTTGAGGATGTAACTGATAGAATAGATAAGGGAGAACCAGTGGATGTGATGTATTTGGATTTTCAGAAGGCCTTTGATAAAGTCCCACATCAGAGGTTAGTGTGCAAAATTAAAGCTCATGGGATTGGGAGTAATATACTGGCATGGATTGAAAATTGGTTAACAGACAGGAAACAGAGAGTAGGAATAAATGGGTCTTTTTTGGGGTGGCGGGCGGTAACTAGTGGGGTACCGCAGAGATCAATGCTTGGGCCCCAGCTATTCACAATATATATCAATGATTTGGGTGAGGGAACCGAATGTAATATTTCCAAGTTTGCTGATGACACGAAACTAGGTGAGATTGTGAGTTGTGAGGAGGATGCAAGGAGGCTCCAAGGCGATTATACAAGTTGAGTGAGAGGGAAGTACATGGCAGATGCAGTATAATGTGGATGAATATGAAGTTATCCACTTCGGTAGGAAAAACAGAAAGGCAGAGTATTATTTAAATGGTGATAGATTGGGAAATGTTGATGTACAAAGGGACCTGGGTGTCCTCGTACACCAGTCACTGAAAGCAAACATGCAGCAGCAAGCAGTTAGGAAGGCAACTGGTATGTTGGCCTTCACTGCAAGAGGATTTGAGTACAGGAGCAAGGATGTCTTACTACAGTTATACAGGGCCTTGGTGAGACCACACCTGGAGTACTGTGTGCAGTTTTAGTCTCCTTACCTAAGAAAGGATATACTTGCCATAGAGGGAGTACAGCGAAGGTTCACCAATCTGATTCCTAGGATGGCAGGACTGTCGTATGAGGAGAGACTGGGTCGACTAGGCCTGTATTCACTAGAGTTTAGAAGAATGAGAGGGGAACTCATTGAAACGTATAAAATTCTGACAGGGCTAGACAGATTGGATGCAGGGAGGATGTTTCCCCTCGCTGGGGGGTCGAGAATGAGGGGTCACAGTCTCAGGATATGGGGTAGGACATTTAGGACTGAGATGAGGAGAAATTTCTTCACTCAGAGGGTGGTGAACCTGTGGAATTCTCTACCACAGAAGGCTGTGGAGGCCAAGTCACTGAATATATTTAAGAAGGAGATAGATAGATTTCTAGATGCAAAATGTGTCAAGAGGTATGGGGAGAGAGCGGGAATATGGTATTGAGATAGAGGATCAGCCATGATCATATTGAATGGCGGAGCCGGCTCGAAGGGCCGATTGGCCTACTCCTGCTCCTATGTTTCTATGTTTCTATGTTTCTAATTGGTTAATCGGTAGCCTGGGGAACAAGGACCCCACTGCAGCACACTGTTTCCAGTGGTAGAAGTGTCAGTAAGCAGAGAACACAGATTTAAGGTCATTGCCAAAAGAACTAGAGGCCACATGAGGAAAAAAAGATTACGCAGCAAAGGGCAGGCGGGATGGGTGGATGGGCAGGGTGGGCGGGATGGACAGAGTGGGCAGGGTTGGCAGGGTGCCCTCCCCAGAGATGCCCAAGGCCGGCTTGATGCAATTTTCAGGCGAGCCTGCGAATGGGCGAGCAGCCCACTTGCCTGAAACATGCATAACTGTGTAAGCCAGGGTCTTACGCCGGTTGTCAGGCCTCGATTGCAATATGTTCAGCTACAGGTGGAGCAGGTGCGGTGCCCGCTCTGACCATCTGTGCCAGGCATTGAGCAGCCTCACCGGCTGAACAGCTGGAGGCGGTGCAAGAAACAGATGAGGAGATGTTTTCTTTGCCATGGCCGTGAGGGGCACGAGTGCTCCTCCTGGGACAACAATAAAACTTCTTGCCCGCAGCTGACCAGTGCGAGGCCCCTCCTGGGATGGCCTCCCTTCCTGACCCTATCTGCCAGCTGGATTACCCGTCTTCCCAGAATCAGCGAGTTATAGCAGTCAATCGAAACCCAAACCAGAAATAGTTCGGGCATCCCAGTGCCGTCATTGGGCATACGGCACATCCACTCCACCAACCACTTGCTCATTTCAGGTAGAAGTCACAGATCAAGCCTGTGATGTTCACACTGGAATTAGGGCAACACCAAGCAGTCTAGGGTCAGTTCATGGATACTCGCTCAACATAAGCCGCCGCAAATCCCTATCTATCTTTTACGAGGAGAGTTAGATCAGTTCAAGGGGGGCAAAAAGATCAGCAACAAGCCATCCACCTGTAAACAGTCAAGGACAGCAACTCCAACCATTAGTGTGCAGGAACCGCTCTTTCCTGATCCAACTGAACCCTTGGGATAAAGAAACATTAAAATGCTTTAACCCTTGAACCCACATCGCTCCCTCTGCAAACATAACCATGCCAACAAAGCCTTAGTGTATCAGTGTACTCATCCTACAAGCACCATGTAATCAAAAGATACAACTTACTTCATGAAATAATGATGTGAATGAAAGCTCTCAGTAGAACAGTTCAAAAATCTTTAAGCAAAAGTATTACTCAATGACATGTTTGTATTCATTACATTCTATCATTGTAGGTATTTTTAAAAATCCGTTTATGGGATGTGGGTATCGCTGGCAAGGCCAGCATTTATTGCCCATCCCTAAATGCCCTCGAGAAGGTGGTGGTGAGCAGCCTTCTTGAACCGCTGCAGCCCATGTGGTGAAGGTACTCCCACAGTGCTGTTAGGTAGGGAGTTCCAGGATTTTGACCCTGTGATGATGAAGGATCGGCAATATATTTCCAAGTCAGGATGGTGTGTGACTTGGAGGGGAACTTGGAGGTGGTGTTGTTCCCATGCGCCTGCTGCCCTTGTCCTTCTAGGTGGAAGAGGCCGCGGGTTTGGGAGGTGCTGCCGAAGAAGCCTTAGCGAGTTGCTGCAGTGCATCTTGTAGATGGTACACACTGCAGCCATGGTATGCCGATGGTGGAGGGAGTGAATGTTTAAGGTGGTGGATGAGGTGCCAATCAAGCAGGCTGCTTTTTCTTGGATGGTGTCTAGCTTCTTGAGTGTTGTTAGAGCTGCTCTCATTCAGGCAAGTGGAGAGTATTCCATCATACTCCATACTTGTGCCTTGTAGATGGTGGAAATGCTTTGGGGAGTCAGGAGGTGAGACACTCGCCGCAGAATACCCAGCCTCTGACCTGTTCTTGTTGGCACAGTATTTATGTTGCTGGTCCAGTTAAGTTTCTGGCCAATGGTGACCCCCAGGATTTTGATGGTGGGGGATTCGGTGATGGTAATGCCGTTGAATGTCAAGGGGAGGTGGTTAGACTCTCGCTTGTTGGAGATAGTCATTGCCTGGCACTTCTGTGGCGTGAATGTTATCTGCCACTTATCAGCCCAAGCCTGAACGTCATCCAGGTCTTGCTGCATGCGGGCATGGACGGCTTCATTATCTGAGGAGTTGTGAATGGCGCTGAACACTGTGCATTCATCAGCGAATATCCCCATTTCTGACCTTATGTTAGAGGGAAGGCCATTGATGAAGCAGCTGAAGTTGGTTGGGCCTAGGACACTGCCCTGAGGAACTCCTGCAGCAATGTCCTGGGGCTGTGATGATTGACCTTCAACCACCGCAACCATCTTCCTATGTGCTAGGTACGACTCTAGCCAGTGGAGAGTTTTCCCCCGATTCCCATTGACTTCAGTTTTACTAGGGTTTTACTAGATTAAGACCTAGATCTAGTTACATTAAGGGGGTACAGTTAGAATTTTTTTTAAGTAAGTTTATGTTATTTATACCTGCTTCATAACATTAACCCTCCCCTTGAACCAAATGGTAAATTATATCTTAGACAAGAAGTAGCAATTTCTTCCATTGCAGTTCATTTCCATGCTATTTATTTTATGTAAAATTAGCTTCGAGGTGCCGATAATGTGAACGTTATGGGGATAAACAAATAGAACAGATTGGCATTCATTGAGTTTGCACTATGATCTCACAGCTCTACGATATCACACCATTTCATATTAGTGGAAGAGAAAATTAAAATAATTATCAGATCAAATGGAAATGGAGTATTTCTAAATGGTGAGAAACTAGGGAATCTAGAGGACTAAAGAGGCTTGGGAGTCAAAGTACACAAATCATTAAAAGACAGTAGACAGATACAAAAAACAATCAAACAGGCTTATGGAATGTTTATTTCAAGGGGGCTTCAATACAAAATGAGGAAGTGAGGCTTCAGTTGTGCGGAGTCTTGGCCAGACCCCACCTAGAGCACAGCATTCAGTTCTGGGCACCGCACCTCCGCAAGGATATGTTGGCCTTGGAAGGGGCACAGCACAGATTCACCAGAATGATACCGGTGCATAGTGAGTTAAATTATGAGGACAGGTCGAGTAAACTTGGCTTGTATTCCCTTGCGTATAGGAGATTGAGGGGTGATCTGATCGAGGTGTTTAAAATGTTAAATAAATTTGATTGAGTAGATACAGAGGGCTGGATTTTGCCAATGGGGAGCTTTTGGAGGCGGGACTCCCACTTGACAGGTTTCAGTCCCGCCTCCATCAACTTCCGGCCAACCCACGCTATTTTCCCTTGATTGACCTTATTAAGCCAATAAATCTCAAGGACCGGATGACCTACATCCTAGGGTTTTGAAAGAGGTGATAGTGGATGCATTGGTTGACATCTTCCAAAATTCTATAAATTCTGGAATGGTTCCTGCAGATTGGAGGATAGCAAATGTAACCCCGCTATTTAAGAAAGGAGGGAGAGAGAAAACAGAGAACTACAGACCTGTTAGCCTCACATCAGCAGATGGGAAAATGCTGGAATCTATTATAAAGGATGTAATAACTGGGCACTTAGAAACTAATAGTACGATTGGGCAGAGACAACATGGATTTATGAAAGGGAAATCCTGTTTGACAAATCTATTGGAGTTCTTTGAGGATGTAACTAGTAGAGTAGACAAAGGGGAACCGGTAGATGTGGTGTACTTGGATTTTCAGAAGGCCTTTGGTAAGGTCCCACACAAGAGGTTGGTGCACAAAATTAGGGCACATGGAATTGGGGGTAATATACTAGCATGGATTGAGAATTGGTTAACAGACAGAAAACAAAGAGTAGGGATAAATGGGTCTTTATCAGGATGGCAGGCTGTGACTCATGGGGTACCCCAAGGATCGGTGCATGGGCCCCAGCTATTGACAATCTATATCAATGATTTGGATGAGGGGGTTAAATGTAACATTTCCAAATTTGCTAATGACACAAAGCTAGGTGGCAGTGTCAGTTGCAAAGAGGAAGTGAAGAGGCTTCAAGGGGATCTCGACAGGCTCAGTGAGTGGGCGAGAACATGGCCGATGGATTATAATGTGGATAAATGTGAAGTTGTCCACTTTGGTAGAAAAAACAGAAAGGCAGAGTATTTCCTAAATGGTAAAAGATTGGGGAATGCAGATGCTCAACGAGACCTAGGTGTCCTTGTACATGAGTCACTGAAAGTGAATGTGCAGGTGCAGCAAGCCATTAGGAAGGCAAATGGTACGCTGGCCTTCATTACAAGAAGATTTGAGTACAGGAGTAAAGAAGTCTTACTCCAATTATATAGGGCCTTGGTGAGACCACACCTGGAGTACTGTGTACAATTTTGGTCTCCTTACCTAAGGAAGGGCATACTTGCCATAGAGGGAGTGCAACGAAGGTTCAGGAGATTGATTCCTGGGGTGGCGGGACTGTCATATGAGAAGAGATTGAGTAAACTAGGCCTGTATTCTCTTGAATTCAGAAGAATGAGAGGGGATCTCATTGAAGCATACAAAATTATTACAGGGCTTGATAGGGTGGAATCTGGGAGAATGTTTCCCTTGGTTGAGGAGTCTAGAACCAGGGGCCACAGCCTCAGGATAAAGGGTAGGCCACTCACTACTTAGATGAGAAGACATTTCTTCACACAGAGGGTGGTGAACCTTTGGAATTCTCTACCCCAGAGGACTGTGGAGGCTCAGTCATTGGGTATATTAAAAGCAGAAGTCGATAGATTTCTGACTAGTAAGGGCATCAAGGGATACGGCGATAGGGCCGGTGAATGGAGTGGAGGCAGAAGATCAGCCGTGATCTTATTGAACGGTGGAGCAGTGTTGAAGGGCCGAATGGCCTACTCCTGCTCCTATTTCTTGTTTTTATGTTCTTAAGCCCGCCCAGCAGGCTTAGCAGGCCAATTAAGGGAAAGCCAGTTGCAGAGAACGGCAGTGTATGACGTTTCATCTGTCAAAAAGTTGTGAAGCTGTCAAACACTGACATTCTCTGTAGTTTGATGAGTACATGAATTCAAGACTCATCAAACCACTTTTTTTAGCAGAAATTAGGTGGTTGCTGCATTGGAGAATGTAGCGGCCATTTGTCATCTTATCTGCCTGTTAACTTCCTATTAACAGGCAGATAAGTGGCTGTGATCCTCTTTCCGCCTCCAAGGAGATGGGACTCGGCGTGGGTTGGCTACCCGCCTCCTGGCAAGATGGCACGGAGGCGGGTTGGGGACGGGTTGGGCACCCGCCCCCAGATTCTGCCATTTTCCCGGCAGTCCCGCCTCCTTGCCCGCTTCCCCAGGGCTGGCGAGATCGCGCCTGGAGAAACTATTTCCCCTGATGGGGAAATCAAGAACAAGAGTGCTTAATCTGAAAATTAGAGCTTTGGCTGTTCAGGAGCAAAATCAGAAAGCACATTTTCACACAAAGGGTAGAAGAAATTAGGAACTCTCTTCCCCCAAAAGGATGTGGACGCTGGGGGACGATTTGAACTTTCAAGACTGAGAGATAGATAGAAATAAAAAAAGAGAAAATGCTGGAAACGCTCATCAAATCAGGCAGCGTCTGTGGAGAAAGAAACAGAGTTAACGTTTTGTCGCTAAGTGTTTCCAACGAATTCTGTTTTTATTTCAGAGCTCCAGCATCTACAGTATTTTGCTTTTGAGATTGATAGATTTTTGTTGGGTAAGGGTATCAAGTGATATGGAGCAAAGATGGAAAAAAAGGAGTGGAGGTGCAGGTCAGCCATGATCTACAGGAAACTCTTTTTTATTCGGCACCGACGGGACCGGCGTGGTGCCGGTTTATCAAAAAGTCCGGATTACAGAGAGGTATAGTAAAAGGTACGAGAGCCCCGTACACGGCCACAGATCCAGGCATCCCTGTTGCATGGCAACAGGTGCAGGAACCCCGGTTGCATGGCCACAGATCCAGGGATGGCCACTAATATGAAGTAAAACTTGCCTGAACCTACTCCTGAATTTTGCCGGTTAACAGAGGTTTCCGGTTATTTAGGTGCCGGTAACTCGAGAGTTTCCTGTATTTGAATGGCAGAGCAAGCTGGAGGAGCTGAAGGGCCTACTCCTGCTACTAACGTAGCTATTTTACTAATGACGCGATAAAATCAGACAGATGGCTAAAATAGTTCTCATCAGGGGGGTCCATCTTATTGATGTTACAGTAATTGGACTTTCCCTAAGCATTACGAATACCAGAAAATTCTTACTCTACATTTTCTCCTGTCTGCTGAAGGAGCATGCAAGCACAGCAATAAAAATAGAAAATAATAAAATGTTGCGCTGTTCTGCTAAATATTGCTCAACAAGCATTGCTCCTTCAAAAAAATGTGCTAGTTTGGTGATATCTGGTTACCACCCCAATGAAGGTGTGTGTATATGTTTATATAACCTCTCCGTTCTGCTTCACACACACTCTAATGCCCCAGTTTGCAATTCATTACAATTTGTTAATTGTTTATTAATGGGATATCAGGACCCAGCATCTGTCAGTCACATCCCCTGAACATTAACAGCTTTCTGTGCCAGAAAACTCTGCAAAACACCAGAATTTCTATAGTTATGGAAAGATTTTAAACACTTACTCGAACCAGAGAGGGAAAGAAAATGAAGCAAATCTTCCAATAGCAGTTTGTGAGAACAAAGCTCCATTGGATGGGATCAATTAGTTGTGCAGCATCCATTATCATGTAGTGATAAAAGTCTATGGGGTAGAGTTTTTGTTTCGGGTGCACTGGGCAAACTGGGCGCAAATTGCACTGGTTTTCCGAAGTGAAGTTATAATTCAAATTTCCGTCCAAACTCATATGTGTAATCTTCCATGAACCAGCGCAATCGGGCAGCGTAATAGAACATAAGAACCTAAGAAATAGGAGCAGGAGTTGGCCATACATTCCCTCGAGCCTGCTCTGCCATTCAATAAGATCAGGGCTGATCTTCGACCTCAACTCTGTAAGATTCGCAAAATTTCTGCATGTCCCCGAAGGTTATTATTAATAAACGGGACCCTGCGTTAAAAAGGGTACCCAAGATGGCGTCCGTGCCTCGTGGCAGAAAGCCTGTGGGATTCCAAAATGGATTCTGCAATGCAGACAGCTTGGGAGAAATCGAAACTAAGGCTGCAGGCTTTTTCTGTGAAGAGAAGCATTTGTGTTTTGGAACCAGACAGGACTTTGAATTATGTATTAGACCGAATTGGAGACACAATCCAAATTCAGTTAGGCCTATAGTCAAGGCCATCAAGTTGTTTACATACATAATCAGAGACAGATTAACACAGCCATCGAGGTTGGACAGACCCATCAAGGAACATTTATGACAAAACAAGTCAGTTATCGGGCCGGTAGATGCGATTACCGGCCATCTAAAAACAGTCAGTATAGATTGCTACCATTGTTTAAATTAGCCCGCCAAGATTAAGACAAAGAACTAACCTGATTTGGCACGCAGATAAGGGTTTTTCGAAAAAGGTATAATTGAAGAACCCGGGTAGCAATCGAGTGCGGCTGCTTCTCTCTTCTCTGTTGGACTCTTCTGCCCCCTCGCCCTCATGGCTGTCGCCTTTCCCCCGTCCCATGCTTACCCCCTGGCCTTTGCCCGTGTCTTTGTGCTACTCCATCTGGACATCGCCCCGACCCTGCATCAGGCGGACACGGACAATTCAGGCCAGGCGAGGCGGGACGCGAAGAGGGGAGGAGGGAAGACCAACTGAGGGTAGGCTTCGAAAAATTGGGCCTTCAGCCTCAGCTAACCTTTGAATATCTGCACACAAACTCAAACTGGCGGCTGTCGACGAAGGACCATCCCTGCAAGGTAAAGTACCCAAACAGAGACTTTAACTTTGGGGTACTCGAACCTGGACAACGCTCTTGCAGCACCCGGAGACCACATGACGACAGCAGGCTCCAGAGAGCACCAAGAGCGAACCCCGAACACCACCGCTGTTTGAGTTGAGCAAACCCCTTTTGATTGGTGAGCATAGATTATGGCCCCTCATAGCTTAATCTAGTTAGGTATAGGGGGTGGGATAAGGATAAGGGGATTGTTAAGATAGTCATTTTCCCTCGATGTGCCGTGTGTTCCCCATTCCCTGTCTAAGCATAGTTATTTGTATTTGCCTGTAATGTAATACTGGTAACTTCTTTTAAGACTGTATCAATTTTTCCTGTTCAATAAAATCTTGGTTTTTGCTTACATCCAACCACCTGTCTACTCGAGTTTTCTGTATCGCTGCCTGTACGTAAGTCCAGTGTCTAGAACCCAGGGGCGTAGGGTTGATTCGAACCGCTCACAGTCAGGGGCATAACTGACTGGGCGCACGCGCCACACCCGCCACCCCCTACAACTCCACTTTCCCGCCCGATCCCCATATCCCTTAATTCCCTTGGAGTCCCAAAATCTATCGATCTCAGCCTTGAATATACTCAAAACTCAGCATCCACAGCCTTTTTGAGTAGAGAATTCCAAAGGTTCTGAGTGAAGAAATTCCTCCTCATCTCAGTCTTAAATGGCCGACCCCTTATCCTGAGACTATGCCCCCTATTTCTAGACTCTCCAGCCAGGGCAAATAACCTCTCAGCATCTACTCTGTCAATTCCACCCAGAATCTTATGGGGGAAAAATTCAGTTGGTTTGCGCCACACGTTAGCGCCTTAAGAGGGCGCTAACGGGGCGTAAAGCAACTAACATCCAGGCGCGGCAATGCTCGCGAAATTGACCAGACATTTTGCGGCGGTGCTAAACACTACCGCCACGCTCTCCTACGTCCACAGATCGTGACGTCAGTCGAGCGTGCAACGCCCCGGTAGCACCCTGACCGGATATTGAGTGGTGCCCCCTGCCTTACCACCTGCCGCTAGCAACGGCAGGTTGAGGGGCGCGTTTTGCAGTCGGGAAGGGGCTGGGGGAGCGCTATTTAAAGGCGACCGCTTCCTGCCTTTTTTTTCAGTGACATTTTTGCACCACGCATTCCGAGTGAGAGAGAGAGAGACTTCTGGAGAGATTCAACACTGTGTGAAGGAGTTTTGGGTACTGAGCAGCACTTTGCAGGTTCATTTTGATTTGATCTTCCTTGCATCAAATTAGAAGAGACTATGGGGGCTGCACTCTGAGCTCTTTCCCTGGGCCTCTCCATTGTTCTTTCCAGCAGATTTGATGTACAGGTCTCTCCAGGCCGAGATTCAAGGCTGCAATGAGCAGGGTGTGGATGGAGAGCAAGATCGACCCTCCCCTTTAAGAAATGGCCGGCGCCAGTGTGTCTGTGTTCCATTGCTGACTGACACCACATGAGCTTCGCCAGCGCTCTGAGGTAACACCTCGCTCCTCGGTGTTAGCACCTTAAGAGTGGTGTGTAGCGCCTGATTTAGCACTACCGCTAGAAGCCAAGTTTGCAGTCGGAGGCGATAATTAGCGTCAGGCGCTAAACTTTGCGTCCCGCCGATAATTGCGCCCCAAACGGGGCGATACCAAATTTCTCCCCCTATATGTTTCATTGAGATTACCTCTCAATCTTCTACACTCCAGAGAGTCTAGGCCCAATCTACTGAATCTCTCCTCGTAGGACAACCCTCTCATCCCAGGAATCAATCTAGTGAATGTTCGTTGCATCTCCTCTAAGGCAAGTATATCCTTCCTCAGATAAAGAGACCAAAACTGTGCAAAGTTTAGTTTGGAAATAGTTTATTTTTTTTCTTTGCATTAAAAATTAATAAATTGATATATCTAAGAGCGGTAACCGGATGCATTTTTATTAATACAGCTGAAAATGGGTCTATCACAAAAAATAAACATTTGAATCAGATTGTCCCATCCTCCACCTGTGAGTAACATGCGAGTTAAACTGGTCTACACTAGTCAGTGTAGTAAATTCAATTTGACTACGTTTTTAATATTTGAAAACTTTTAAAATGCGCCGACTGGTGCCTGCGCGCCTCAAATAAAAAGCCGAACTCAATTTGACGAGCCTCCTCGAAGGGCCGCTGATGGCGCAATCGGCGGGAACTCACCATCCTCGTTATTTTGACCTGGGGGCGTGGCCACTTCTGTGGGCGGGGATCGGCTTCCGGCGAAATGATTTTTAAACCGCCGCTAAATAGCGCGGAAAGTCGCTTCACGCCGGACGTAACTCACGTTTTAAAATCCCCCGCTCTTTTTGCGCTGGTTCTGCCAATTCCATCTATTTTCGCGCTGATAGTACTGGCGCACACTGGCGCGTACCATATTTTCTGACTGGTGCCAGCAGTAACTTGGGCTGGCGAGGGCTGGAAAATCCAGGCAGAGATGCATTTCGTTGGATAGCCAGCTGCACTACACTGTGTGGGAGTTTAATGGTGGGAGTTTAAGGCTGGGGCTCAAGTGCTTGCACACAGAATATCTGACGGCGCCATTTAAAATGGCAAATTCCCTGGTAATGAGATGCAAATGAGTCCTTGTGGAGTTTCCCAAATTGCTCACCGGGAATGTGCTTTGCACATAGCTCACCCATTGGCCATGGGCGGTAAAGACTATTGATAGTATGGCCTTTCAGGAAATAAGAATACTTAAATCTGTATTTTTGATCGCTGCGATCTAAGTTCTGAAGATGGAACGTGCTACAGTGTATTTTATTTTGGAGGAGGAAAGAGATAAAAGAAAGACTTGCATTTATATCGCGCCTTTCACGGCCACCAGCCATCCCAAAGCACTTTACAGTCAATGAAGTACTTTTTGAAGTGTAGTCACTGTTGTAATGTGGGAAATGCGGCAGCCAATTTGCGCACAGCAAGCTCCCACAAACAGCAATGCGATAATGACCAGATAATCTGTTTTTAGTGATGTTGGTTGAGGGATAAATATTGGCCGGGACACCGGGGAGAACTCCCCTGCTCTTCGAAATAGTGCCACGGGATGTTTTCACATCCACCTGAGAGAGCAGACGGGGCCTCGGTTTAACGTCTCATCCGAAAGACGGCAGCTCCGATAGTGTAGCACTCCCTGGGGAGCGTCAACCCAAGATTTTATGTGCTCAAGTCTCTTGAGAGTGGGACTTGAAACCGACAACCTTCGGACTCAGAGGTAAGTGTGCTACCCACTGAGCCACAGATAAATGATTTACATTTATATGGCACCTTTTATGACCTCGGGACATCCCAAAGTGCTTCATAGCCAATTAATTACTTCTCAATGTAGTCACTGTTGTTATTTAGGCAAGTACAGAAGCCATTTTGCATACACCAAGATCCCGCAAGAGTTAAATGACTACTTAGCCTGTTTTGGTGGTGTTACTTGAGGGATACATGTTGGGCAGAACACAGTAAGAAATGGCCTTCCCTTTGCCAAATTGCTCCATTAAACCTTTTATGTTCAACTGAAGCGGCTGACTAGCTGCAGTTAACATCTCATCTGAAAGAGGCAGCCTCCAACAATATAATCATCTCTGTATTGCACTGAAATGTCAGCCTAGGCTATAAGTACAAATCATGGAGTGAGGCTTGAAACTACAATCTTTTGACACAGAGGTAAGAGAGCTATCAATGTGCCAAACTTAAAACAGAATGAAAAGAGCAATGTGAGCCATGTTCATTCGCAAGGGATACAGACGGACCTTACCTACCCTTAACTACAGAGCCATGTGTACAGACCTAGGCACAGCTACTTGGCAATGTCTGAGGATAACTGTCTTCCCAAGATTCAAACTTCACCAGGTGGGCAGTAACTGAGTTGTGCCCTCTGCTGGAATCTAATGTCAATCACAGGGTTGGCACTACCAATGGCAGTGAAGGACACCACAGCACCGAACTTTCACACTCCTAGGGCGCAAAATTCGGCCGCTTTGCACCTGCCATTAGCGCCCCCATGGGACACTAAAATGGGTTTTCGCCTGGGCACGGCGCTATTAACACCCCGCGCTAAATTGGGGCAGGTTTTTTAAGGAGGCGCTAAGAGTTAGCACCGCGCTCCTGTAGGTATTGCCCCGCTCGGCCGCGCCCGGTGCCGATGATGTCATCGCCGTGCGCAGCACCCCGTTAGCGCCCTGGATGCAAAATTTGGCCGCACCCAATCACTTGCTGCCTGGCGCTAACAACGACATCATCAGCTGTCGAGTTGCAGCCGGGAGTCAGCTCCGCGCGTGTTATTTAAAGGCGCCATCCTGGAGAAACTTTTCTGTCGGCCGTGACTCTGCCGAGACATTGTCAGACAAGTGGCTGAACGTATCGCTGCAATTTTAGCTCCAAGGGTTGTCGTGAATGTTAACAATTGCTGTATTTAACTCAGTGAATATTTGTGAAAGGGACAAGGGCCTGGAGATATGCAGGGAGAAAGGCCTGGAGATATGCAGGCACAAGGGCCTGGAGATATGCAGGGACAAGGGCCTGGAGATATGCAGGGACAAAGGCCTGGAGATATGCAGGGACAAAGGCCTGGAGATATGCAGGGAGAGAGGCCTGGAGATATGCAGGGACAAGGGCCTGGAGATATGCAGGGACCAGGGCCTGGAGATATGTAGGGACAAGGGCTTGGAGATATGTAGGGAGAAAGGCCTGGAGATATGCAGGGACAAAGGCCTGGAGATATGCAGGGACAAAGGCCTGGAGATATGTAGGGACAAGGGCCTGGAGATATGTAGGGTCAAGGGCCTGGAGATATGCAGGGACAAAGGCCTGGAGATATGCAGGGAGAGAGGCCTGGAGATATGCAGGGACAAAGGCCTGGAGATATGTAGGGACAAGGGCCTGGAGATATGTAGGGACAAGGGCCTGGAGATATGCAGGGACAAGGGCCTGGAGATATGTAGGGTCAAGGGCCTGGAGATATGTAGGGTCAAGGGCCTGGAGATATGCAGGGACAAGGGCCTGGAGATATGTAGGGACAAGGGCCTGGAGATATGTAGGTACAAGGGCCTGGAGATATGTAGGGAGAAAGGCCTGGAGATATGCAGGGACAAAGGCCTGGAGATATGCAGGGACAAAGGCCTGGAGATATGTAGGGACAAGGGCCTGGAGATATGTAGGTACAAGGGCTTGGAGATATGCAGGGACAAGGGCCTGGAGATATGCAGGGACAAAGGCCTGGAGATATGTAGGGACAAGGGCCTGGAGATATGTAGGGACAAGGGCCTGGAGATATGCAGGGACAAGGGCCTGGAGATATGTAGGGACAAAGGCCTGGAGATATGCAGGGACAAAGGCCTGGAGATATGTAGGGACAAGGGCCTGGAGATATGTAGGGACAAGGGCCTGGAGATATGTTGGGACAAGGGCCTGGAGATATGCAGGGACAAGGGCTTGGAGATATGCAGGGACAAGGGCCTGGAGATATGCAGGGACAAGGGCCTGGAGATATGTAGGGTCAAGGGCCTGGAGATATGCAGGGACAAGGGCCTGGAGATATGTAGGGACAAGGGCCTGGAGATATGTAGGTACAAGGGCCTGGAGATATGTAGGGACAAGGGCCTGGAGATATGCAGGGAGAAAGGCCTGGAGATATGCAGGGACAAGGGCCTGGAGATATGCAGGGACAAGGGCCTGGAGATATGTTGGGACAAGGGCCTGGAGATATGTTGGGACAAGGGCCTGGAGATATGCAGGGACAAGGGCTTGGAGATATGCAGGGAGAAAGGCCTGGAGATATGTAGGGACCAGGGCCTGGAGATATGTAGGGACAAGGGCCTGGAGATATGTAGGGACAAGGGCCTGGAGATATGCAGGGACAAAGGCCTGGAGATATGCAGGGACAAGGGCCTGGAGATATGTAGGGACAAAGGCCTGGAGATATGCAGGGACAAATGCCTGGAGATATGTAGGGACAAGGGCCTGGAGATATGCAGGGACAAAGGCCTGGAGTTATGCAGGGACAAAGGCCTGGAGATATGCAGGGACAAAGGCCTGGAGATATGTAGGGACAAAGGCCTGGAAAAAGACAATAACATATGTCTTTTTCGGAAAAGGCACAACAGGGCTGGCAACAGGAGATCCTACTCTCCTAGTGTATTGTGGCAGCAGTTCACGTCCATCCATTTCACTGAGGAGCAGTGTCTGCGAAGGCTGCACTTCAGCAAGGAGGTGATAACGGAGCTCTGCCACCTCCTCCAGCCAGACCTTGAGCCTCAGATCAGGGTGAGGACAGCTCTCTAGTGGCAGCGAAGGTGACCATCGTGCTCAACGTCTATGCCAATGGTTCATTCCGATGTGCAACAGGAGACATCTCCAACATCTCCCAGTATGCCGTGCCTCGCTCCATCTGAGATGTCACGGATGCACTGTATCGAAGGAGAAGGGAGTACATTTCCTTCCCTATGGCCAGAGAGAAGCAGCACGAGTGTGCATGCGGATTTGTCAGGCTGGCGGCCTTCCCAATGGTGCAGGGCGCAATTGACTGCACCCACGTCACCTTGCGGGCACCTCAGAACAATCTGGAGATATTCCGCAACCGAGAAGGCTGCCACTCGCTGAATGTTCAGTAGTTGTGTGACCAAACACGCAGAGTCCGAACTGTCAGTGCCCGATATCCTGGAAGTAGCCATGATGCTTTTATTCTACGCCAGACCTGTGTACCAGATCTTTTCCAGCCACCACATCAAGCTTCACGGCTGGCTGCTTGGTGACCAGGGCTATCTGCTCTCCATCTGGATGATGACTCCCCTACACAACCCAAACACTCCTGCCCAGCACTCCTACAATGACAGTCATGCCGCCACTAGGAGCGTGATTAAGCAGGTGATAGGAGTGCTGGTTCCGCTGCCTTGACCACTCGGGAGGAGTCCTCCAGTACTCTCCTCATCGGGTCTCCCTATTTGTTGTCATTTGCTGTATGCTGCACAACCTCGCTATTATGAGGACACAGCCATTGCCACCAGGCATGGATGCACCGCCTCAGGAGGAGGAGGAGGACGAGGAGGAAGAGGAGGAGGAGCAAGAGCAGGAAGAGAATTTGAAGGAGGACGAGGAGGAGCAGTAGCAACTGCAGCGACAGAGGAGGCATCCAGTCAATAGGGATTCTGTAAGGGCAGTCCATGACCGTCTCATAGCAGCTCAGTTTAACTGAATGCCATCCCACTACCATGTTCCTCTGGACTTCCCCAAGACCACATCAATATGGCCTTCCTTAACCGAGCCCCATAAGATACATGAAACACAACAGTAAACATTTAGCTTTCCAATTTAAATTTATGTTATAATGTTTGATTGTATAATAAACAAAACATTTATTTAAGAATCACCCCTGTGCATTTCCTTATATCCACTCTTTGGTTTAACTATTCTAGTGCTCCTCCGCCGTACAAAGAAAGGAACTTGTGTGAGTGACAGGCCAGCGAAGTCTGTGGAAGATATGCCTGCCATGGCAGAATAGCTTTGAATGAAGGCAAGGCATGAGATGAGGATGTGAGTTTGAGTAGATGCAGATACTCGGTGGTTGAGTGGTGGGTTAGTGGTGGTTTGTACAGTGTGCACAGACAGAGGATCAGAGTCTGGTATGTAGGAGGCCGGCAAGCATGTACTCACCTCCACCACCTGACTACGGTCATTGAATTTCGTCCGGCACTGTGTAAGGGTTCGGTGTATGACAGTGCTGGCCGACACCTCCTCGGCCACTTCTCACCAGATGGCCCTGAATATCTGTGGCGATGGCCTCCTGCCAGATGAAGGGAACAGCGATTCCCTCCTTCTCTCCTCTGCCCCCACCAATGTCTCCAATTCCACATCGCTGAATCGAGTAGCCCTCTCCCTCTCCCTCTCCCTTGCAGCAGCCGTGGCACAAAGCTGTCTCAGTAGCCGACAGGTCGCACTCAGCTGCAGCAGTGCTGAGAATGAGCAGCTGCAGCTTGAAGCGACCTCCCCTTTAAGCACTGGAATAAGCTCGAGTCAAAGGCTTGAAGGGTGATTGCTGAACAGAAGTCAGCTGAAACTGGGTAGCACTCTGGCAATAGCGCCCCTGCAGCGCTCCACTGAGGCCATTAGCGCCCCAATTTTGCAATATTTTTCAGCGGATTTCAGCGGATTTCACCGGGCACTAACTTTTCAAAAGTTTAAAAGTTAGCGCCTCTAGTTCCCTCCAACTGCCTCAGAGAACAACAGCAACATCAGAGATCAGACAGCACGCTCTGCCAGCCTGCTAATTCCCACCAGCAATTGAAAAGTTAAAGTTTCGGAAAACTTTTTTTGTAAGAAAAAGTGAATGCAAAGCATTTTTAATATTCGGTTTGCTTGAAATAATGAGATTTGGCATTTCCCCCCTCTGCTGCATCCGTTGAGGTCATTATATTTCTCCACCTTGTGGATTTAAAGTCATCGAGGACAAGTGTTTCCTAACTCTTTTCACAGCTAAGCAGAAAAGTTACGTTATTTGATGTACTATTAGTGCTGCTTAGTTCAGCAAACCTGTCACTTGTAAACAGGAATTCATAGTAAACCAGGCTCTGAGTCTGGAGTGGACCACTTTGATCTGAAGAGCTCAGTACCCATGTTTAACATAATGGAATTAACATTTGGAATTGATAATGACTGCTCCTGCTTTACAAACCGACGCTTTGCAGCTAACAAGGCATACAGGATACTTTACGATAGCAAAATACTGCAGATGCTGGAAATTCGAAATAACAGAAAATGCTGGAAAAACTCAGCAGGCCAGGCAACATCCGTGGAGGGAGAAATAGAGTCAACGTTTCGAGTCAAACTCTTGACAAAGAGATTGACTTGAAGCGTTGACTCTATTTTCTCTCCACGGATGTTGCCTGGCCTGCTGAGTTTTTCCAGCATTTTCTTTTATACAGGATACTTTCCTTTATTAGCCGAGGCACAGAATATAAGAGCAGGGAGGTTATGCTTGAACTGTATAAAACACTAGGTGGGCCGCAGCTAGAGTACAGCGTATAGTCCTGGTCACCACATTACAGGAAGGATGTGATTGCACTAGAGAGGGTACAGAGGAGATTTACGAGGATGTTGCCTGGGCTGGGGAATTTTAGCTATGAGGAAAGAGTGGATCGGCTGGGGTTGTTTTTTTTTGGAACAGAGGAGGCTGAGGGGAGACTTGATTGAGATGTATAAAATTATGAGGGGCCTGGATAGAGTGGATAGGAAGGACCTATTTCCCTTAGTAGAGAGATCAATAACCAGGGGGCATAGATTTAAAGTAATTGGTAGAAGGATTAGAGGGGAGTTGAGAAGAACTTTTTTCACCCAGAGGGCGGTGGGATTGTGGGAGGGTGGTAGAAGCAGAAACCCTCATCACATTTGAAAAGTACTTGGATATGCACTTGACGTGCCGTAACCTACAGGGCTACGGACCAAGAGCTGGAAAGCGAGGTTTAGGCCAGCATAGACAAGATGGGCCGAATGGCCTTCTTCTGTGCCGTAAATTTCTATGATTCTGTGATTGAACATATGCGTCATCACCTTCTGCACTTTGCTGCAAGTTTCCTCACCACCTGGCAATGCTTTGTCTGGTTGGTTGATGTCTGTACATGTAGATACAGTGATAAGGGGAACCTGCCTTTTATTTATGTGAACCAGTTGCCGATACTTGCGGAGAGACTGGAGAAGCTGTGATCATTCACCTTGGAGCAGAGAAGGCTGAGGGGAGATTTGACAGAGGTGTTCAAAATCATGAAGAGTTTAGACAGAGTAAATAAAGAGAAACTGTTCCCAGTGGCGGGTGGGTCAGTAACCAGAGGACACGGATTTAAGGTGATTGGCAAAAGAACCAGAGGCGACATGGGGAAAAACTTTTTTCCCCAGTTGTTGTGATCTGGAATGCACTGCCTGAAAGGGTGGCGGAAGCAGATTCAATTGTAACTTTCAAAGGAGAATTGGATAAATACTTGAAGGGAAAAAAGTTGCAGAGCTACGGGGAAAGAGCGGGGGAGTGGGACTCGTTGGATAGCTCTTTCAAAGGTCCGGCACAGGCACAATGGGCAGAATGGCCTCCTTCTGTGCTGTATCTTTCTATGATTCGATGATTCTAACTTGGACATCTAACAGGTTTTAAGCAAGTACAGGGGCAGGGAACGGCAGGGAGGGGAGGAAAGACAAAAAGGGAAGGTCTGTGATAGGGTGGAAGGCAGGAGAGATTAAATGACAAAAGGGATGATGGTGCAAAGCAAAAGGAGATGGTAATAGGACAAGTAAAAGAAACAAAAGATGGGTCTAGAGGAGGTGAAAGTAGCAACAGTAGAATCATTACCAGCACCTGCTGTCCGAAAAAATGGGGACAGAGGTTATGATCTGAAATTGTTGAACTCAATGCTGAATCCGGAAAGCTGTAAAGTGCCTAATCGAAAGGTGAGATGCTGTTCCTTGAGCTTCCATTGAACTTCATTGGAACAGTGTAGGAAGCCGAGGATAGCACAATACCTTACAATTTCCCTCTACCATGTTCGCACGGCTCGCTGCTTATTGCAAAAACAGCTACAGTTGTACATCCCCACATTCTTATAAAAGAACACTCTGGAATAGTCTCAATTTATTGAAATTTCAGTATTTCTCTTTACATAGTGAATGGTCGAGTCAGTTTCATTATGTCCATGTTTCGGTATTAGCAACTTGCTGTCTGATTAAATCACTTGCATTTTCAAATTGTATTGTAAAATGAAAACATATTCAATGTAAAATGTCATGATATTTTGCTAATCAACAACGTTTATTGTTGAAAACTAACTGGGTATACTTCTAAGTTGGTGAAGCTGCCTTGGTGGTGAGATTTCATGCCAGGATCACGGAGATGCGTCAGCACCAAGCAGTGTCATGAGCCTCCTCCTACAATGTCTATCCGGGATCAGGTGGTTGTATCGCTACATGTTAGAGGAGGAGGAGGGGGAAGGATTTCTCGGTTCTCTATTTGTAGTGAAATCGTAAGTCGGAGCATAAAGATCAGGCCGTAGCACTTCCCCCGAGCTGCTCTGGTTCCGCCAACGTAACCTCGGTGTGGCGGGAATACGGTTTACGCGAGTAAAGGGGTTTCCGCTGCACCTCTTGCCAAGTTACGGTAGTGGAGCTGGAGCAGCTTGGAGGAAATCCCTGGCCCACGTTTACAATTTCAATGCATCTAGCGAACAGAGGAAATCTCCACCCAGTCGGGAGACCTCAGCACCACGAGGCCATGACACTTTCTTCTCATTACAAGGCCACAAATCATAGAATCATATAATCTTACAGCACAAAAGGAGGCCATTCGGCCCATCGTGCCTGTGTCGGCTCTTTGAGAGAGCTCTCCGATTAGTCCCACTCGCTGATCTTTCCCCTTGGCTCCTACACTGTGCCAGTGAAAAATAGAAACATAGAAACATAGAAGATAGGAGCGGGAGTAGGTCATTCGGCCCCTCGAGCCTGCTCTGCCATTCAATGCGATCATGGCTGATCATCCAAATTCAGTACCCTCTCCCTGCTTTCTCCCAATACCCCTTTGTGGTGTATGTAACCTGTTCCACCTTAAGAGAACTTAAGCCTGTTCCACCTTAAGAGATGTACTACTTTCTCTGGCTGCTGTATACGTAATACCGGTGGTGACCACTGGTATATAAGCACTGTGTAGTAATATTGTATTTTAGTATAGTCCTGACCTCCAACCAGTAAAGACCTGTTGAACTTTAATCTTGTAGTCTGTGTTAGTAATTACAACTAGAACACACAGACTTAACAATGGCGACGAGTCCGATTCTTACCCTGCGGCAGTTTATATCCACGGCGGCTTCGTCCACAGAACGGACGTCGAAGAAAGGCTTCCACCCTCATCACCCTGCTGGAAGACACGGCGCGCGGCAGACATCAAGAAATCAGAGTGCAGAAGACATCCTGAACTCGAAGCCTCCATCAGCGGCTGTCAGCTATCTTCTTTCTTCCTCGGTGGTGGGTAAGCCGGGCAGCGACGCGACCAGAAAATCGGCCGCGTTGGCTGTACAGACGGGGAGGGAAGACGGAGGAATAAGGGCGGTGAGATCGATTGCGACCGGAGATAAGGGCCGGGCCACATTCGGGCCGAAAGGCGCAGCGCGGGGACATCGATCGCGGCTGGTGATAAGGGCCGGGCCGCATTCGGGCTAAAAAGGTGCAGCGTCTGGGGCAACTGAAGGCGCGAGAGCTGCGGCGAAGCGGAGACAGCGTCGGGGGACGGGTGAAGACCGCCAAGCGCGGGAAAACTGCCATTTTGTAGGCGGAGGACGAAGACAAGAGCGGGAAGTCGCCATCTTGGATAAAAATAAAAATAAATTAAATTGCAACGATGCCTAAACATGGGAACATTAATACCTTTGATAGTGACATCGAAGATTGGGCCATGTATGTAGAACGCATACAAAATTATTGTAAAGCAAATAAAATTCCAGATGAAGAGAAAGCACTAACATTATTAAACTTAATGGGTGCGAAGACATACGGGAAATTGAAACACCTTTTATCACCAGATGAACCGGCGGATAAGACGTTCGAGGAGATTGTTACTGTCCTGAAAAATCATCTAAACCCCACGCCGCTGATGCTAGCGGAACGATTTAAATTTTACAGCAGAAGGCAGCTGAAGGATGAAAGCAATGCTGAATATTTAATGGAATTGCATAAGCTAGCAAAGTACTGTCAGTTTGGAATGAGACTGACAGAGGCGCTACGAGATAAATTTGTGTGTGGTTTATTAAAAGAAGATACACAAAAGCGACTGCTCGAGGAGAATGAGCTGACGCTTGAGAAAGCGGTCACTATGGCAGCAGCACACGAAGCCGCAGCAAGAGGCACGGCAGTAATGCAGCTACGGTCACCGGAACTCAGTACAAATAAATTGGGTTTGAGTACTGTAAAATGTTATCGTTGTGGAAAGACAACGCACGATAAGAACCAGTGTTGGTTTAAAAACCAAGAATGCAGAACGTGTGGCAGGCTTGGCCACATAGCTAAAGTATGCCAGTCAGGAAAGAAGACCAGCAACAAAAAGTCACCACAAGGAAAATACATAAAGGTACACAAAGTGACAAAGAACAGTTCGACCGAACAGAAGGCAGATTCAGACGCTAGCAGTAATGAACTGGGTAGCTTAAGAGTACACAACGTTGGTAAGGATGCAGATCTCCAGACAATTTGGGTCACCCTTCAGATAGCAGGAGTCCAAGTAAAGATGGAATTGGACACTGGATCGGCATTGACGGTCATGAATAAGAAAGATTACAAAAGGTTATTCCAACATATTCTCTTACGGGATACGGAGATTATATTGAAAACATACACGGGGCAAAGAGTGTACCCCATCGGAAAGATAGAGGTAAAAGTGGTCCACAAGGGCGAAGAAAGCCAAGTAATGGACTTATATGTGCTACCTGAAGGAGGTCCACCACTACTGGGACGGGAGTGGATTAGGAAAATGAATATGGACTGGCACTCCTTGAAGGCACTAATGGTAGATTCCGGGGAAACAGATGTCAAACCTAAACGATTGTCCAAAATATTGGATGATGCTAAAGAGGTGTTCCAGCAGGGACTGGGAACACTGAGAGGAATTACGGCAAACATCAAGATTGATGAACATGCACACCCAAAAATTTTTAAAGCCAGACCGGTACCCTATGCAATACGACCTACTGTGGAAGCGGAACTGGAAGCGCTAGAACGTTCAGGTGTACTGTCTAAGGTAGATTGGAGTGAGTGGGCTACGCCAATTGTTCCCGTTATGAAACGTCCTTCGAGCAACAAGCCAGGAGAACCAGGGAAGGTTCGCATCTGTGGAGATTTCAAAATCACCGTTAATCCGGTGCTTCACACGGTGCAGTATCCGCTTCCACGGATTGAGGATATTTTTGCTTCGTTGTCTGAGGGGAAACATTTCACCAAGATAGACCTGGCGCAGGTGTACTTGCAGATGGAGGTTGAAGAAGAGTCACGCCAATACCTCACGATCAACACGCATCGAGGTTTGTACCGGTACAATAGGCTGGTTTTTGGAGTGGCATCGGCTCCAGCAATTTGGCAGAGGGCCATGGAGCAGGTATTACAGGGAATTCCAGGCACACAATGTTACCTGGACGATATTCTGATTATAGGTGATGGTGATGAAGAACACCTCGCAAACTTGGAACTGGTGCTCAACAGACTGAAAGAGTATGGACTTAGAGTTAATCGGCAGAAATGTGAGTTCTTCCAGAAGCGGATCTCGTACTGTGGTCATGTCATAAGTCTCCTGACAAGATAGAGGCAGTTGTAAAGGCTCCCGCTCCGGATAATGTCTCTCAGTTGAGGTCGTTTCTAGGATTGAGTAACTATTACCATAAATTTCTACCAAATCTATCCACGGTACTGCACCCGCTAAACGCTCTTTTACAGAAGGGGGTACCATGGGAATGGAACGAAAACTGTAAGAAGGCATTTCGCAAAAGCAAAGAATTGATCACCTCAGAGGAAGTGTTGGCTCACTTCAACCCGACACTGCCTATTCGGTTGGCTTGTGATGCTTCTCCATATGGTATTGGGGCAGTACTCTCACACAAGTTGCCAAATGGCACGGAAAGGCCAGTCGCGTTTGCATCCAGATCATTGACCTCCGCTGAGCGCAACTATGCGCAGATCGATAGGGAGGCTCTCAGCCTTGTATGGGGAGTGAAGAAGTTTAATCATTACCTGCAGGGCCAAAAATTCACACTTCTGACAGACCATCAGCCGTTGGTATCCATTTTTAACCCTAAGAAGGGTGTTTCAGTGATGACAGCACAGCGTCTCCAGAGATGGTCCCTTTTCCTAGGGGCACATCAATATCAAATAGAATTCAAAGGTACGAAGCAGCATGGCAATGCTGATGGGCTGTCGCGCCTGCCACTACCTGAAGAAGAAGAAACGATGAAAGTTGACCCTGTAGAGTTATTTCATTCGACCATCATCGAGTGTTTACCAGTCACCAATGCAAGTATTGAAAGAGAAACCAGGAACGACCCGACACTGTCCAGAGTCTACGAGGTGACAGTGAAAGGATGGCTAACACGTGGTGATCCTCTGTTACCGGCATTCTCGGCAAGGCGAGACCAGCTGTCCGTCTGCCATGGTACTTTGATGTACGGGACAAGAGTGATTATTCCTCCCAAGTTAAGGGAAAGGGATCTAAAAGAATTGCATGAAGGTCATCTGGGGGGAGTTAAGATGAAAAGTCTTGCTAGGGCTTATGTATGGTGGCTGGGTATTGACCAACAGATAGAGGAGTTGACGAAAAGCTGCGCTGGGTGCCAAAAAGTGCAAAATGCACCTCCGATCGCACCACTACACCCATGGGAATGGCCTTCAGCCCCATGGCAACGCATACATATTGACTTTGCTGGTCCATTCATGGACTCCATGTTCCTAATTGTGGCGGACACACATTCCAAATGGCCAGAAGTGATCAAGATGAATACCACTACATCAGAAAAGACAATTGCGGTGTTAAGAACAATATTCGCAAGGAACGGATTGCCAGAACAGATCTGTTCGGACAACGGACCACAGTTCGTGTCGGAAGAATTCCAAAAATTCTTAAAGAAGAATGGGGTGAAACATTATACCTCTGCCCCATATCATCCGGTGACAAACGGGTTGGCCGAGAGATTTGTCCAAACATTCAAATAGACAATAAATGCCATGAACGATGATCAGATTCCGCTACAGCACAAGGTGGACAATTTCCTAATGGCATATCGAAACGCCGCTCGTGCAGTGACTAACCGAAGTCCTGCCATGATGTTTTATAACAGGAGGTTGCGGTCCAGGTTGGACTTGTTAAAACCAAATGTGCGGAGGGAAGTGGAAAACAAACAGTTCCGGCATATTAATAACAAGACCACTCGAAGTTTCGACGTAGGACAACCAGTGTTGGCAAGGGGCTATGGAAACGAAAAATGGCAGTCCGGAACAATTCGGGCCAGACAAGGACCTCTAATGTACACAGTAGATATTGGTAACAATGTGATAAGGTGTCATGCGGATCAACTGGTAGAATCGAGAGCAAGGGTCGAACCCATGGTTGCGACAGAGACAACTGTGGAAGACGTTAATGAACCTGAAGCATCTACCTCGGCAGGGAATGTACCTGAGGATGATAACACCCAATGCATGGGAGACCAACTAGAGGAGTCACCTGAGCAACAGGAATCAGAGACCACTGAAAGGCGTTATCCAAACCGAATCAGAAGGCCTCCTGAGAGACTGAACCTTTGAACTGTTTATACCTGAAGTTATATATGTTATTATGTTATGTTAAATGGGGATATGACTGTTAAGCTAAAAAGGGAGGATTGTGGTGTATGTAACCTGTTCCACCTTAAGAGAACTTAAGCCTGTTCCACCTTAAGAGATGTACTACTTTCTCTGGCTGCTGTATACGTAATACCGGTGGTGATTATCGGTATATAAGCACTGTGTAGTAATATTGTATTTTAGTATAGTCCTGACCTCCAACCAGTAAAGACCTGTTGAACTTTAATCTTGTAGTCTGTTTTAATAATTACAACTAGAACACACAGACTTAACACCCTTGATCCCTTTAGCCTTAAGAAATATATCCAACTCCTTCTTGAATATATTTAATGAATTGGCCTCTACTGCCTTCTGTGGTAGAGAATTCCACAGGTTCACCACTCTCTGGGTGAAGAAATTCCTCCTCATTTCTATCCTAAATGGCTTACCCCTTATCCTTAGACTGTGACCCCTTGTTCTGGATTCCCCGACCATCAGGAACATCCTTCCTGCATTTAGTCTTTCCAGTCCTGTCAGAATTTTATAAGTTTCAATGAGATCCCCTCTCATTCTTCTAAACTCCAGCTAGTACAAGCCCAGTCGACCCAATCTCTCCTCATACGTCATTCCTGCCATCCCAGGTATCAGTCTGGTGAATCTTCGCTGAACTCCTTCCATGGCAAGAACATCCTTCCTCAGATAAGGTGACCAAAACTGCCCACAATACTCAAGGTGTGGTCTCACCAAGGCCCTGTACAACTGCAGCTTAACAGAAGCTTGAGGAACAGCACCTCATCTTTCGGTTCAGCAGTTTGCAGCCTTCCGGACTCAACATCGAGCTCAACAATTTCAGATCATAACCTCTGTTGCCATTTTCTCGGACAGCAGGTGCTAGTAATGGTTCTGCTCTTACCATTTACACCTCCTGCAGACCCAACTTTTGTCCCTTTTCTTGGTCAATTTTTCCTTTTCAAGTACGTATCCAATTCCCTTTTGAAAGGTACTATTGTATCTGCTCCCACCGCCCTTTCAGTCAATGCATTCCAGATCACAACAACTTGCTGCGTAAAAAAAAAATGGCCTGAAACGTTAACTCTGTTTCTCTCTCCACAGATGTTGCCTCATCCGCTGAGTATTTCCAGCACGCTTTGTTTATATTTCCGATTTCCAGCATCCGCAGTATTTTTGTTATTTATGGTCAGTCTGGTTACAATGATTGATTCACTTGGCCATGAGATAACCATGTAGCTGAAGTGATTGCTTTATTATTTGGCAGTATATCAGCTCTCCCACAGATGAACATTACTACTGTATGAGTTATAGCTGTCTAAAATGTTACTATCATATTTTCACCAATAATTCACCAGTGGAACTGAAAGACAGAATGCATACCACAGTAAGGCCATTGGAAATTCAGAAATTGATTTATTTACTTTTAGTTTTACAACATCCATTTGTCTTTTCAAACCACAGAGATCAATGTACAGGAAACTCTTTTTTATCCGACGGGACCGGCGTGGTGCCGGTTTATCCAAAAGTCCGGATTACAGAGAGGTATAGTAAAAGGTACGAGAGCTCCGTACACAGCAACAAATCCAGGCTTCCCTGTTGCTTAGCAACAGGTGCAGGAACCCCGGCCACAGACCAAGCGTCCCTGTTGCTTAGCAACAAGTGCAGGAACCCTGGTTACACAGCCACAGATGCAGGAACGGCCACTAATATGAAGTAAAACTTACCTGAACCTACTCCTGGATTTTGCCGGTTAACAGAGATTTCCGGTTATTTAGGTGCCGGTAAATCGAGAGTTTCCTGTATTGAGGATAGAACGGTTTCACCACAGCAAGTACCTCCTTGATTAGCATGGCTTAAATGAGGACCTGCCTCAGAGAGTGCTTAGAATGTGGAACTCGCTCCCACAGGAAGTGGTTAAGGCAAATAGCGTAGATGCTTTCAAATTGAAACTGAAGAAGTACATGAGAAAAGAAAAGAAAGACTTGCATTCATATAGCACCTTTCACGACCTCAGGATGCCCCAAAGTGCTTTATAACCAATTAAATTATAGTTATTTAAAGTGTAATCGCTGTTGTACTGTAGGAAACGCAGCAGCCAATCTGCACACAGCAAGCTCCCACAAACAGCAATGTGATAATGACCAAATAATCTGTTGATTGAGGAATAAATGTTGGCCAGGACACTGGGGAGAACTCCCCTGTTCTTCTTCGAAATAGTGCCCTGGGATCTTTTACATCCACCTGAGAGGGCAGACGGGGCCTCAGTTTAACGTCGCATCTGAAAGACGGCACCTCCGACAGTGTAGCACTCCCTCAGCACTGCACTGGAGTGTCAGCCTAGATCTTTGAACTCAAGTCTCTGGATTGAGACTATGAACCCGAACCTTCTGACTCAGAGGCGAGTGTGCACCCCACTGAGCCATGGCTGTAAAAAGGGAATAGAAAGATAAGTTGAAAGGCTGTGATGAGGTAGATGGAATGGCAGGAGACTCGCGTGGAGTTTAAACACCAGCACAGGCTAGTTGGGTCGAATGGCCTGTTTCTGTGCTATATTCTCCGTGTGATTCTACCTTGCACTCCTCTAACAACACCCTTTGGCTCCAACCAAAAACAAAGACTACATATTGGCCACGATTTTGCTGGTCCAATAAAATCAAGACTGTGCTCACCCATGGCACCGGTGCACTGGCACTAGTAGCAGGGATGACGAGCCGTTCCGACTTTTGCCAGGCAATCCTCTCCTTCATTTGGCTCAGCTCACTGCACAGTTACTATGTGAATAGGGAGTCGGGCCAGGAGCGAAGTTAGCTGGGACTACTTGCCAAATCAAAGCAACTGGCTGCTCTTAAAGGCCGCTGTTTAAAGGGAAAAGCATTGTTTGAGGAAACAGGGAAACCAGAGGGGGTGGAATAAATGTGAGCAAAATTGCCCCCTTTCACTGAAAGCATCTGGAGGTGCACACACATGGCAACAGCTAGATTTAATGTCATTGGTAGAAGGATTAGAGGGGAGTTGAGGAGAACTTTTTTCACCCAGATGGTGGTGGGGGTCTAGAACTCACTGCCTGGAAGGGTGGTAGAGGCAGAAACCCTCATCACATTTAAAAAGTACTTGGATATGCACTTGAAGTGCCAGAACCTAAACGGCTACGGACCAAGAGCTGGAAAGTGGGATTAGGCTGGGTAGCTCTTTTTCGGCTGGCACAGACACGATGGGCCGAATGGCCTCCTTCCGTGCTGTAAATTTCTATGAAAAGCCAGCATTTGATGTTGACAGTCAGCCGAGCCCTATCAGCATGTGAATCTTTCATTGAGAAAGTCGATGCTTCTTTACAGCGTGACGCAGTTAGGAAATCCCCTCCTCCCCCCCACCCCCCACCCTCCAATCTTTTCTTGCACTCATACATGAAAATCCACAAAGTTCCACTTGTGCGTAAATGTCAAAAGTTCGCATACACACACAGCACCTTCGCAAACCGGCCACGCTAAGTGTGATAAATCCATGTAGGGAAACAAGGAACTCGAAGAGGCGAGATATTAGAATTAGTCCGTGTACTTTATTAATCAACTGCATAACAAACATACAGGCCTGCATCCTGTCATTCCACCTCCACTGACCTTAACCAGTAGCAGCACTAGCTACAGCACCACCTGGTGGATAACCTTAATCATAACATCCCAGATTACTATATTCCTCCCCCCTTAAGATTTCAGTATGAATTTCTTAACAAACAACCATTCCTAAGGGTCACATAAGAAGTCTCCATTCACTATGTTCAATACTTGATGAATCTAACAGGTCAGTACCAATCTCTCTGGTGGCTTGCGAGTCCTTTGTGAACGTCTAACAGTATCTGACTCGGCAACGATGGTTCCCTCTTGATGAATGGGTTCCTGTGGAATTGACTCTGTCCATGGTGGTGGCACCACAGATGCACTTGGATAACTGGGGGCAAACCTATCCTCAGCCATTGCATCTGGAACCTCAATTTCAACTTCCCCTTGTCTGGTAAGTATCTGATCTACATGTCTGCGTACTACCCTACCATCTCCCAACATGACCTTGTATGATACTGGACCTGTCATTGAGTCTATGAAGCCAGGAATCTACTTTGGTCCATAACTGAAATTCCTGGTAAGGAACGCATCTCCTTCTCCAAAACTTCGGCTCTTTGTTCTTTTGTCATGGTTCTCTTTTTGTATATTTTGCCTGTTTTCCATTTTCCTTTTTAGGTCTGGGTGGACAAGGTCAAGAGTGGAGCATAGTCTATGACCTAATAACATCTCAGCAGGAGAGAGTCCTGTGGTGGATTGAGGTGTTATTCTGTAGTTGAACAGAACCCGTGACACTTTGGCTGCTAAACTCCCTTCTGCACTTTTTTTTATCATCTATGTAAATGTTTGTACGGCTCTCTCCGCAAGTCCATTTGAGGATGGATAATATGGAGCTGAGGTCACCTGCACTATGTCATTGTTCCTCATGCACTCTTTTGTCTCTGTGCTCACAAAACAAGTGGCATTGTCACTTACCATGATCTCTGGTAGCCCTTGATTACTGAAGCTCTGATGCAGGCAGTCTATAGTAGTAGTGGAGGAAGCAGAATTAACAGGGTAAAAATCCATTCATTTGGAATGTGCATCAGTGATTATGAGGAACATCTTCCCCATGAATGGACCCGCATAATCTAAGTGCAATCTTCTCCATGGTTTATCTGGCCACTCCCAGGGGTGGAGAGGAGCCGCTGCTGGTGCCTTCCTGTGTACCTGACAAGTGCTGTATGTCTTGACTAGATTTTCTATCTCCTCATCTAGCTTTGGCCACCACAAGTAACTCCTAGCCAAGGTTTTCATATGCGACACCCCAGGATGACACTGATGTAGTTGCTCTAGGATAGACTGTCATGCTGGCTGTGGAATAATCACTCATGCTCCCCAAAACACGCAACCATCCTGCACACTCAGCTCTGTTTTCCTGACACTGTAGGGTGTGAAGTCAGTCCCTTCCGGATGCTGTGGCCATCCCCTCACCACATATTCTCGAACTCTAGACAGTACTGGATCTTTACCTGCCCATGTTCTTACTTGCTCTGCAGTCACAAGTGCCGTGTCAGTGTCCTCCAACATCAACACTCTGTCCTCTGGAGCTGCACGGATAGGTGTGCCTGGCAGTGGAAGACGGCTCAAGGCATTTGCGTTCCCATGGTACTTGCCTACCTTGTAGATGATGACATACTCATATGCCCTCAATGTCACTGCCCACCTCTGGATCCGGGGTGACACCATCTGTGGAACTGCTTTCATTTCATTGAAAAAAGAGAGAAGAGGTTTATGATCGGTGCATATGGTGAACTTCCTGCCATATATGTACGTGTGGAACCTCTGTAACCCAAACATTACTGCTAACCCCTCTTTGTCTAACTGGGAATAGTTTATTTCCGCTGGTGTTAGAGTTTGGGACATAAACCCTATTGGTCTTTCAGTTCCATCTTTCATGCGGTGTGAAAGAACTGCCCCCACCCCGTAAGGTGAAGCGTCACAAGAGAGAATGATGTCTTCCTCTTCATTGTAGTGAACCAGCACATCCGACGACAGATTCAGTTTCTTGGACTGTTCAAATGAAATGCCCTGCTCCTCTCCCCACTGCCACTGTGTCTCCTTGCGCTGTAGTTTGTGAAGAGGTACTAACACTGTTGACAAGTTTGGTAAAAACCTGTTATAATAGTTCAGCAGTCCCAGGTAAGCTTTTAACTCAGCCACATTGGTAGGAGCAGGGGCGTCCTGCAGTGCTTGTACCTCCTCCTTGATTGGATGGAGCCCGGTGGTGTCCACTCTGTGTCCCAGGAACACTGCCTCATTCCCCAGGAAAGTGCACTTACTCCTCTTGAGCCATAACCCTGCCCTCTCCAATCTCTGTAGTACCTCTCTCAGAGTGCTCAGATGCTCCTGGTCGGTTATTCTCGTCACCAGAATGTCATCCAGATAGGTGGTAACATGTGGAATTCCTTGCAGTATACCTTCGATTGTCCTCTGGAAGATAGCTGGACTAGATGAGACACCAAACGGTAAGCGTTTATATGTAAACAAGCCCTTGTGTGTATTTATGGTAACATACTTCTTTGATTCGTCATCCAGTGTAATCTGCAAGTATGCATGACCCATATCCAACTTTGTGAATTTCTTTCCTCCAGCCAGGTTTGCAAAGAGATCCTCAGTTTTGGGAATAGCATACTGCTCTAGCTTGGACACCCGATTGACTGTCAATTTATAATCTCCACAGAGTCTTACCGAATTGTCCGGTTTTAAAACAGGCACTATGGGAGCTGCCCATTCTGAACATTTCACTGGCTCCAGTATGTTCTCTCAATAGACGGTCAAGCTCAACCTCTACCTTTGGTTTCATGGCATAAGGCACAGGTCGTTGTTTAAAAAACCTTTGCGGTGCCTCCTTGTCTACATAAATCTTAGCTGGGGGGCCATTAAATGTGCCAAGTTCCTCCTTGAACACATTCTCATGTTCACTCAACACTTCATGCAAAGTCAACTGTTTGCCCTCATCTATTTGATTTACTGCTCCCCAGTCTAATTTAAGTTCTTTTATCCAGCCCCGACCTAACAGCTTTGGTCCGGTACCCGATACTATAACTACAGGTAGCTGTTCCACTGTGTTCCTGTGTTGCACAGTTACATTGGCTGCACCTAATGTCGCTACTCGTTCACCTGTATATGTTTTAAGATGCAGAGAGCAAGACTTTAACTCTGGAACTTTTGCACGGTTCCACAATTCTGAGTAGTCTGCTCTGTTCATTATGCAACCTGTATCAACTTCAAAGTTCACCTTAGAGTCATTTACTGTCAGTTGCAAGGTAATAGGAGCCACTTTTGGAATGTTCTCTAACATGCTATACATTATGAACATGTCCTCTTCTTCCTCAGCTTCCCCGCTGATGTGGTGTGCTCCATGTTTTTTCACTTCTCTTCCTTGGTTTTGCTTTCCTCCCCTTTTGGTTTGGATTCCTCCACAGGTGATTTTGCCCTGCATGCTCGTTTTATGTGTCCTTGTTTCCCACACTTGTGGAACTTTTCCTCCAGAAACCGGCATTAACTCGCCAGGTGATCGCCCTTGCATCTATAACATGCCTTCACATGCTCACGTTGTGGTTTCTGATGCATGTTTAACTTGTGTATAATAACCTGACCTGCAACTTGCTTAGCATTAGCCCTGTCTGAACCCTGTATTTCTTTTAAATCTCAGTTCGCTGCCTCTATGGCTTGAGCAATTTCCAATGCTTTTTCATAAGTAAGCCCAGTCTCAGATAATAATCTACGCTGCATTTAGTCGTCCATTATTCCGCAAACTAGCCTATCTCTCAGCATTTCCTTCAGGTTGTTCCCATAATTGCAATCTTGTGCTAATTTACGCAACACTGCTACATAGTCCATTATACTCTCTTCCTCTTTTCTGTTCCTTGAATTAAACTTGAACCGCTGTACAATCTCACTAGGCTTAGGGTTGAAATGTTCTTTTAGCAAGGCCACTAATTCAACAATTGATTTGTCTCCAGGCTTTTCAGGACTGAGCAGATTCTTCATCAACCTGTAGGGTTGGCTTCCCACTGAACTAAGCAGAATGGCTTTCCTTTTTCCGGCATCATTTATTTCATTTGCTTTGAAGAAATAGCCCAACACTTCACGGTATTCCTCCCAGGTTTGTGCTTGAATGTCAAAAGCGGAGACCGTTCCTACCATGGGAGCCATGCTCTCGTCCAACTGGTAGCTAACTTTAGCTCGTGAGTTTGTTTTTTGAAAAGTCCCGGCAGACTTCTCTTCTTTATTCAGTGTCCTTTTACCTCATCACCAAATGTGATAAATCCATGCAGGGAAACAAGGAACTCGAAGAGGCGAGATATTAGAATTAGCCCTTGTACTATATTAATCAACTGCATAACAAACATACAGGCCTGCGTCCAATCATTCCACCTCCGCTGACCTTAACCAGTAGCAGCACTAGCTACAGCACCACCTGGTGGATAACCTTAATCATAACATCCCAGATTACTATACTAAGATATTAGAGCAAGGGTCAGTGCTGAGGGGCTTCTGGTTGCTGTTTTTGGCTGCAGCCCAAATGTGGCAGCCATTCCTGATGGTGCACACATTTCCTGATGCTTTGCCCAGCCAGCGGGATGGGTCTGAACCATTTCAATGACCTGAACCCAGGATATATGTGGGTTCAGGTTCACCTGCCTGGTGCCCTTTTTCAGGGTCCACTGGTAAATCAGCCTTTATTGTGTCTTCCATGCTACAGACCCCTACATAATTTGTATAATCACAATTGCCAAAAAATACTTTCTCTGTTTATTTCAATATTGCCCTTGCAATGCAGGTGCCCCCAAGGCAGAGGAAGGCTTGGGTAAAATTTGAAGTGAGAGCTAATTAACCTTTTTAAACATGACCCATGCGTACCAATAGAATGCCTTCATCCTGGCCTCCACAGTCATGCATTGTAAAATACTGTGGGCAGTGAATTGAGTGCAGGAGCCTCTGTGCCAAGGATGGTATCTCCCAAAATGCCATAATAACTCTTTCATTCCCATTTAATTGTAGTAGTCAACCTGTCCAAGTAAGATTATGAAATTAGGGTTGAGTTATGGGCAGCTTTATACACAGTGGGGTCCAATAATCACAGAAACCCCACAGGGCAGATAGAGGCCATTTCGGCCCATCGAGCCTGCACCGACACATATCCCACCCGATCCCCGTAACCCCTACACCAACACATGTCCCTATAACCCCACGTATTTCATCCCCCTAACACTAAGGGTCAATTTATCATAGCCAATCAACCTAACCCGCACATCTTTGGACTGTGGGAGGAAACCGGAGCACCCGGAGAAAACCCACGCAAACACGGGGAGAATGTGCAAACTCCACACAGACAGTCGCCCGAGGCTGGATTCAAACCCAGGTCTCTGGCGCTGTGAGGCAACAGTGCTAACCACTATGCCACCGTGCTGCCCATTTTTTGTCTTTAATATTTTGACCTGAAGTGGAAGGCTCTCAGCCACCACCAGCTGGTGGCAAGGGATTGTCTGTCCCCAGCCCAGGTTTGGGAAGGAAGGCACCCGAAGGAGGAGGTCCCCAGCCAGCAGGGAGTGTGACCTGAGCTAAGGGTCTGCTCACCAGGGTAGCCCCACCGGCAACACTCCCTAGGAGATCTCTTCAGATACCCCACCCCAAGAAAGTATGGTCACCCACTTTCCAGTGGAGTAGGGTGGACTCCCGAGTCAGGGAGAGGCCAAAAGGCAGAGGTCCCCAACTAGCAGCCATAAGCTGCAAGGGACTTGAAGCTGGAATCAGTCCAACCATGCTGCAGGGAGCAGCCTGTGGCAGCCCAACCAGGGATTAAGCTGGCTGCCTGGAGATGGGCGGCGCTTGTATATAGCTTTGTTCAAGTAGTGTGTATAAGGTTAAGGTAGAACGTGGATTAAGGTAGAACGTGTTAATTTTAATTTTTATATTGCAATTAATATTAGTGTGCAAGTTTTAAGTGTGGTACCATTCCAGAATTGTATTGTGGATCAAGGTCGCGGGACCTGATTACACTCCCCCCGAGCCAGGGGACCTGGCGAGATGTTTTTTCTTTGTCTTTTTCAGAGTTCCGGAAAGCACAGGGGACCAGCGTGTCGTGGGATTCGTGAAAGAAAGCACTCCCAGCTCGCGAAGGAAGGGGTCCGTGGGAGGCAGATGCCCACAACTTTTAAACTGTTGCTGGAAACACAATTTACAGAACTTGTTAATTATTTTACTGCTTGTTTGGAGTTAAGGGAACAAACAGCATATGCCCAGGAATTGTTGTGCTTGTAGTTCAAGAATATTTAAAATACATTTCTGGCTGAAGAACAGGGCCATTTTAATAAAGTGCCAGGCAATTGCAATGTAATAAAAAAAAGGGGGAAGCTCATTGTCTTCCATGTGTTTTTTTTAGCAGATATGTTGGCTGGGTGACAACCCCTTTAAAGATGTTGTATCATGTTGTAAAATTATGTTACAAGTGGTGCAGGGGCGTCGGACCCCTCCATGCTTGAGTTACTGTGAATATAAGTGGTGCAGGGGCATTGGTCCCTCCGTGTATTGATTATATAATTAATTTGGGGTTTTCTGTCGATAGATGCCTGCCGTACTATGATTCTCTCTGGGCAGGGGAGATGGAGGCATCAGGGGATCAAAGATAGATTTAGTTAAGTATAAGGGAAGGTTGTTTGTGGGGGGTCAGAAATTATTGCTCACTTTTGGCAAGGATACTACAAGCAAGTTTTAGTATCCGATGGGGGACTGTAGAGATTTTGCAATAATTTCGAGATTTCCTACAGTTCTGAAGATTAATTTTGATTAAAAGATACCTGGGGTAATATACCTTTAAAATCCAGGGGTCAAAATGGCCATCAGACCGCATGGCAGAAGATAAAGGACTTGAAAAGGCAGCCTGCTGTCTGTGAAAAAAAAGGTTCAATGGAGCAGTCAATCTGTCAATCAAAGGGGAGTTCCCCTCCCTGCAACAGACAATCGATGTGTTTACAGAAACTGACACAATTGAGTAACCACTTGAGGCTGCGGTTTCAGTTGACCACAGGACAATGACTTTCTGTTTACAATACCTTCAAGGCTATTTACTCAAGCAATCAAGGAGACATGCTTTTTTTCAAACCAAGGCAGTTTCATTCAAAGCCCATTCACAGACAATGAGGGCACATTTAAACTGAAAAGAAAAACAGTTTAAACGAATGGATAATTCGTCAAACCCATTACAGACAATGGGAGCAGTTGGATTCCTTTTGTTTAGCCCAGATACATCCGGATTTGGGCGGGCCCCAATTGGGGTATAAAGATCGCTTCTCAGAAGCCATCTCTCTCTCTCTGGCCTCACCTCTGTGCCCTCTACAACATGGGAGTCTGCCTGAGGAAGTGGAACACCAGCAGTTTACTTTTAAAATACTGGGGTGTTTTTACTTCGGGGCAGTGAAGATCAAAGATCGCAGGGCACGGAGAAGGTGTTTTCGTTGGTGAGCATATACTTTTCTGGCCCCTTTACAAGGCAACTTAGGATAGGTATAGGGGCAGGAATTAAGTGGGAATTTTGTTAGAACTGTGATTTTAGTCGATTTTCCCTCGTTGTTGCTGTTTCTCCCCCCACCCCCATATTTAAGTAAGATGGTTTTGCACTAACAGAAAAGTGCTATAGTGAACACTGAGTTCTGTATTGAAACTGTATTAAAAGGGGTGTTGCACCAAGCAGAGAAGTGCTGTGGTGAACACTGTGTACCTATTTTTAAAGTACTGTATTTAAAACTGTATTAAAAGGGGTGTTGCACCTAGCAGAGAAGTGCTGTGGTGAACACTGTGTAGCTTTTTTTAAAGTACTGTATTTAAAAGAGTGTTGCACTGAGCAAGGAGCGCTGTAGTGGACACTGAATGTACTGCATTAAGCAAAAGTGCTGTACCAGGCATAAGTGCTGTATCGATTAAATTTTAAGTTGTTTCTTTCTTTTGTTTCAATAAATACTGGTCTGTTTTGCACCCAAACCACGAGTCATGATTTTCTGTCTACATCGCTACCGAATAAGTCCGGCGGTCAGAACCAGGAATAGGGGAGCGCTTCAAAACCGCACGGGGGTCCCTGGAGCAGCTCAGAGGCTTCTGACTGGCCAGAGACAAATAACCCCAACCCCGCTAGTGTTAATTCCTATACCTGGTAAAACCGCACCAGACCATTCGCATAATTTTCCAATGCTCCAGGCTTGTGTCTCATGAGGTGCCAATTGTACCAGGACTGCATGGTCGGGTAGCTGGTGGCCAGTGTAGGGCTGCTGGCCATTCAGTGTATGGCATGCACTTTCCCAGGGAAGAAGCATCGGTGGGGTACAGGTGGCACGGTGGACAGGGTGGCATGTGGCTGCGAGGCACTGGATAAAGTTGGCAGGGTGGCCGAGGTCCATGGTGCCTGCTTTTTAAAAACAGTTAAATGGCAGATTCCCCGCATGACATATTCCGAATAGGTGCTGGGATGTTGGAGAGCTGCTTAGGCACTCCAGCCTCATTTGCAATGAAGTCACGGGCTGAATGAGCCTCCAAAGTAACTTGTACAGTGGCTCACAACATTTTTGCAATTGTCCCCTGCATTGGGGAAAGCTGAACACCTCAGGCCTCTGCATTTGATTTTCCAAAAAGTGGACACCGAATGTGCTTCAGTAGATTGAGTACCCAGTATCGTATTATCTATTGGAAACTGCCTCAAGGATATCCAGCTTCATTTTGACTTAACAAGCGGCAAATAAGGACAGAGACGGAAAAAGATAAAGGGTGAATATTTTCAACTGATCGCTGGATTCAGCTAGAGGTCTAGGAGGTAAAAAGAGCAGTGTGCCAACTATGCTGAATTATGCCGGCTCCTTCCGTAAGATATAAATATTGCACCAAATTTTAGCATTCTGATCATGTGTGAACTAGAGAAAACCTTTGCTGAGAAAATAGTTAGAATCAGCAGGTTGATAGCAGTGGTTCCTGAGGGTTAAAGTTCGACTCAAACCTTACTCTTTGGTGCTGCATCGTATAAGGTAGTTTACATCCTTATTCATTCGGTCTTGCCAACGGTGACCTTGTGCGTATGGGTTCAGTGGAGGATAATACAGCGGCAGTGGTGCAATTTTATCTTGCAAGTCCCTTTTATTTCACAAGTGATAAAGGCCACATTAATCACAGACTCCGTAGCGAGGTAAAAGATAGATTACCACTACTCTGCGATCTGTTCTTCTACTGCATGTGCCACTTTAAAAAACAAAATGAAAGAGGAATTGGTGAAATATGTTATTGCTATCTAACTGTGCGAAGATCACATCACTAGTTTTTAGACACAGGAAAGAAAGTGTGTTCTCTATTCATCTGGACCTAAACACATTCCACTTTGTTCCCTTGCTTATTAATGCAACATATTATTAAAACTATGATTGTGTTGATTTTCCCCTTACATTTTTGATCCTTTTGATTAAAGAACTTTGAGAAAATCCGAACATCAAGTCTGCATATTTGCATAGACCGGTAAGCCTGACATCGGTAGTGGGGAAAATGCTAGAGTCCATTATAAAAGATGTAATAGCAGAGCACTTGGAAAACAGTGACAGGATCAGACTAAGTCAACATGGATTAACAAAAGTTAAATCATGCTTGACTAATCTACTGGAATTTTTTGAGGATGTAACTGGTAGAACAGATAAGGAAGAACCAGTGGATGTGGTGTATTTGGATTTTCAGAAGGCTTTTGTTAAGCTCCCGCATAAGAGACTAGCATGCAAATTTAAAGCACATGGGATTGGGGGTAAGGTACTGACTTGGATTGAGAACTGGTTGGCAGACAGGAAACAAAGAGTTGGAATAAACGGGTCTTTTTCCGAGTGGCAGGCAGTGACTAGTGGGGTACCGCAGGGATCGGTGCTAGGACCCGAGTTATTCACAATATATATTAATGATCTAGACGAGGGAACTAGATGTAATATCTCCAAGTTTGCAGACGACACAAAGCTGGGTGGGCGTGTGTGCTTTGAGGATGATGCAGAGTAACTCCAGTATGATTTGGACAGGTTGGGTGATTGGGCAGATGCATGGCAGATGCAGTATAACGTGGATAAATGCGAGGTTATCCACTTTGGTGGCAAAAACAGGAAGGTGTATGTTGTGTCTGTGTATAATAAGACACAGACTGCAGGAGAACGGTACAACAGGTGTTTACTCAACGTGGCTCACACGGGAACTGATCTGTACAGATTACTACTCAGTGCTATATACAGGTGTGGTCACTGCTGGTACTGCAGTATACATGAGCTGTAAAAGCTGGTTCCCCCCTTAAAGGTATATACATTACAATTCCTCCCCTTTTAGATTAACAGTACCATAACACTCATTTAACAATTAAATATCAAACTAATTATAATTAACACTTTCAACATGCAACATTAGCTGAAAATAGTCTATTTATATATTCAGTCTTTGGGGAGGCTTCCTGATCCTTTCTGGATAGCGCCTTTCCCGAGTGTCTTGCTCTTGGCGTGGAGGCGATTCTGGCCCCCTGTCGTCGGTTGGTTCATCAGCTTCCAACGCTACTGTTTCTGGGGTAGATGCGACCTGTACGTCGGGTGCATCACCAGGTACGTATGGGCGAGGCATGGGGTTGACTTGTTCCTGTGACTTTAGGATCTGGTCAGCATGGCATCTCACGATGCTCTCCCCAACGTCCACTGTGTACATTAGTGGGCCCTGCCGTGTGCATATTGTTCCTGGCTGCCATTTTTCAGTTCGGTAGTCGCTGGCCAAGACTGGCTGCCCTACATTGAAGCTCCTTGTTGGCTTCTCATGGTAGTGCTGGAATTGCTTACTCTCAACATCTCTTCGTACGTTTGGTCTGAGCAAATCCAGGCGAGATCTTAACCTTCAGTTAAAGAACATCATGGCTGGGGCCTGGTTGGTGACTGCATGTGTCGCATTCCAGTAGGCGAACAAGAAATTGTCCACCTTGTGCTGCAGCGGAATGTTGTCATTGTACATAGATTTTATTGCCTTCTTAAAGGTTTGTACAAACCCCTCAGCCAATCCATTTGTGGCTGGATGATATGGGGCGGATGTGTAATGCCTTACCCCATTCTTTTTCAAGAACCTCCGGAACCCTTCAGGCACAAACTGTGGTCCGTTGTCGGAGCAAATCTGTTCTGGCAAGACATTCCTGGCAAAAATGGTCCGTAGGACTGCAATAGTTTTCTCCGTGGTGGTGGAGGACATTTTGATGACCTCAGGCCATTTCGAGTGCGCATCTACTGCTATTAAAAACATTGAGTCCATGAATGGTCCAGCAAAATCAATATGCACCCGTTGCCATGGAGATGAGGGCCACTCCCATGGGTGTAGAGGGGCCTGTGGTGGTGCATTTTTGACTTTCTGGCATCCTGAGCAGTTCTTGGTCAGGTCCTCGATTTGTTTATCGATTCCCGGCCACCACACATAAGCCCTGGCTAGGCTTTTCATTTTTACCCCTCTCAGATGACCCTCATGAAGTTCATTGAGCACTCTATCCCTTAACTTGGGTGGAATTACCACTTGGGATCCACACATCAAGGTCCCCCGGCACACTGACAGCTGTTCTCTCCTTGTCGAGAATGCTGGCAACAGTGAGTCACCATGTGCTGGCCATCCCTTCACCGTCAAATCATATACCCGAGACAGTGTCGAGTCCTTTCGGGTTTCCTTTTCGATACAAGCGTTAGTTACCGGTCGGTATTTAACTATAGTCGAATGGAATATTTCGACAGGATCCACTGCTGGTGCTTCCTCCGCAGTAGGCAGTGGCAGGCGTGATAGCCCATCAGCATTTCCATGCTGTTTCGTGCCCTTATATTCAATCTCATAGTGGTGCGTCCCTAGAAAAAGTGACCATCTTTGTAGTCGTTACGCAGTCATCACCGGAACGCCCTTCTTCAGGTTAAAAATGGAGACAAGAGGCTGGTGATTAGTCAGCAAGGTGAATTTCTGCCCGTGCAGATAGTGATTGAAGTTTTTCACTCCCCACACTAGGCTGAGGGCCCCCCTGTCAATCTGGGCGTAGTTACGCTCGGCTGAGGTTAGTGATCGTGACGCAAAGGCTATTGGCCTCTCTGAGCCGTCCGAGAATTTGTGCGACAGCACCGCTCCAATGCCGTAGGGTGACGCATCACATGCCAACCGAATTGGTAATGCCGGGTTGTAATGGGCCAATACTTCTTTCGATGTGATTAGTGTTTTGCTCTTCTGAAAAGCTCGTCTACATTCGTCACTCCACTTCCATGGCACCCCAGTTTGCAGTAGGTTGTTCAGTGGGTGTAGTATTGTAGACAAATTTGGCAAGAACTTATGGTAGTAGTTTACCAGCCCGAGGAACGACCTCAGTTGTGACACATTTTCCAGTGCTGGAGCCTTGACTACTGCCTCAATCTTCTCTGGTGACTTATGTAACCCCTCTTTATCGATAATGTGGCCACAATACGAGATCTGTTTTCTAAAAAACTCGCATTTGGGGCGGTTAGCTCGGAGCCAATATTCCTGCAATCTAGTGAGCACCTGCTCCAGGTTGGCAAGGTGATCACTGTCATTTTCGCCCGTGACCAGGATGTCGTCCAAATAACACTGGGTCCCTGGGATCCCTTGCAGGACTTGTTCCATGGTCCTCTGCCAAATAGCCGGAGCTGATGCTACCCCGAATACCAGCCGGTTGTATTGGTAGAGACCTTTACGGGTGTTGATTGTGAGGTATTTTTTTGATGCTTCTTCTACCTCCATTTGCAGATACGCCTGAGCCAGATCAATCTTAGTGAAGCGTTTCCCTCCAGATAGCGAGGCGAAAATATCTTCAATCCGCGGAAGTGGATATTGTATGGTGTGAAGGATCAGGTTCACTGTTACCTTAAAGTCCCCACAGATGCGAACCTTCCTTGGTTCCCCAGGCGTGCTGCTCAACGACTTTTTCATCACAGGGACGATGGGTGTAGCCCACTCGCTCCAGTCTACCTTGGACAGTACACCTGAACGTTCCAGACTCTCCAGCTCTGCTTCGACGGCTGGACGGATCGCATAAGTTACCGGTCTGGCCTTAAAAAATTTTGGGCTTGCGTTTTCTTCAATTTTAGTTGTTGCTGTCATGCCTTTTAGTGTTCCGAGTCCTTGCTGGAACACTTATTTCGCGTCAGTTAGGATCTTTGACAGTCGCCCAGGTGTGACATCGTCATCCTTTTTGTCAGCCAGTCAGTGCCTGTATGGAATGCCAATCCAGTTGTATATTCCGGATCCATTCATGTCCCAGTAATGGTGGTCCTCCATCTTGCAATACATACACGTCTAGTTTTGGTGTTTCCTTACCGTTATATATAACGGTCACCCTTATTTTTCCTTTGGGGTAGACTTTTTGCCCCATGTATGTCTTCAAAATAATTTTTGTGTCTCTCAAGGGTATGTTTGAGAATAGCCGCTCGTAGTCCCGTCGGTTTATGACTGTTAGGGCTGATCCTGTGTCCAATTCCATCTTTACCTGGACTCCTGCTATCTTGAGAGTGACCCAAATGGTTTGGTGATCCTCCGTTGTGATCACATTATGTAGTTTCAGACAACTCAGTTCCCTGCTTTCGGAGTCGTTATCACGCTTTTGTTCATCTGAACTATTCTCCGTCATCTTATGTACCTTCTTGTACTTTCCTTTGGTAGGTTTCTTATTGCTGGTTTTCTTTCCCGACCTGCAGACTCGTGCTTTGTGTCCTACTTTTCCACACTGTCTGCACACTTTGTCTTTGAACCAGCAATCATCCTGGTCGTGTGTTGTTCTGCTGCAGCGATAGCACTTCTCTGTTCTGTATGACATTTCGTTTGTGCCATATTCTTGCGGTCTCTGTTATATCTCTGCAGCGCCCCGTGCTGCTGTTTCATATGATACCGCAATGCTGAAAGCCTTTTCCAGCGTAAGGTCCTTTTCAGATTAAAGCCGTTTCTGTGTTCCTTCACTTTGAAGCCCACACACAAACTTGTTCCTTAAAGTATCTGCCAGTCCCGCTCCAAACTGGCAGTGTTTCGATAGTTTGCGCAGTTCTGTTAAATAATCAGCATTGCTTTCATCATTATGCTGGTTCCGTTTGTGAAACTTGAATCTTTCTGCTATCAGCAGCGGTGTGGGGTTTAAATGTTCCTGTAGTATCGTTACTATGTCTTCAAAATTTTTTTCCATTGTCTTCGCTGGGGTTATTGATTTCGTAATAACCCATACGTCTTTGCACCCATTAAATTTAACAATACCGACGCTTTCTTGTCATCTGACACCTGATTTGCCTTGCAGTATACCTCTATTCGTTCGACATATGTAGTCCAATCTTCGACTTCATTGTCAAACGCTGTGATACTGCCACTCTTCGGCATTTTGGGTGTGGTTTAAAATGGCGTCTCCCAATGGCTTAAAATGGCGTCTCCCGCGCTTTCCTTCCTCCCCCGCTGCTGCCAACGCCACTCCCGGCAGTTCTCGTGGCAATGGCAGCGCCCTGTTGGTTTCGCGCGCTTTTCCTGCGCTGCTGCCAATGCCGCTCTCGGCGGTACTCGTGGCAATGGCGGCGCCTCGCGGGTTTCTGCGCGTCTCCCTCTCCCTCTCTTCGACGCTGCTTGGCCCCTGAACACCGGCTGCGCCCTGTGCGCTCTGCCCTCTCTCTCTCTCCCCCGTCGATGCTGCTCGGCCCTTTGCTGTGCCGCTCGGTCGGGCTCTAGCCCGCTGCTGTCTGGGAAGTGTCTGCGCACTACCTGTTGCCAGCCCGTTTTGCTGGACCACCTCAACTGGAAAGCCAAGCCTGGCTCTCGACAGCCTCCCCCGCAATTCTCGAGTCTCTGCTGGATGACTGGGCAGTTGCCCGTGGTCGACGCCCATGTCTCTGGCCTTGACCTCCAATCCACTGATCTCCAGGAACGAATCCCCGGGAGGTGATGCAGAGTTGCAGGTAGGTTCGAACTTGCCTTATCGCCAATGTTGTGTCTGTGTGTAATAAGACACAGACTGCAGGAGAATGGTATAACAGATGTTTACTCAACAAGGGAACTGATCTGTGCAGATTACTAATCAGTTCTATATACAGGTGTGGTCACTGCCGGTACTGCAGTATACATAAGCTGTAAAAGATAGTTCCCCCCTTTAAGGTATATACATTACAGTGTAAGATTCACAAAATTAATATTGTCAGATAAGGGCCCTGTGGCGGAAGAAGCCTTTACTTTTAAAGACTGTTTTAAAAGAAGCCCAGAAAAGGGACACATAAAATGGCCGCCAGACCCTGTGACTAGCTTTTTGGACTCTTTAAAATGGTTCCTGCGGTCCCCAGACAGCCTTTGTGGATTCAACCCACAGTAAGTTCTGGAAGCCGTTTCTGAGTAAATGAAACCAGACACGAACACATATATATGGATTGGATGCAGATCCAGTCAGATCGGCCTGTAGATAAAGGCCATCTAAATGTTTACCCAGACAAAGGGAAACAGTTTTATATTCATAAGGGGAGCATCAAAGACCCATTAAAGACATCAAGAAGACGTTCAAAACAATGCAGGGTCATTCCAGACCAGAGATGGCCATCACCGGCCATCCCGAAAGCAGATTAAATATAACTACCCCGTTGTGATACAAGCCCGCCAAAAGTTAAACAAAGACTAACCTTGATTTGGCGGGAGATAAAGGTTTCTTTGAGAAGTATAACTGGAGTCCCAGGGTAGCCATCGGAAGCTATCAGGAAGTTATCAGGAGGCTCATCATTCTCCTTCACAGATCACCAGCTCGGAAGGATTGAAGAAGAAGAAGAACGAGGCAGCCATCAAGAAGGTGATTCGAGCCTGCGTCCCGCTCCGGGGTAACCATCGGGAGATTGTCGACAAACCCCGGGCCGCTGACGAGACAAAAGGGCAACAGCCCTACAGAAGAAACCCATATGGAAATGGTAACCAGCTAGAGACCTCTCCAACCGTGGTCAAACAGATGGTCTCCGTCCCCGCCGACGTCCAGACCTGCCAGTGTCCAGCCTGCCCGTGACCTTCACCTCGAGAGAGAGAGAGAGAGAGAGAGAGAGAGAGAGAGAGAAGTGTGGCACAGCTCACTGTGGCTCCACTGACCACGCAGAAACAGGACGCCTGAGGGGATCAAAACGCAGACGTGTTTCAAAACTCTATAACTTTCCAACTGAATTGGTGAGCATGTTTCTGGCCCTTCATAATCGGATCTAGATAGGTTTAAGGGGGTGGGCATTTTGGGTAAAATTAACATGAGTTGTTGTCCCTTGATGTTCCGTGTGTTTCCCCATTTCATGATGACGTTTGTAAAGTATAATATGCCTGTATCTATTTTAGTTAGTACTGTATTTTGATTTGTTTTTCCCTCCCATGTACCCTCTTATTTGCTTGCATTTGATCTGTTTTTCCTTATGCAATAAAATGTCATTTCGTTTCATTAAACTTGGTCTTTAAGAGTATTCTCTGCATTGTAGTTCCTGCATCTAACTCCAGTGTCTAGAACCTAAGGGGTGTGTGGGTCGAACCACTCAAGGTTTTACTGTGCAAGAGGGAGAGAAAGGCCTCTAGAAAGAGAAACCTCTGCGATCCAACGAGGAGAACCCCTTACAAAGGCAGATTATTATCTAAACAGCAATAGATTGGGAAAAGGGGAAGTGCAATGAGACCTGGGTGTCCTTGTGCACCAGTCGCTGAAGGTAAGCATGCAGGTGCAGCAAGAAGGCAAATGGTATGTTGGCCTTCATAGCAAGAGGATTCGAGTACAGGAGAAAGGATGTCTTGCTGCAGTTGTACAGGGCCTTGGTGAGACCACACCTTGAGTATTGTGTGCAGTTTTGTTCGCCTTATCTGAGGAAGGATGTTCTTGCCATGGAGGGAGTGCAGCGAAGATTCACCAGACTGATAGCTGGGATGGCAGGAATGACGTATGAAGAGAGATTAGGTCGATTAGGCTTATATTCGCTAGAGTTTAGAAGAATGAGAGGGGATCACATTGAAACTTATAAAATTCTAACAGAACTAGACAGACTAGATACAGGAAGGATGATCCCGATGGCTGGGGAGTCCAGAACCAGGGGTTGCAGTCTAAGGATAAGGGGTAAGCCATTTAGGACTGAGATGAGGAGGAATTTCTTCACCCAGAGAGTGGTGAACCTGTGGAATTCTCTACCACAGAAGGCAGTTGAGGTCAAATTATTAAATATATTCAAGAAGGAGTTAGATATATTTCTTAAGGCTAAAGGGGTCAAGGGATATGGGGAGAAAGCAGGGACAGGGTACTGAATTTGGATGATCAGCCATGATCTCATTAAATGGCGGAACAGGCTCGAGGGGCCGAATGGTCTACTCCTGCTCCTATCTTCTATATGTTTCGTAGTAGTTTAAAGACTGGTTGTTCTCTTGATTCACACATACTGTATTAGCTAATTTCAGTTGTCCCTGGAGTTCTAAGGAAATCATAAGTTTCAACTCAAAGGCAGCATTTGGGACACTGCAAGATCTGCTTTTCCCTCTGAAGTTTACTTCATGGTTTCTACTGCTGTCAGGTCAAAGGGTGCAATGAGACACTGCACCTCCAATCCTCAGGATAATTGAAATCACCCACAACTCACTTTTTCTTCTTATTTGTTCATGAGATGTGGACGTCGCTGGCATTTATTGCCCATCCCTAATTGCCCTTGCGAAGGTGGTGGTGAGCCGCCTTCTTGAACCGCTGTAGTCCACGTGGTGAAGGTACTCCCACAGTGCTGTTAGGGAGGGAGCCCTTAGTATAAAATAACAACAGAAAATGCTGGAACCACTCAGCAGGCTAGGCAGCATCCGTGGAGAGAGGAACAGAATTAACGTTTCAAGTCTGTGACCCTTCGTCAGAACTGGAAAAAGTTAGAGATGTAACAGGTTTTAAGCTGGTGCAGAGGCAGGGAAAGGGGGGGAGGGGAGGAAGGAACTTAAGGGACAGTCTGTTCTAGGCTGAAAGGCAGGAGAGATTAAACGTTGCAAATGGGGATGGCAGAATAATCAACAGCTGCCACCTGAAAAAAAAGGGCAGGGGTTATATTCTGAAATTGTTGAACTTAATGTTGAATCCACAAGGCCTAGTTCTTAGTATACTTCTTTGTAGCGGTTTGGTACAACTGAGTGTCTTGCTCGGCCATTGCAGAGGGCAGTTAAGAGTCAACCACATTGCTGTGGGTCTGGAGTCACATAGAGGCCAGGCCGGGTAAGGACAGCAGATTTCCTTCCCTAAAGGACATTAGTGAACCAGTTGGTAGTTTCTTGGTCACCATTACTGGTACTAGCTTTTTATTCCAGATTTAGGTAATTAACTGAATTTAAGTTCCCCAGTTGCCCTGGTGGGATTTGAATTCATGTCTCTCCAATCATTATTCAAGGTCTCTGGATTACTATTCCAGTAACATAACCACTATGCTACTGTACCCTTAATTTCCCCAGCTCTCCTCTCTCAGAATTCTCAGATTGAAAAGGTAAGCATCATTTTGGTAGCGTTCCCTCTGCACTTTCTTTTGACATTCCCAGCAACTTTTCAAAAATATAGAAAAATGTGTTGATCTCTTCCAGATACAGGCTGGGTAGCATGGTTCTTTGTTTTCGACTGGTAAATCTATTGAGTAAATCAGAAAACTCAAGCGGCAGAGCAGAAAGCATCCATTTTGCTCGGAAGCCAACACTTAGCGAGATACTTACACTTATAATCTGTTTTTTAAAAAATTACCCACTCCCAGGCACTTCATGGGCAGTGTAGATTTGAGATAATTAACCTGCTCATCTGTAACTCCACACTATAATCAATAAGGTTTTATGCTGCAAGATTGGATACACCTCTAATCTAGAAATCAGATTCCTGTTACATTATGACATGAAGGAAAAATCTATAAGAAATAATTATTTATTCAAGTTTCATTAACATCAAACACTAATTTTTAGCTTGTAATAATGTAGCACAATACATTGGTATAGATTATTTACAAATTTAATTAGTTTTGATTAGTTCTATGAACCCCTTCAACCCTTTTGTAAGAAGAACTTCTCCATTATTCCAGCAGATCCAATTACAGCTATTTGCATTCCAATTCACATTTCATCTGTCTTTCTCTTCAGATTCACTTTGACATGACTCATATCCCTTTGATGTGACTCACATCATACGGACGCATCTCTGACAAATGTGGTTTACAGGGTCATGGTGTCAAAGGGTTTGCACCAACTCAAACTGTTTTTCATTAAAATAGACTGTGCCTGCACACTTTGCATTGAATTGTAATTTTCTGCAGTAAACTTCAGGAAGCTACAATCAATTCCCCCTTTCATTTTTCTTTGGGTGCCGGCCCCTTTAAGGGGCTGTGCGACGCATTCTAAATATCGCGTAAGCGCGGTTTTTCCTACCGGTGAGCCGGCTGTGCGGGCAAAGGGAACATTGCCTACAACCGGTTTGAAACAAAATAGCTTAGGAACTCAGAGGACTTTGTGAAAAATAGCTCCTGCTAAATTTAGTTTAAGTACCATTGCAAAGCTACAAAAGCAATAATTACTATTTGTTTTAGCTACCATAAGTCAAGCACTAAGCATACTAAACTTTTATTTATAAGTGGCCTGGTGTGTGTCTATAAAGGGTGATTCTGTGATGATAAACAAAAAATCAGCGACTAAGCACCCAAGATTTCCCAACGTGTGTTCACTTTGAGTGCTGCTTCCCCATGGGAATTCCAGCGAGGGCCCCGATTTTAACTCCAGGTGGATTCCCCCGCTCAGGCCCAAGTTAAAATTACAGTCGGGTCTCAATGATGTCATCGGGCCGCAAGGTGCCTATGTAAAGAAGGACCCCGTTGGCTCCGGGCGCCTGTCCTCATTGCCTGCTCAGGAGAGGCAGGTTAAAATTGCAGATGTTGTGATCATGGCAGCTTTCAGACAGGCAAGAGCCAGGGGCGATTTTAACTGCCCCACCCGCCAGGTTTCTGCTGAGCGAGTAGGGTTAAAATCATCTGTGCCGGCTCCTTTCTGGAGGTCTTCAGAACTATTCCCAATAAACATAGAAACATAGAAGATAGGAGCAGGAGTAGGCCATTCGGCCCCTCGAGCCTGCTCCGCCATTTAATGAGATCATGGCTGATCATCCAAATTCAGTACCCTAAGAAGCTTAACAACTTCTATGCTCGCTTCGACAGGGACAACAAGGAGCGGCTACCAAAGCCTTGCCACCCCTGGAAGACCAGGTGCTCACTCTGTCGACCTCCAACGTAAGGGGAGTTCTACGCGGAGTGAACACACGAAAGGCTGCTGGACTGGATAGCATCCCTGGACGGGTACTCAAGGAATGTGCTGATCAGCTGGCTGATGTCTTCACCGCCATCTTCAATCTGTCATTGGCCCAGGCAGTAGTCCCTACATGCTTCAAGACCGCTACCATTATTCCTGTGCCAAAACAAACGGCTGTGACATGCCTGAACGACTATTGACCTGTCGCACTCACACCCATCATAATGAAGTGTTTCGAGAGACTGGTCCTGGCTCACATCAAAGCCAGTGTTCCCGCCTCTCTTGACCAATACCAGTTTGCCTATCATGCAAACAGATCAACGGAGGATGCAATCACAACTGCTCTACACTCGGCACTGAATCACTTAGATGGTAAGGAGACCTACATCAGAATGCTGTTCATAGACTACAGCTCAGCATTCAACACTATCGTCCCCAACAAGCTGGCCACCAAACTCCAAACTCTTGGCCTGAACACTTCCCTCTGCAGCTGGACCCTGGACTTCCTAACAAACAGACCCCAGTCTGTCAAATTAGGTAACCACACCTCCCCCCCCCGACCCTGAACACGGGGGCCCCACAAGGATGTGTGCTGAGCCCCCTCCTCTACTCCCTCTTCACCCACGACTGTGTGGCTGTTCATGGTTCCAACACCATCATCAAGTTTGCGGATGATACCACGGTAGTAGGCCAGATCACCAACAACGATGAGTCAGCCTACAGGGAGGAGGTCCAGCATCTCGTGAAGTGGTGCGCCGATAACAACCTGGCCCTTAACATCAAGAAAACCAAAGAAATCATTGTGGACTTCAGGAAGTCTAAAGGCGGAAGTCACAGCCCCATCCACATCAATGGGGCTGTGGTGGAAAGGGTGGACAGCTTTAAGTTCCTCAGAGTCCACATCACGGAAGACCTCTCCTGGTCCCTCAATACCTCCTCTCTGGTGAAGAAGGCCCAGCAGCGCCTATATTTCCTAAGGAGGCTGAAGGGATGTAACCTGTCACCCCGATCCTCTCTAACTTTTACCGCTGCACAATAGAGAGCATCCTGACAAACTGTATCACTGTATGGTATGGCAGCTGTAGCTACTATGACCGGAAAGCCCTGCAGCGGGTAATCAAAACTGCCCAACGCATTACCGGCACCCGGCTACCAACCATAGAACACATATACCAGAAACATTGTTTACGGAGGTCACGGTCCATCATCAAAGACCCTACCCACCCCAGCCACAGTCTGTTCGCCCTCCTGCCATCTGGGAGACGCTACAGATGCATTCGCACCCGTACGACCAGATTTAGGAACAGCTTCTTTCCCAGGGCTGTCATCCTACTGAACTCCACAAATAAACTCTGAAGCCTGCACATCTGCCAATGCACTTTAATATGGTGATGTTTATGTTAATGTATTACAAGCCAAATGTATGTTGAATGTTTAAATGTCTTAATCAAAATGTACACTCTCGGGAGCCGCAAGCCTACATTTCGTTGTATTGCACTTGTGCACTAACAATGACAATAAAGTTGATTTGATTTGATTTGATTTGATTTGTCCCTGCTTTCTCCCCATTTCCCTTGATCCCTTTAGCCTTAAGAAATATATCTAAATCCTTCTTGAGTATATTCCCAATGCTTCACTCTATCCCCACACCATTGTACCTTGATTTACTTCAAATATTTACCCAATTTACCCTCAAAAGATGCAGGTCTATGCAGTCTTCCTTGTGTTCTGCCAGCGTCCCACTGGAGTTATGGCAGGAACCTCTGGTGTTTCAGGCTCCGTCGGGTTACCCTGGGTGGGTCTTGCACAGTTGGCTTCAAACCAAATGTAAAACTGGCAGGACTCGCTAAGATTGACAACCTAAAAGACTTGCTTGGGTCTTTCACAAGCGTCTTGGCTGATGGTCTTAGTAAGTCCAGGTACGTTGGCATTTAGTTTACAGCCACAGGCACAACAGTTGTATTTAGGGAAACTGGAGGAATTAGCATGGATCCTGTGCAAAATAAAAGCACCAGCTGATAAAATCCTGCAAAATACTCCTAGCAACCATCTCCTTTTTTAAATATTCAGTAACATTCATTTTCCTCCAATCTACAAATAAGGCCCCAGTGAAAATGAAACTCTACCAGTGGTTAGAATGTGGAACTCGCTACCACAGGGAGTGGTTGAGGCGACCAGCATAGGTGCATTTAAGGGGAAGCGAGATAAGCACATGAGGGAGGAAGGAATAGAATGATATGTTGATGGGGTGAGCTGAAGAGGGGTGGGAGGAGGATCATGTAGAGCATAAACACTGGCATAGACCTGTTAAATAAAAAATAAGACTTGCATTTATATAGCACCTTTCACGACCACCGGATGTCTCAAAGCGCTTTACAGCCAATAAAGTACTTTTGAAGTGGAGTCACAGTTGTAATGTAGGAAACGCGGCATTCAATTTGCACACAGCAAGGTCCCACAAACAGCAATGTGATAATGACCAGACAATCTGTTTTTGTTATGTTGGTTGAGGGATAAATATTTGCCAGCACACCAGGGTGAACTCCCCTTCGAAATAGTGCTGTGGAATCTTTTATGTGCACCCAAGAGGGCAGACGGGCCTCAGTTTAACATCTCATCGAAAGACAGCACCTCAAACAGTGCAGCACTCCCTCAGTACTGCCCTGGAATGTCCAGCCTAAATCTTTGTGCTCAAGTCTCTGGAGTGGGACTTAAACCCACAACGCTCTGATTCAAGGAGCAAGGGTGCTACCCACTTAACCACAGCTGACACAATGTAGCAACAATGATGTAATCAGTATCAGAAACATGGTCTACCCCTGTACTGGAGATGGGTACAACATGCAAGGGTTTAGTGCATTCAGGAAGGATATGTTAGACAGGTAGGTAGGTAGATGGTATGTTGGCCTTCATTACAAGAGGATTTGAGTACAGGAGCAAGGATGTCTTACTACAGTTATACAGGGCCTTGGTGAGACTACACCTGGAGTACTGTGTGCAGTTTTGGTCTCCTTACCTAAGAAAGGATATACTTGCCATAGAGGGAGTGCAGTGAAGGTTCACCAGACTGATTCCTGGGATGGCAGAACTGTCGTATGAGAAGAGATTGGGTCGACTAGGCCTGTATTCACTAGAGTTTAGAAGAATGAGAGGGGATCTCATTGAAACATATAAAATTCTGACAGGGCTAGACAGACTGGATGCAGGGAGGATGTTTCCCCTGGCTGGGGGGGTCTAGAATGAGGGGTCACAGTCTCAGGATACGGGGTAGGACATTTAGGACTGAGATGAGGAGAAATCTCTTCACTCAGTGGGTGGTGAACCTGTGGAATTCTCTACCACAGAAGGCTGTGGAGGCCAAGTCACTGAATATATTTAGGAAGAATGTAAGAAATCACACAACACCAGGTTATAGTCCAACAGCTTTATTTGAAATCACAAGCTTTCGGAGCGCTGCTCCTTCATCAGGTGAAGTGGAGAAATGCATAAAAACACAGCTTATATAGTCAGAGAATCATGTCAGATGTTTACAGGTAATCTTGCCAACTGCCATTTATCACGCCTCGGCAGAGAGATAATCACAGCAATCAAAGGTGTGAATGGTGTCCAAACAGGTCAGTCAGGAAAACATTACATCAAAGAACAATGAGGTGGGGTCACAAGGGGTCAAATATTGCAGATGCTGGGGTCTGTATGAAAAACAAATAAGCAGACAAAAAACATTTTTTTTTGCTGGAAATCACAGCAGGTCCGGCTGCATCTGTGTAGAGAGAACAAGCCAATGTCGACTCGAGTCTGGATGACCCTGCGTCAGGTGGGGTTACATGTAGCGTGACATGAACCCAAGATCTCAGTTGAGGCCGTCCTCATGGGTGCGGAACTTGGCTATCAGTTTCTGCTCGGCGATTTTGCGTTGTCGTGTGTCTCGAAGGCCGCCTTGGAGAATGCTTACCCGAAGATCGGAGGCTGAATGTCCGTGACTGCTGAAGTGTTCCCCAACTGGGAGGGAACACTCCTGCCTGGTGATTGTTGCGCGGTGTCCGTTCATCCGTTGTCGCAGTGTCTGCATGGCCTCGCCGATGTACCATGCTCCGGGGCATCCTTTCCTGCAACGTATGAGGTAGACAACGTTGGCCGAGTCACATGAGTATGTACCATGTACCTGGTGGGTGGTGTCCTCACATGTGATGATGGTTTCTGTGTTGATGATCTGGCATGTCTTGCAGAGGTTGCTGTGGCAGGGTTGTGTGGTGTCGTGGTCGCTGTTCTCCTGAAAGCTGGGTAATTTGCTGCGAACAATGATCTGTTTGAGGTTAGGCGGCTGTTTGAAAGCGAGTAGTGGAGGCGTGGGGATGGCCTTAGCGAGGTGTTCGTCGTCATCAATGACATGTTGAAGGCTGCGAAGAACATGGCGTAGTTTCTCCGCTCCGGGGAAGTACTGGACGATGAAGGGTACTCTGTTGGTTGTGTCCCGTGTTTGTCTTCTGAGGAGGTCTATGCGATTTTTCGCTGTGGCCCGTTGGAACTGTCGATCGACGAGTCGAACATCATATCCCGTTCTTACAAGGGCATCTTTCAGTGTCTGTAGGTGTCCATCATGTTCCTCCTCGTCTGAGCAGATCCTGTGTAGTCGCAGGGCTTGTCCATAGGGGATGGCTTCTTTAACGTGGTTGGGGTGGAAGCTGGAGAAGTGAAGCATCGTGAGGTTGTCCGTGGGCTTGCGGTAGAGTGAAGTGCTGAGGTGTCCGTCTTTGATGGAGATTCGTGTGTCCAGGAATGAAGCCGATTCTGAGGAGTAGTCCATGGTGAGTTTGATGGTGGGATGGAACTTGTTGATGTTATCGTGTAGTCTTTTCAGTGATTCTTCGCTGTGGATCCATAGGAAGAAAATGTCGTCGATGTATCTGGTGTATAGCGTTGGTTGGAGATCCTGTGCAGCAAAGAAGTCTTGCTCGAACTTGTGCATGAAGATGTTTACGTATTGGGGTGCGAATTTGGTCCCCATGGCTGTTCCGTGTGTTTGGGTAAAGAACTGGTTGTCGAAGGTGAAGACATTGTGGTCAAGGATGAAGCGGATGAGTTGTAGGATGGCGTCTGGAGATTGGCTGTTGTTGGTGTTGAGTACTGAGGCTGTCGCAGCGATGCCGTCATCGTGGGGGATACTGGTGTAGAGTGCCGAGACGTCCATCGTGGCGAGGCGTGTTCCTGGTTCAACTGGTCCGTGGGTGCTGAGTTTCTGTATGAAGTCTGTAGTGTCACGACAGAAGCTGGGGGTTCCCTGTACGATGGGTTTCAGGATGCCCTCGACATATCCAGAGAGGTTCTCACACAGGGTTCCATTGCCTGATGCGATTGGACGTCCGGGTGTGTTGGCTTTGTGTATCTTTGGGAGGCAGTAGAAGTCTCCCATGTGGGGAGTACGTGGGAAGAGAGCATGTAGGATGCTTTGAAGGTCTGGATCGAAGGTCTTGATCAGTCTGTTGAGTTGGCGGGTGTGTTCTTTGGTCGGATCTGCGGGTAACTGTCTGTAGTGTTCCTGGTTGTCCAGTTGTCAGTATACTTCTTTGCAATAGTCAGTTCTGTTCTGTATGACGATGGCGCCTCCTTTGTCTGCTGGTTTGATGACGATGTTGCGGTTGGTCTTGAGAGCGTGGATGGCATTGCGTTGTTCTCGGGTGACATTCTGGACTGTCTTGTGAGTGCGGCTGATGAATCTGGCGATGATGCATCTCCTGACAGCTTGAGCATACATGTCAAGCTTAGGGCAGCGACCCTCCGGAGGGGTCCAATTTGACTCTTTCTTCTTCGGTTGCTGCACTGCGGATCCCTCTGTCTGCTGTTCTGGATCATTGATTGTCTCATTGGGTTCGCTGCTGACATCTTGGGATTTGTGGAAGAATTCCCGGAGTCTCATTCTCCTGATGAATTCTTCTGTGTCTGCCGCGAGACCGATGGGGTCCATTTTGGTGGTGGGGCAGAAATTGAGCCCTCGGCTGAGAACTTCAATTTCGTCTGGTTGAAGGGCGTGGTCAGACAGGTTGACGATGGATTTCTCTGTGGTTTCAACCGTGGTACCAGGGGAGGCTTGGTTGCTGCTGCTGGTGATGCCGAGTTTCTCAAGCTTCCTGTTCTTGGTGTGCATGTAGGTAGCGTAGTTCCGTTGCCTTGTTTGTTTGGCGGTGTCTCGAAGCTGGTCTGCTGTGTCCTGAGCATAGGCTGAGAACATGGACTCCCTCTCGGTTTTGAGGTTGCGGCGTCTGCTGTAGAGCTGGTGTATGAGATGGTTGAGGAGTGTGCGAGAGGTACGACGGCAGAGTCTCTCAGCGTAGTCTGTGTTGTAGGTCGACTTGAGTGGGTTCGTGATCTGTAGTCCTTTCGGGATCTTGTCTGCTTTCTTGCATCTCTGTAGAAACTTGATGTCTGTGTCGATATGCGCGATCTTCTTGGAGATCCTCTCCACTTTGAGCCGGCAGTTTGTGGTGTCGATAGTAGCCATGGTGTGGAGATGCCGGAGTTGGACTGGGGTGGACAAATGTAAGAAATCACACAACACCAGGTTATAGTCCAACAGCTTCACCTGACGAAGGAGCAGCACTCCGAAAGCTTGTGATTTCAAATAAAGCTGTTGGACTATAACCTGGTGTTGTGTGACTTCTTACATTTGTCCACCCCAGTCCAACTCCGGCATCTCCACACCACATTTAGGAAGGAGATAGATAGATTTCTAGACACAAAAGGCATCAAGGGGGATGGGGAGAGAACAGGAATATGGTATTGAGATAGAGGATCAGCCATGAGCATATTGAATGGCGGAGCAGGCTCGAAGGGCCGAATAGCCTACTCCTGCTCCTATTTTCTTTTCTATGTTTCTAGAGTAGCTCTATATATTAGGCACACCTGAGAAGTAAAGATAGTATACCTACTGTTACAGAATAAGTTTCCCAGCAAGCCGGACAAGCTAACATGGAAAGTGAGCAAAGATAAACCTTGGGCCCTTGCTATAGAACACCAGGTGAAAACAAAGAGGAGGAAAAGTTACCCAATGAAGAAATAAGGAAGGTACAAGCAAATAGAAAGGTCACACTAATGGGAAATGATAACAACTTATTATAAAGTGGCTCAAAAATAGAGAAAATATACTGCTCGACTTACAATATGGGGGCGATTGTAACCCTACCTGCCCTGCAGAAACGAGCGGGTAGCTGGTTAAAATTGCTCAGGTTAATTAACTGCTCTGAACCTGCTGGAATCCAACTGGTTAGATTTACACATGCTTGCCTGAACAAGGGGCAAGAACACCTGGCCAAAGGCAGTGGGGTTCCTTTTAACATCTGCATGCCAAGCTATTTTAACTCGGCAGCCTGAGTAGGAAGCGACAGCGAGTTTGTCACCAGACCAATCTGTAGTGTATGTAACTGTTCCACCTTTAAGAGAACTATTTTAAGGGTTGCACTACTTTATCTTGGCTGCTGTATACTGTAATACCGGTGGTGACCACACCGGTATATAAGTGCTGTGCAATGATTTATTGGGCAGTTCCGCCCTGACCTTCAACTAGTAAAGACCTGTTAAAGTTTACTCTTGTGGTCTGTGTAGTAATTCGCAATATAACACACAGACTTAACAGTGGCGACGATACGATCTTACCCTGCGGCAGAGATACATCCAAGGCAGTTTAACGGGCGTCGAGAGGAGGCATCCGCCCTCATCATTCTGCTGAGAAAAGACTCGGGTCTGCAGAGCAAAGGAAGAAGGAAGAATTCTGACACGAAGCCTTCCATCAGCAACAGGTAGTGATCGTCCCTTCTATCACGGTGGTGGGTGAGCCGATCAGCGACGAGCAGCAAGTCGGCCACGTTGACTGTGAGTAGGGGAGAAAATAAAAAAACGGAGGATAAAAGGGCGGAGAACTCGACCACGGCCGGGGACAAGAGCCGGACAGAAGTCGGGGCCAGAGGCGCTGAGACTGGGGCAAGGTAAGGCACGGAAGCCGCGGTGACTGCAAACGCAGCCGGTGTGAGAGACCGGGTTGCAAGCGGGCTGGGAGACGCAACAGCGTCGAGAGAGAGCTCGACTGCGACCGGTGAAAAAGGCCGGGCAGCTACCGAGGCCGCGAGGCGCAGCGACCGGGATGATCGTAAGGCGCGGGAGAAAATAAATAAAAAAAACGCGGAGAACTCAGCCGCAGCTGGGGGGGAAAGGACCGGACTGCAAGAGGGGCTGGGAGGCACGATTGCAAACCGCTGGGGAGGGCGAACGCAGCAATACGGCAATCGCCATTACAGCCAGCGGGGGAGAAAGGCAAACGCGGGAAGCCATCATTTTTGTAGGCGGGGGAAGAAGACGAGCGCGGGAAGGAGCGCGGGAAGCCACCATTTTCGTAGGCGGGGGAAGAAGACGAGCGCGGGAGACCGCCATTTTGTAAAAAAAAAAAATAACAATTCTTTTGTTTCTCAAGAAGATCGCGAGGATGCCTAAGCGTGGTAACATCAACGATTTCGATCCCGATGTGGAAGATTGGGCCACGTATGTAGAACGCATAGAGATATATTGTAAGGCAAATAAAATATCAGATGAAGATAAAGCACTAACCTTACTAAACTCAATGGGTGCGAAGACATACGGGCTATTGAAGCATCTTCTATCACCAGCTAAACTGGCAGATCAGACTTTCGCTAATATTGTTGCTGTCCTGAAGAATCATTTGAACCCCACACCGCTGATGTTAGCGGAACGATTTAAATTTTATGCGAGAACGCAACTGAAAGAGGAAAGCAACGCGGAGTATTTAATTGAACTGCGCAAGCTAGAGAAATACTGTCAGTTTGGGGAAAGCCTGACAGAGGCACTGAGAGACAAATTCGTGTGTGGATTGTCGAAAGAAGGAACACAAAAGCGGTTGCTTGAAGAGAATGATCTTACACTTGATAAGGCTGTCACTATTGCAGCATTGCATGAAGCCACAGCGAGAGGCACCGCGGAAATGCAGCTGAAGGCAGCGGTACTCAGCATAGATCAAATGGCTTCGGGTACAACGAAATGTTATCGTTGTGGGAAGACAACACACGATCAGAACCAATGCTGGTTTAAAAACCAGGAATGTAGGAAATGTGGCAAGCTTGGTCACATAGCTAAAGTATGCCGGTCAGGAAAGAAGACCAGCAACAAAAAGTCACCACAGGAAAAGTGCAGAAAGGTACATAAGGTGGCTGAGAAGAGTTCGGATGAACAGAATTCGGATTCAGACTCCAACAGCAAGGAACTGGGTAGTCTGAGAATTCACAACGTGAGTAAGGAAGCTGACCGACAAACTATCTGGGTCACACTGCAGATAGCAGGAGTCCAAGTGAAGATGGAATTGGACACCGGATCGGCGTTGACGATCATGAATAAGCAAGATTACAAAAAGTTATTCAAACATATTCCCCTATGGGATACGGAGATAGTATTGCAGACATACACGGGGCAAAAAGTATACCCCATCGGAAAGATAAAAGTCAAGGTGATACACAAGGGCAAAGAACACCAAGGAATGGACTTATATGTACTACCTGAGGGAGGTCCACCACTTCTGGGATGGGAGTGGATCAGGAAAATAAATATGGACTGGCACTCCCTAAACGCGATAACGGTAGATTCCGGAAAAGGAGATGTCAAACCTGAACGATTGTCTAGAATATTGGATGAGGCTAAAGAGGTGTTCCAACAGGGACTGGGAACACTGAGAGGAATTAAGGCAAAAATCAAGATTGCAGAACATGCAAACCCAAAATTTTTCAAAGCCAGACCGGTACCGTATGCGATACGACCAGCTGTGGAAGCTGAGCTGGAAGGGCTGGAACGTTCAGGAGTACTGTCTAAGGTGGACTGGAGTGAGTGGGCCACGCCAATTGTTCCCGTCATGAAGCGTTCATCGAGTAACAAGCCAGGGGAACCGGGGAAGGTCCGCATCTGTGGAGACTTCAAGATCACAGTTAATCCGGTGCTTCACACGGTGCAATATCCGCTTCCGCGGATTGAGGATATCTTTGCTTCATTGTCTGGTGGGAAACGCTTCACCAAGATAGACCTGGCGCAAGCGTACTTACAGATGGATGTTGAGGAAGAGTCGCGCCAGTATCTCACAATCAGCACGCACAGAGGCTTGTATCGATATAATAGACTGGTTTTTGGAGTGGCTTCGGCTCCGGCAATTTGGCAGAGGGCCATGGAGCAGGTATTACAGGGAATTCCAAGCACTCAATGTTACTTGGACGATATCCTAATTACAGGAGATGACGATGAGGAACACCTTGCAAATTTGAAACTGGTGCTCACCAGGTTGAAGGAATATGGCCTTCGAGTTAATCGCCAGAAATGTGAGTTCTTTCAGAAACGGATCTCGTACTGTGGTCATGTCATTGACCAGGAGGGGCTGCACAAGTCACCTGACAAGATCGAAGCTGTTGTGAAGGCTCCCGCTCCGGAAAATGTATCCCAGTTGAGATCGTTCCTAGGGTTGATTAACTATTACCATAAGTTTCTGCCAAATCTATCCACGGTGCTGCACCCGCTGAATGCTCTTTTGCAGAAAGAAGTACCATGGAAGTGGAGCGAGGACTGTAAGAAGGCCTTTCGCAAAAGCAAGACATTGATCACCTCAGAGGAAGTATTGGCTCACTTCAACCCAACGCTACCTATTCGTTTAGCTTGTGACGCTTCTCCTTATGGTATTGGAGCAGTACTCTCACACAAGTTGCCAAATGGCTCGGAAAGGCCAGTCGCATTTGCATCCAGATCATTGACCTCCGCTGAGCGCAACTATGCTCAGATAGATAGGGAGGCTCTCAGCCTGGTGTGGGGAGTAAAGATGTTTCATCATTACCTGCAGGGCCAGAAGTTTACACTGCTGACAGAGCACCAGCCGTTGGTATCCATATTCAACCCTAAAAAGGGCGTTTCCATTATGACAGCGCAAAGGCTACAGAGGTGGTCCCTTTTCCTAGGGGCACACCAATATGACATAGAATACAAAGGATCAAAACAGCATGGGAATGCTGACGGTTTATCACGCCTACCGTTGCCAACGGTAGAAGAGGCGCCTACAGTGGACCCAGTGGAGATGTTCCACTCAACCATAGTGGAATGTCTACCAGTAACAAATTCTACGATCGAAAAGGAAACAAGAAATGACCCGACTCTCTCACGAGTCTACGATTTAACGGTGAAGGGATGGCTAGCACATGGCGAACCACTGTTGCCAGCATTTTCGCAAAGAAGAGAACAGCTGTCAGTGTGCCGAGGAACTTTGATGTGTGGATCCAGAGTGGTGATTCCACCCAAACTCCAGCATAAAGTGCTAAAGGAGCTTCACGAGGGGCATCTGGGTGGAGTGAAAATGAAGAACCTAGCCAGAGCGTTCGTGTGGTGGCCAGGTATCGATGGAGACATCGAAGAAATGACCAAGAGCTGTTTAGGATGCCAGAAGGTCCAAAACGCCCCACCACAAGCTCCTCTGCATCCATGGGAGTGGCCCTCATCTCCATGGCAAAGGGTACATATCGACTTTGCTGGTCCATTTATGGACTCAATGTTCTTAATCGCGGTGGATGCACACTCCAAGTGGCCGGAGGTAATAAAGATGTCCTCCACCACCACGGAAAAAACCATCACAGTATTAAGGACCATATTTGCCAGGAATGGGCTGCCGGAACAGATCTGTTCTGATAATGGACCGCAATTTGTGTCCGAAGAATTCAGGAAGTTCTTAAAAAACAATGGGGTTAAGCACTACACGTCCGCCCCATACCATCCCGCCACCAATGGATTAGCTGAAAGGTTTGTCCAGACCTTCAAGAAGGCCATAAAGGCCATGGGTAATGAAGACATAAATCTACAACATAAGGTAGATAACTTCCTGTTGGCGTACAGGAATGCAACACATGCGGTCACAAACCAAACTCCCGCCATGATGTTTTTCAATAGAAGACTAAGATGCCGGCTGGATTTGATCAAGCCAAACATCAGAAGGGACGTAGAGAACCGGCAATTTCAAGGCATGAATGAAAGGCCAACTAGAACCTTCCAGATAGGTCAACAAGTTTTGGCCCAGGACTACCGTACCGAGAAATGGCAGCCTGGAAATATTTGCAAACGACTAGGACCGCTGCTGTACACCGTGGACATTGGTGAAAGCATAATAAGGCGCCATGCTGACCAGATCATAGCGCCATCCGAAAAGGGACAACCTACACCACAACTCTATACGCCTAATGATGAAGCAGAGATACCCATAGTATCTACCGCCGATCCGGTGATACTGGAACCAGATGAACCCGACACTGACATTCAAGCCGAATCGACCTTGCCAAAAGAACCTACTACACCACTGAAAACTACTACACCACCGAGGCGTTATCCGGACCGAGTCAGGAAGCCTCCAGAGAGGCTGAATCTGTGAACTGTTTTTACATTAAGTTGTGTATATATGTTATGATGTTATGTTTAATGGGAAGACATACTGTTAACCTAAAAAGGGAGGATTGTAGTGTATGTAACCGTTCCACCTTTAAGAGAACTATTTTAAGGGTTGCACTACTTTATCTTGGCTGCTGTATACTGTAATACCGGTGGTGACCACACCGGTATATAAGTGCTGTGCAATGATTTATTGGGCAGTTCCGCCCTGACCTTCAACTAGTAAAGACCTGTTAAAGTTTACTCTTGTGGTCTGTGTAGTAATTCGCAATATAACACACAGACTTAACACAATCCAGCGAAGAGGACCGGGGCCAGAAAAGACCCCAAAAAGGTACTTTAAAAAAAAAAACCTTCCTTGCAGGGCCGGGAGGAGCAGGAGTGCTATCGCTCGCTCACCCTCGCTCCAGGATCATCACATATCATGTAGGGCTCTCTGTCATAACTGCAAAAATGGGTGTCTATTCCCCTGCCTCACTCTGAGATTCCCACTCACTTATTCACCTTCCCTATCTCTGTAACCTCCTCCAGCCCTACAACTCTCCAAGATCTCTGCGCACCTCCAATTCTGGTCTCCTGTGCATCCCCAATTTTAAATGCTGTGTAACTGTCAGTTGTGGCTAAGTTGGTAGCACCCTTTGCCCTGATTTAGTTCTGAAGGTTGTGGGTTCAAATCCCACTCCAGAGACTTTGAGCACAAAAATCTAGGCTGATACTCCAATCTGGCACTGAGGGAGTGCTGCACTGTCAGAGAGTGCTGGCTTTTGGATGAGAAGTTAAACTGAGACCCCGTCTACTCTCTCAGGTGAATGCAACAGATCCACAACCTTATTAACTCAGAGGCAAGGGTGCTACCAACATTTTAAAAATTAATTATTGAACATTAAAAACATTTACAACATCGTGATCATTCCATTGTACATTCATTGTTAAGTATATTCAAGACAGAGGTCAATAAATTTTTGGGAACTAAGGGAATTAAGGGATATGGGGAAAGTGCGGAAAGGTGGAGTTGAGGTAGAAGATCAGCCATGATCTTGGTAAATGGCGGAGCAGGCTCGAAGGGCTAAATGGCCGACTCCAGCTCCTATTTCTTATGTTCTTATGTATCATACAAATCCATTCCGCCACTCAGCACAGCCATTCCTCCATCACATATTAACATCAAAACCTAAAGTTTAACTTGTCTCCCGTAAAATATATTAATCTATTGTATTTAAAAAATTGATCATAAAATACCATCTTTAAATTTCTTTCTGAATAAAACATCCACAGAGCCTTATAATGATCTTTTAGCTTATATTTAAAATACTTGTTTAGATTTATTCTCCTCTTCTTTAAAAACAGAGCATTCCTTCTTTGCACAATCACAAATCTAGCCAATCCAGCGAAGAGGACCGGGGCCAGAAAAGACCCCAAAAAGGTACTTTAAAAAAAAACCTTCCTTGCAGGGCCGGGAGGAGCAGGATAATAATAATAATAATCAACTTTATTGTCATTGTTAGTGCACAAGTGCAGTACAACAAAATGTAAGCTTGCGGCTCCCGAGAGTGTACATTTTGGTTAAGACATTTAACGTACATTTGGCTTGTAACATAAACATAAACATAATAAAGTGCATTGACAGATGTGCAGGCTTTAGAGTTTATTAGCAGAGTTCAGTAGGATGACAGCCCTGGGAAAGACGCTGTTCCTAAATCTGGTCGTGCGGGTGCGAATGCATCTGTAGCGTCTCCCAGATGGCAGGGTGTGAACAAACTGTGGCTGGGGTGGGTAGGGTCTTCGATGATGGTCAATGACCTCCATAGACAGCGTTTCTGGTAGATGTTCTCAATGGTCGGTAGCCGGGTGCCGGTAATGCGTTGGGCAGTTTTGACTACCCGCTGCAGGGCTTTCCGGTCATAGGAGGTACAGCTGCTATACCACACTGTGATACAGTTCGTCAGGATGCTCTCTATTGTGCAGCGGTAAAAGTTAGAGAGGATCAGCGGTGACAGGTTGTATCCCTTCAGCCTCCTTAGGAAATATAGGCGCTGCTGGGCCTCTTCACCAGAGAGGTGGTATTGAGGGACCAGGAGAGGTCTTCCGTGATGTGGACTCCGAGGAACTTAAAGCTGCCCACCTTTTCCACCACAGCCCCTTGGATGTGGATGGGGGTGTGTCTTCCACCTTTAGACTAGCTATCGCTCACTCACCCTTGCTCCAGGATCATCACATATCATGTAGGGCTCTCTGTCACAACTGCAAAAACGGATGTCTATTCCCCTGCCTCACTCTGAGATTCCCACTCACTTATTCACCTTCCCTATCTCTGTAACCTCCTCCAGCCCTACAACTCTCCAAGATCTCTGCGCACCTCCAATTCTGGTCTCCTGTGCATCCCCAATTTTAAATGCTGCTCTGCTAGATTCGGCCAGGCTCTCCTGCAATCCCCATCTCAAAATTGAGCCCCACGGGATTCCCATTTTCGCTCTTCATTCCCATCCAACAAATAAACCTCACACAACTGTCGAACATAGTACTTAAAATCCTTTAACTGCGGACATGGGAGAGAGTCTCATCCCATGTCCCACACACCTGGCAAGTTGCCCCTGTTAGGTCCGTGATTCTGAGAATATGAAGTTTTTCAATAACCACACGGATGCTGTAACTTAACAATCAACAGGTATTTACTGGAGGAGGGTAGTCTCAAGACTGGGGGTACAGAGGCATGCGCAAGGCTTATATACAGGTGTGGTCACTGCCGGTACTACAGTATACAGGAGCTGTAAAAGTAGTTCTGTCTTAAAGGTACATACACTACAATTCCTCCCCTTTTAGATTAGTCGTACCCCTAATATTCAAATAACAATTAACACTTTAACATGTACATTAAACAACAATAGTCCATTTATAGATTCAGTCTTTGGGGCGGCTTCCTGATCCTTTCGGGATAGCGCCTTTCCTGAGGTTCTTGTTCTTGGTGCGGAGGCGATTCTGGCCCCCTTTCATCGGGTAGTTCATCGGTTTCCACTGCTACTGGTTCTGAGGTAGATGCTACCGGTATGTCGGGTTCATCCCCAGGTACTCGAGACATGGGGATGACTCGTTCCTGTGACGCTAAGATCTGATCGACGTGGCATCTCACAATGTTCTCCCCGACATCCACTGTGTACATTAATGGCCCCTGCCTTGTGCATATAGTTCCGGGTTGCCATTTCTCTGTTCGGTAGTCACGGGCCAAGACTGGTTGTCATACATTGAAGCTCCTTGTCGGCTTCTCATTGATGTGCTGGAATTGTTTATCCTCAACATTTCTTCGCACATTTGGTCTGAGCAAGTCCAGACGAGATCTCAACCTTCGGTTAAAGAACATCATGGCCAGGGTCTGGTTGGTAACTGCATGTGTCGCGTTTCGGTAGGCTAATAAGAAATTGTCCACCTTATGCTGTAGTGGAATTTCATCGTCGCACATGGCCTTTATCGCCTTCTTAAAGGTTTGTACGAACCTCTCAGCCAATCCATTTGTGGCTGGATGATACGGGGCGGATGTGTAATGCTTTACCCCATTCCTTCTCATAAATTTTCAAAACTCTTTGGACACAAACTGTGGTCAATTATCAGAGCAAATCTGCTCTGGCAAGCCGTTTCTGGCAAACATGGTCCGTAGGACTGCAATCGTTTTCTCTGTAGTGGTTGAGGACATTTTTGTCACCTCAGGCCACTTCGAATGAGCATCCACTGCTATTAAGAACATTGAGTCCATGAATGGACCAGCGAAATCAATATGCACCCGTTGCCATGGAGAGGAGGGCCACTCCCATGGGTGTAGAGGGGCATGTGGTGGTGCATTTTGGACCTTCTGGCATCCTGAGCAGCTCTTGGTTAGGTCTTCAATTTGTTGATCGATTCCCGGCCACCACACATAAGCCCTAGCAAGGCTTTTCATTTTCACTCCCCCCAGATGACCTTCATGTAGCTCATTTAGCACTCTCTCCCTTACCTTGGGTGGAATCACCACTCTGGATCCACACATCACTGTCCCCTGGCATACTGACAGCTGTTCTCTTCTGGATGAGAATGCTGGCAACAGTGAGTCGCCATGTGTTGGCCATCCCCTCACCGTCAAATCATATACCCGAGACAGCATCGGATCATTGCGGATCTCCTTCTCTATATCCGCGTTCGTTACTGGCAATCATTCAATTATTGGTAAATAAAATATCTCGATAGGGTCCACTGCTGGTGCTTCCTCCACAGTAGGCAGTGGCAGGCGCGATAGCCCATCAGAGTTTCCATGCTGTATCGTGCCTTTATATTCTATTTCATATTGATTCACCCCTAGAAACAGGGACCATCTTTGTAACCGTTGTGCAGTCATCACTGGAACGCCCTTCTTAGGATTAAAGATGGAGACAAGTGGTTGGTGGTCAGTCAGCAAGGTGAACTTCTGCCCATGCAGATAGTGGTTGAATTTTTTTACTCCCCATACTAGGCTGAGGGCCTCCCTGTCAATCTGGGCGTAGTTGCGCTTGGCTGAGGTTAGTGACCGAGACGCAAAGGCTACTGGCCTCTCCAACCCATCTGGGAATTTGTGTGACAGCACCGCTCCAATACCATAGGGTGATGCATCACATGCCAAACAAATTGGTAGTGCTGGGTTGAAATGGGCCAACACCTCTTTTGATGTGATCAATTCCTTACACTTCTGGAAAGCTCGTCTACATTCGTCATTCCACTTCCATGGTACCCCTGTTTGCAGTAGGGTGTTCAGTGGGTGTAATACCGTCGACAAATTTGGTAAGAACTTGTGGTAGTAGTTTACCAGCCTGAGGAATGACCTCAGTTGTGACACAGTTTCCGGTGCTGGAGCCTTGACTACTGCCTCAATCTTTTCAGGGGACTTATGTAACCCCTCTTCATTGATGACGTGGTTACAATACGAGATCTGTTTCTGGAAAAACTCGCACTTGTGGCGATTAGCTCGTAGCCCATACTCCTTTAATCTGGTGAGCACCTTCTCCAAGTTGGCGAGGTGATCACTGTCATTTTCGCCCGTGACCGGGATGTCGTCCAAATAACACTGGGTCCCTGGAATCCCTTGCAGGACTTGATCCATTGCCCTTTGCCAAATAGCTGGAGCCGATGCTACCCCGAACACCAGCCGGTTGTATTGATAGAGACCTTTATGAGTGTTAATCGTAAGGTATTGTTTCGAAGCTTCTTCTACCTCCATTTGCAAGAACGCCTGGGCTAGATCAATTTTGGTGAAACGTCTACCTCCAGATAACGAGGCGAAAATATCCTCAATTCGTGGAAGTGGATATTGTACCGTGTGAAGGACTGGGTTCACTGTCACCTTAAAATCCCCACAGATGTGGACCTTCTTTGGTTCCCCAGGCGTATTACTCAAGGACCTCTTCATTACAGGAATGATGGGTGTAGCCCACTCGCTCCAGTCTACTTTGGACAGTACTCCTCAACATTCCAACCCTTCCAGCTCTGCTTCGACAGCTGGTCTGATCACATAAGGCACTGGTCTGGCCTTAAGAAACTTTGGGCTTGCATTTTCCTCTATTTTAATCGTTGCTGTTATGCCTTTTAGCGTTCCGAGTCCCTCCTGGAACACTTATTTTGCGTCAGTTAGCATTTTTGACAGTCGTCCAGGTGTGACGTCGTCATCCTTTTTGGCCTCAACCTTCAGTGCCTGTATGGAATGCCAATCTAATTGTATCTTCCGGATCCATTCACGTCCTAGCAGTGGTGGTCCTCCATCTGGCAATACATATATATCCATTTTAGGTATTTCCTGGCCTTTATATATCACTTTCACCCTTATTTTTCCTTTGGGGTAGACTTTATGCCCCGTGTACGTCTTCAAGACAATCTCTGTAGCTTTCAAGGGTATATGTGAAAATAGCCGCTTATATTCCCTTTGGTTTATGACTGTTACGGCTGATCCTGTGTCCAATTCCATTTTCACTTGGACTCCGTTTATCTTGAGTGTAACCCAGATAGTCTGGTGATCCTCCATTTTGGTTACCTTATGTAGTTTCAGACAACCCAGCTCCTTGCTTCCGGAGTCTGTGTCACTTTTCTGTTCGTCTGAACTACTGTCCATCACCTGGTGTACCTTTTTGTACTTCTCCTGTGGAGATTTCTTACTGTTGGTTTTCTTCCCAGACCTGCAGACTCTTGCTATGTGTCCTGCTTTTCCACACTGTCTGCACACTTGGTCCTTGAACCAACAATTCTTCTGGTCATGTGTTGTTCTGTCACAGCGATAGCACTTCCCTGTTCCATAGGACATTTAATTGGTGCCATATTCTTGCGGTCTCCGTTGTATCTCTGCAGCGCCTCTTGCGGCTGCTTCATGTGATACTGCCATACTGAAAGCCTTGTCCAGCGTAAGATCCTTTTCTGATAGAAGCCGTTTCTGGGTTCCTTCACTTTGCAGCCCACACACAAACTTGTCCCTTAACGTATCTGCTAGTCCCGCTCCAAACTGGCAGTGTTTCGATAGCTTGTACAGTTCCGTTAGGTACTCAGCATTGCTTTCGTCTTTGTGTTGGTTCCTTTTATGGAACTTAAATCATTCTGCTATCAGCAGCGGTGTGGGGTTTAAGTTGCCCTGTAGGATTTCTACTATGCTTTCGAAATTCTTGTTCACCGGCTTCTCTGGGGTTATTAGGTTTCGCAGTAACCCATAAGTTTTTGCACCCATGGAATTTAACAAAATCAGTGCTTTCCTAGCATCTGGCACTTCATACGCCCTGCAGTACACCTCAATACGTTCCACATATGTCGCCCAATCTTCGACTTCATTGTCGAACGTAGAGATACTGCCACTCTTCGGCATCCCTGGGTGTGATTTAACTGTCAAAAATGGCGTCTCCCGCGCTTCCCCTTCTTCTCCGCTGGCACAAAATGGCGTCTCCTGCACTTTCCTTCCTTCCCGCGCTCGCCCTTCTTCTCCGCTGCGGCTTCTAAAAATGGCGTCTCCCGCGCTCTTCCTTCTTCTCCGCGGCTCAATGGTGTCTCCCGCACTCTCCCGTCTTCTCCCCGCGGACACTGTTCAGCCCTTGAGCCCTGGCCGTGCTCTGTGCGTTTTTTTTTTTTGTTTCCGCCGCTCGGTCTTGAACCCGGCTGTTGCTTTACCCTCTCTCTCTCCGTTTTTTTTTTTCTCTCGACGCCGCTCGGTTTTCAACCCCTGGCTGCGCCCTGTGCGCTTCACCCTCTGTCTTACCCCGTCGACGCTGCTCGGCTTTGTCTCCGCCATCGCTCGGCTCCAGCCGCCGCTGTCCGGGAAGGGTCTGCGCTGTACCTGTCGTCAGTCTCTTGCTGATCATGGTGGCTGGGGAACCAAGCCCGGCTCTCCACAGCCTCCCCTGCGATGTTCACTCTCTGCCGGACGACTGGGCGGTTGCTCGTGGTCGACGCCCGTGTTTCTGGCCTCGACCGGAGCGAATCCTCGAAGGGAAATGCAGAGTTGCAGGTAGATTCGAATCGACACTCGTCTCCACTGTTAGATCCGTGATTCTGAGAGTATGATGTTTTCCAATAACCACACGGATGCTGTAACTTAACAATCAACAGGTATTTACTGGAGTAGGGTATTCTCAAGACTGGGGGTACAGAGGCATGCGCAAAGCTTATATACAGGTGTGGTCACTGCCGGTACTACAGTATACAGGAGCTGTAAAAGTAGTTCTGTCTTAAAGGTACATACACTACAGCCCCCTCCACTCGTCCAATCTTACATAAGTCCATCATGGTAAAAATCTGGTTATGAGCCAATTTGAAATGCAGTTCAAACTACTTTGAACATTTAAAATTCGCCCACACTCCCCTCCAAATCCTATTGAAGTCCAGCTGTGGGTATATATTCTGCCAAAACTCCTGACCAGCAGGTGTCTTGAATCTCCATTCTCTAAATACCTCATACAAATCTCGAGTATTACAATTGTCAAATTGCAGCAATCTTCAGCAGAAAGCTTGGAAAAGCGGGAAGCATTTTACTTCCTTTGGAGATTTGCACATTTATTTCTTCCATTCAATCCTGTGGCATTGCCCTCACAATCTTCTCATACATAATGATAATTGCTTCTTTCCTCTACCTCCTGATCCTCCTCCCAAACCATGTCCCTCACTACCACTTCCGGCAACCAACCTGGAATTACCTCATATAATACATCTTTCACATATATAAAGCCAGCTTTTATAAAAGTTTGATTAAATAATACCTCTCCTTTAATGTTGACCCAGCTGTTCAAAAATAAGGGCTGTTCTAACAATTCTTCAGCACCCTTGGGCATAAACTGCACACTTTTTGAAAATTGGGCCCAAGTCCCTACAACCCCCTTATAAAGCCTTGGGAGAGGATTAATTGATTTAAAGAACATATTATTGTATTCCATATACAATATCCCCTGCCCTCCTATCCCACTTTGTTTTAAAAAGTGCTCAAAACAACTCTTCCAAAAACTTGTATTTGACTTCTGAAGAAATCTCTTCACCAATTTGATTCTAAAGGATTTTTTCTTCAAATCAATATCTGGGAAACTGAGTCCTCCCTGATTTCTCCGTCCAATGATGGTATTGTAAGCCACCAAGGCTGGTTTCCCTTCCCATAAAAACCTCACACAAGCCTCTCGGATGGACTTTTCTGCCCACTCAGGAATATCCTCCACCATCAATAAGTACCATAGTTCAGTGAGCAGGAGTGCGGACACCACAGTCGCTCTTCCTTGCACTTTCAACCACCTTCTTTCCCATCTTCCCAAAATCTTTTTAATTTTCATAACCTACCATTTCCAATGCAATCGATCCACTTCATCCCTGTCCTTCATGCAGCCCATATGCACCCCCAGAACTTCCAAAACCTCCATCACCTTAAAGGGACATTCCCCCAACCACTCACCCCTACCCCTTCCTGCAACCAAGCATTGGGACTTACTATAATTCACTCTGGCTCCTGAAGCTCTACAATACTCCTCCACTATTCCTATAGTTTTCCTCACTGAATCTCCATCTCTCAACGTTAAGGTTGTTTTATCTGCATATTGGTGTATCACTGACACCCACCCGGAACTGGGAACCTCAATTCCGACTATGCCTTGTTCCTTTTGCATCATGTAACCTAATGCTTCTGCTACCAATGTGTACAACAATGGGAACAGGGGACAACGCTGTCTCACTGATCTCTGTATCGGAAAATACTTGGATAAAAAAAACATTACATTTAACACAGCTAAATATGTTTGAATAAAAGATCCTTAGTGACTCAATGAAATTTTTCCCGAATCCAAATGCTTCCAAAACCATTAATAAAAGCTCATGAGAGACCCTATCAAAGGCTTTCTCTTGATCTATCTTTAGCACATAAGCCTCCCTCCCACTCTCTTCCATGAGCTCTATCGCATCTCGGATTGAGACCACAGAACCTGCGATGTCCCGGCCTATGACTCCATAGGACTGACAGGGCAAAACTATCTGCGGCAACACCTCCTTCAATCCTCACCAAGATCTAATAATCCACATTTAATAATGTGATGGGCCTCCAATTCTTAGATCCCTTCTATCCCCTTTATTTTATTAGCTAAGCTTATAGATGGGGCCAGGCTTTCCTCAATTTTAATCTCCTTAAAGACCTCTAATAGAAATGGACTTAAAATCTCAAAAAATTCTTTATAAAATTCTGCACTTAGTCCTTTTGACCCTGGGCTTTTACCCCCCTTCATTCCACTTTATTTCCAATAATCCTACTTCTTTGTCACACATGCTTCACTCATCCTCCTTTAAACATTCTTCAATAAAAGCACGACCCTTCTCCATCGCCAATTTGGAAATGTCTTCTTTTGTATATAACTCTTGATAAAAGCTACTAGCCGCCTCCATTTGTCCAATACTGGGAAGTGCAATGTTATATGAATGTATTAAGCATTTATCCACTAATATCATAAACAGTATGGCTCCTTTTCAAATCATTAAAAGTAGCCAAAAACTCAATTTTCTTTTGTTTAATTCTTGCTTCCAAAGCCACGCACATCTGTTTGGTTATTTTTCTCTTTGGTTTTAATGATATTGTCAAATGTAGCTCTAAATGTCATTAAGATACTGTATTAATCATTCCTGTTGGACTGTTGTGTATTAAGTATAACAGATGCCCTTGCCCCTGCTTCACATGCTGTGTTAAGCTTTCATTTATTGCCTCTATAAGACTTAACTTCCACGAGTCCCTTTTTATTGTCTCTGGTCTGTCTATTTTACGTCCGGGACGCTGGTAGCTCACGTGATTATCAGATTAGAATTCCCTGCAACCTTTCCTATTTAACTAAGCATGTCTCAGCTAACTTCACCTTGAACTGGGGTCAATAACAGTTGTCAGTTACTACTTGAATGTACTCATTGTTAATCATACCCACCCGCTTTCCGTTTGGCTTAATTCTAACCATATATTCCAGACAGCTTTGCATCAGGGTAAAAATACTGAAGCTTATCATTCAACGTCCTGTGCATCAAGACTGTTATTTTTGCATTTTAGCTGAGAACGTTTAAAGGATGGATGAATATTATTAAGTACAGCACAGAAACAGGCCAGTCAGTTCAACAGGTCCAGGCTGATGTTTATGCTCCTGACAAGCCTCCTCCCACCAATGTTTCGGTTTAGCTGCATGCTCACTGTCTGAAGCTCCCGTCCGGGCCGCTTGCCGGTTTCCTCAATGGAAAAACCGCGCCTGCGCAGAAGTTTGAATGGAGCCGCTTACAGGGGCTGCGCACCCAAATAAGTAATTAGAGGGAGTATTACATCCCACCCCTTGTTATCTAACCCCATTAGCATAACCTTCTATTCCTTTCTCCCTCATGTGATTGTCTGGGTTTCCCTTGAATGCATCTATGCTATTCACCTCAACAGCCCCTCCAATCAGGCTTCCACACCTGTCACAGTACCAAAACGGCTCTCACCACTGTAGGGATTTCGCAATAATTTTGAAATTTCCTACAGTTCTGAAGATTGATTTTTTTGATTAAAGAATACCTGGGTAATATACCTTTAAAAATCCAGGGATCAAAATGGCCACCAGACTGCGTGGCAGAAGACAAGGACTTGAAAAGGCAGCCTGCTGAGTCTGTGAAAAAGGTTCAATGGAGCAGTCAAACTGCCAATCAACGGCGGTTCAGGGAGTTCCCCTCCCTGCAGCATACAATCGATGTGTTTACAGAAACTGCTACAATATTTACACAAAGGATTAACCACTTGAGACTGCAGTTTCAATCTGACCACAAGGACAATGACTTTTGTTTACACTAACCTCTGAGGCTGTTTACTCAAGCAATCAAGGAAATAGACATGCTTTTTTTCAAACAACGGCAGCTTTATTTAAAGCCCATCACAGACAATGCGGACACATTTAAATTGCAGCTTTATTCAAAGCCCATCACAGACAACGAGGACACATTTAAACTGGAAAAAAAAACAGTTTAAATGAATGGGTAATTCATCCAAACCCATTACAGACAATGGGGACAGTTTAGATCCCTTTTGTTTAGCACAGATACATCCGGATTTGGGCGGGAAGGTTTTGGCCCCAAATGGGGTATAAGATAGCTTCTCAGAAGCCATCTCTCTCTCTGTGGCCTCGCCTCCGTGCCCTCTACAATGTGGGAGCCTGCCTAAAGGAGTGGAACACCAGCAGTTTACTTTTAAAATACTGGGGTGTTTTTAATTCGGGGCAGTGAAGATCAAAGATCGCTGGGTGCGGAGCAGGCATTTTTCATTGGTGAGCATATATTTTTCTGGCCCATTACAAGGCAACTTAGAATAGGTATGTGTAATGCATATACCTTTAAGGGGGGAACTATTTTTTACAGCTCATGTATACTGCAGTACCGGAAGTAACCACACCTGTATATAGCACTGAGTAGTAATCTGTACAGTTCAGTTCCAGAGTGAGCCACGTTGAGTAAACATCTGTTGTACCGTTCCCCTGCCATCGTGTGTCTTATTACTCTCGGACACAACATTGGCGACGAGACAAATTCGATCCTACCTGCAACTCTGCATCACCTCCCAGAGATTCGTTCCTGGAGACCAGTAGATTGGAGGTCAAGGCCAGAGACACGGGCGTCGACCACGGGCAACCGCCCAGTCATCCAGCAGAGACTCAAGAATTGCGGGGGAGGCTGTTGAGAGCCAGGCTTGGCTTTCCAGTCGCGGTGGTCCAGCGAAACGGGCTGGCAACAGGTAGTGCGCAGAACCTTCCTGGACAGCGGCGGGCTAGAGCCCGACCGAGCGGCACAGCAAAGGGCCGAGCAACATCGACGGGGGAGAGAGAGAGAGAGGGCAGGGCGCACAGGGCGCAGCTGGTGTTCAGGGGCCGAGCAGCGTCGAGGAGAGGGAGAGAGACGCGCAGAAACCTGCGAGGCGCTGCCATTGCCACGAGGACCGCTGAGAGCGGCGTTGGCAGCAGCGCAGGAGAAGCGCGCAAAACCTACAGGGCGCCGCCATTGCCATGAGGACCACCGAGAGCGGCGTTGGCAGCAGCGGGGGAGGAAGGAAAGCACGGGAGATGCCATTATAAGCCATTTTAAACCACACTCAACATGCCGAAGAGTGGCAGTATCACCGCATTTGACAATGAAGTCGAAGATTGGACTACATATGTCGAACGAATAGAGGTATACTGCAAGGCAAATGAGGTGTCAGATGACAAGAAAGCGCCGGTATTGTTAAATTTAATGGGTGCAAAGACGTATGGCTTATTACAAAATCTAGTAACCCCAGCGAAGCCAGTGGAAAAGAGTTTTGGAGACATAGTGACGATACTACAGGAAAATTTAAACCCCACACCGCTGCTGATAGCAGAAAGATTCAAGTTTCACAAACGGAACCAGCATAAGGATGAAAGCAATGCTGAATATTTAACAGAACTGCGCAAACTATCGAAACACTGCCAGTTTGGAACGGGACTGGCAGATACCTTAAGGGACAAGTTTGTGTGTGGGCTTCAAAGTGAAGGAACCCAGAAACGGCTTTTGTCTGAAAAGGACTTTAAGCTGGACAAGGCTTTCAGCATTGCGGTATCATATGAAACAACAGCACGGGGCACTGCAGAGATACAACAGAGACTGCAAGAATATGGCACAAACGAAATGTCATACAGAACAGAGAAGTGCTATCGCTACGGCAGAACAACACACGACCACAATGATTGCTGGTTCAAAGACAAAGTGTGCAGACAGTGTGGAAAAGTAGGACACATAGCACGAGTCTGCAGGTCGGGAAAGAAAACCAGCAATAAGAAATCTCCAAAAGAAAAGTACAAGAAGGTACATAAGGTGAGGAGGATAGTTCAGACGAACAAAAGAGTGATACCGACTCCGAAAACAGGGAGCTGATTTGTCTGAAACTACATAATGTGATCAAAACGGAGGATCACCGAGCCATTTGGGTCACTCTCAAGACAGCAGGAGTCCAGGTAAAAATGGAATTGGACACAGGATCAGCCCTAACAGTCATAAACCGACGGGACTATGAGCGGCTATTCTCACACATGCCCTTGCGAGACACAAAAATTATTTTGAAGACGTACACGGGGCAAAAAATCTACCCCAAAGGAAAAATAAGGGTGACCGTTATATATAACGGTAAGGAAATACCAAAACTAGAACTGTATGTATTGCTAGATGGAGGACCACCATTACTGGGACGTGAATGGATCCAGAAAATACAGCTGGATTGGCATTCCATACAAGCACTGACTGTGGCTGCCAAAAAGGATGACGACGTCACACCTGGGCGACTGTCAAAGATCCTAACCGACGCGCAAGAAGTGTTCCAGCAAGGACTCGGAACACTAAAAGGCATGACAGCAACAATTCAAATCGAAGAAAATGCAAGCCCAAAAATTTTTAAGGCCAGACCGGTACCTTATGATATCCGCCCAGCTGTCGAAACAGAGCTGGAGAGTTTGGAACGCTCAGGAGTACTGTCCAAAGTAGACTGGAGCGGGTGGGCTACACCCATCGTCCCTGTGATGAAAAAGTCATTGAGCAGCACGCCTGGGGAACCAAGGAAGGTTCGCATCTGAGGGGACTTTAAGGTAACAGTGAACCCAGTCCTTCACACCGTACAATATCCACTTCCGCGGATAGAAGATATTTTTGCCTCGCTATCTGGAGGGAAACGCTTCACTAAGATTGATCTGGCCCAGGCGTATCTGTAAATGGAGCTAGAAGAAGTATCAAAAAAATTCCTCACAATCAACACCCATAAAGGTCTCTACCAATACAACCAGCTGGTATTTGGGGTAGCATCAGCTCCAGCTATTTGGCAAAGGGCAATGGAACAAGTCCTGCAAGGGATCCCAGGGACCCAGTGTTATTTGGATGACATCCTGGTCAGGGGCGAAAATGACAGTGATCACCTCGCTAACCTGGAGCAGGTGCTCACTAGATTGAAGGAATATGGGCTCCGAGCTAACCGTCCCAAATGCGAGTTTTTAAAATAACAGATCTCGTATTGTGGCCACGTTATCGATAAAGAGGGGTTACATAAGTCCCCAGAAAAGATTGAGGCAGTAGTCAAGGCTCCAGCACCGGAAAACGTGTCACAACTGAGGTCGTTCCTCGGGCTGGTAAACTACTACCATAAGTTCTTGCCAAATTTGTCTACAATACTACACCCACTGAACATCCTACTGCAAACTGGGGTGCCATGGAAGTGGAGTGACGAATGTAAACAAGCTTTCCAGAAGAGCAAAACACTAATCACATCGAAAGAGGTATTGGCCCATTTCAACCCAGCACTACCAATTCGGTTGGCGTGTGATGCGTCACCCTATGGCATTGGAGCGGTGCTGTCGCACAAATTCTCCGATGGCTCAGAGAGGCCAATAGCCTTTGCGTCACGATCACTAACCTCAGCCGAGCGTAACTACGCCCAGATTGACAGGGAGGCCCTCAGCCTAGTGTGGGGAGTGAAAAAGTTCAATCACCATCTGCATGGGCAGAAATTCACCTTGCTGACTGACCACCAGCCTCTTGTCTCCATTTTTAATCAGAAGAAGGGCGTTCCGGTGATTACTGCGCAACGACTACAAAGATGGTCACTCTTTCTAGGGGCACACCACTATGAGATTGAATATAAGGGCATGAAACAGCATGGAAATGCTGATGGGCTATCACGCCTGCCACTGCCTACTGCAGAGGAAGCACCAGCAGTGGATCCTGTCGAAATATTTCATTCAACCATAGTTGAATACCTACCGGTAACTAACGCTCATATAGAACAGGAGACCCAAAATGACCCGACACTGTCTCGGGTATATGATTTGACGGTGAAGGGATGGCCAGCACATGGCGACTCACTGTTGCCAGCATTCTCGACAAGAAGAGAACAGCTGTCAGTGTGCCGGGGGACCTTGATGTGTGGATCCCGAGTGGTAATTCCACCCAAGTTAAGGGATAGAGTGCTCAATGAGCTTCATGAGGGTCATCTGGGAGGGGTAAAAATGAAAAGCCTTGCCAGGGCTTATGTGTGGTGGCCGGGAATCGATAAACAAATCGAGGACCTGACCAAGAGCTGCTCAGGATGCCAGAAAGTCCAAAATGCACCGCCACATGCCCCTCTACACCCATGGGAGTGGCCCTCATCTCCATGGCAACGGGTGCATATTGATTTTGCTGGTCCATTCATGGACTCAATGTTTTTAATAGCCGTGGATGCGCACTCGAAATGGCATGAGGTCATCAAAATGTCCTCCACCACCACGGAGAAAACTATTGCAGTCCTACGGACCATTTTTCCCAGGAATGGCTTGCCAGAACAGATTTGCTTCGATAACAGACCACAGTTTGTGTCCGAAGTGTTCCGGAGGTTTATGAAGAAGAATGGGGTAAGGCTTTACACATCCGCCCCATATCATCCAGCCACAAATGGATTGGCTGAGAGGTTTGTACAAACCTTTAAGAAGGCAATAAAGGCTATGTACAATGACAACATTCCGCTGCAGCATAAGGTGGACAATTTCCTGTTCGCCTACCGGAATGCGACACATGCAGTCACCAACCAGGCCCCGGCCATGATGTTCTTTAACCGAAGGTTAAGATCTCGCCTGGATTTGCTCAGACCAAACGTACGAAGAGATGTTGAGAGTAAGCAATTGCAGCACATCCATGAGAAGCCAACAAGGAGCTTCAATATAGGGCAACCAGTCTTGGCCCGCAACTACCGAACAGAAAAATGGCAGCCAGGAATGATATGCACACGGCAGGGCACACTAATGTACACAGTGGACGTTGGGGAGAACATCGTGAGACGCCATGCTGACCAGATCCTAGAGTCACAGGAACAAGTCAACCCCATGTCTCGCCCATACGTACCTGGTGAGGAACCCGACGTACAGGTCGCATCTACCCCAGATACAGTAGCATCGGAAGCTGATGACCCAACCGATGACAGGGTGCCAGAATCGCCTCCGCACCAAGAGCGAGACACTCGGGAAAGGCGCTATCCAGAAAGGATCAGGAAGCCTCCCAAAAGACTGAATATATAAATGGACTATTTTCAGCTAACGTTGTATGTTAAAAGTGTTAATTGTAATTAGTTTGATATTTAATTGTTAAATGAGTGTTATGGTACTGTTAATCTAAAAGGGGAGGAATTGTAATGTAAATACCTTTAAGGGGGAAACTACTTTTTACAGCTCATGTATACTGCAGTACCGGCAGTAACCACACCTGTATATAGCACTGAGAAATAATCTGTACAGTTCAGTTCCAGAGTGAGCCACATTGAGTAAACACCTGTTGTACCGTTCCCCTGCCGTCTTGTGTCTTATTACTCTCGGACACAACAGTATGGGGTGGGAATTAAGTGGGAATTTTGTTAGAACTGTGATTTTAATCGATTTTCACTCGTTGTGTCCGTTCTCTCCTCCCCTATTTAAATAACAGTGTTGCACTAGCAGATAAGGCTGTAGTGAACACTGAGAGTAGCTGTATTAAAGTGCTGTTTTTATTTAGTAAAAGCCACTAAGCAAAGGTGTTGTAGTGAGCAAGGTGTTTCTATATTGAAAGTGCTATTAAAAGGGTGTTGCACTAAGCAGAGAAGTGCTTCAGTGGACACTAAGGGTTCTGTATTAAAGTGCTGTTTTTAAGTAAAAACCACTAAGCAAAGGTACAGTAGTGAGCAAGGTGTTTCTATATTGAAAGTGCTATTAAAAGGGTGTTGCACTAAGCAGAGAGGTGCTTCAGTGGACACTAAGTACCTGTATTTAAAAGTGCTGTATTGAAATAAAGGAGTGTTGCACTGAGCAAAGAGCGCTCCAGTGGACACTAAGTGTACTGCGTTAAGCAAGAGTGCTGTACCAGGCACAGGTGTGCTGTATCAATTATTTTAAGTTGTTTCTTTCTTTTTGTTTCAATAAATGCTGGTCTGTTTTGCACCCAAACCACGAGTCACGTTTTCTGTCTACATCGCTACAGAATAAGTCCGGTGGTCAGAACCAGGAATAGGGGAGCGCTTCGAAACTGCACGGGGGTCCCTGGAGCAGCTCAGAGGCTTCTGACTTGCCAGAGACAATAACCCCAACCCCGCTAGTGTGTGTGCTAATTGCTACACCACGGTCACAAAAGGTTTCCGGTTAAGCAACGCCGCTATTTTAAAATTCTCATCCTTCTTTTCAAATCCCTCCATGGCCTCGCCCCCTCCCTATCTCTGTAATCTCCTCCAGCCCTATAATACCCCTCGACTGCTGCGCTCCGCCTATTCTGGCATTTTGAACATCACCGATTTTAATCACTCCACCATTGGCGGCCGTGCCTTCAGCTTCCTAGGCCCTGAGCTCTGGAATTCTCTCCCTAAATTTCTCCACTTCTCTTTCCTCCTTTAAGATACCTCTTAAAACCTACCTCTTCACCAAGCATTTGGTCATCTATCGTAACATCTCCTTATCTGGCTCACTGTCAATTTTTTTTTGATAAAACACCTGTGAAGTGGCTTGGGATGTTTTATTACATTAAAGTTGCTATATAAATGTAAGTTGTTGTTGTTATGATAGCGAGTTCCACAGTCTAAGCTCTCTCTGGGTATAGAGGTTTCTCCTGAACTCCCTATTGGATTTATGAGTGAACTTCTTATATTTATGACCCCTAGTTCTTCTTTACGTCTACTCTTTCATAGTGTTGAAGACCTCTATCAGGTCACCCCTCAGTCTTCTCTGTTCTAGAGAAAACAGCCCCAGCCTGTTCAATCTTTCCTGGTAGGTATTACCTCTCAGTTCTAGTAAATCTTTTTGCACCATCTCCAGTGCTTCTATATCCTTTTTATAATATGGAGACCAGGGGCTAGATTTTCGGGGAGCCGTCAGGCGGGGTTTCAGGAATGTGGGGGGGGGGGAATCCCGACTTTGGGGGTCCCGACACTATCCCGCCCAAAACCCCGCCCCACGTAAGTTTCAGGGGCGGCGGGTACCTGCCCCGCACTGGGACCCGCTGAAACCAGGCGGGAAGGGATTAGTGCCAATTAACTGCCTGTTAACAGGTAGTTAACAGGCAGTTTTTAGCCTAATCCCCATTTTGAGGGATTTCGTGTGGGTTTCCCGACGGCTCCAAACCACGCCAGGTTAGAGCAGCGGGCCGTCGGGTTGAATGAGCTGGAGGGGTCGCGATGTCGGCGCTCAGGTGAGTGATGGGTGCATGAGTGTAAAGGTAAGTGTGTTTGGTGTGTCTAAAGTGTGTAAAGAACTTTTACTTACCTTTACTTACCTTAACAGCCTTTCTTCCAGTAACCGTCGGGAGTGCAGCGCTCAGCCGGAACTGAAAGCTGGACAGCTGCGATCTGTCAAACGCGACAGCCTTCAGCTTTTAGTGCTGCTGAGATTTCTAAATGAGTCTGCGCAGAAGGACTCATCTTAGAAATCAGACTGTCAGTGTTTGACAGCTTCAAACAGCTGTAAAACACTGATATTTCATCTGTCAGAAATCTTGACAGATGAAATTGCAATCTGTGACGTCACCTGTTGCCAGATGGCCCTTAATTGGCCTGCTGAGCCCGCTGGGCGGGCTCAACAAGGTCAATCAAGGGAAAATCACGCGGATTAGCTGGACGTCGAAGTAGGCAGGCCAGAAACCCGAAAGGGGAAGTTCCACCTTCTTCCCGACAGGTTCGAAAAAATCGACCCCTAGACCTGTGCACAGTACACCAAGTGTGTTCTAACCAAGGTTCTATACAAGTTTAACATGGCTTCTCTACTTTACAATTCTATCCCTCTAGAAATGAATGCCAATGCTTGGTTTGCTTTTCCTATGGCCTTATTAACCTGCGTTGCATCTTTTAGTGATCTGTGTGTATGTAACTTTTAGTGATCTGTGTATGTGACGTTTAGTGGTCTGTGTGTATGTGACTTTTAGTGATCTGTGTATGTGACTTTCAGTGATCTGTGTGTATGTGACTTTTAGTGATCTGTGTGTATGTGACTTTTAGTGATCTGTGTGTATGTGACTTTTAGTGATCTGTGTATGTGACTCTTAGTGATCTGTGTATCTGCAGTGGCCCACATTATTAATATGAAGGGTGGAGGAATACACGTGCTCCTCCTGGCTCCACGTTGAGGTAAGTTAAAAAAAAAACTTAACTGACGCTTTCGGCGGTGGCCTCTGATGGTCCTATTAAGGACCACTGGTTAGGCTGCTGTCGATACAAAAAAAAATAGTCACAAACTCCGACTAGGCTTATTGATATTTCGTAAACAGGTGCTGAAATGGACGCAAGACCATCGATTTCAATACACATTTCAGGCAACCGCCAGGGCTGCCGAAGAAAAATGGTCTTGAGGAATTTAGCAGTGGGGCCATCGCTTGCGCAGATTGTGCGTGGGCCGTCGCACTGCTGAATTTGTCATTGCTGCACCTGTTTTACGGCCATAAAATGGGCACAATGATGTTGAATTTCTCTCCCAGTATGTTTGAATAATGTCCAGCAATCTTTTATTGAGTGCCTTAACTCACTGCTGTTGATGAGTTATGATGTGTATTGGAATATGCAATGCTTGTGTCTGGTTCATAACTAAATATATTTATCAGCGTACAGCTGTCGAAACATCAGAACAGTCTGAAAATAGCCCCGTATAAATCCTACCATCGCTGATCTAATGGAAAAATAGTTGAATGAATATTAAACATAAACTATATTCAGAATAGTTCTATCCTTTTGAGAGGTTTTGCTTCTTATTCTCTTGGAGTAGTTTTGATATTAGTACAACTAGAAGGGGCTTGAAGCACACACAAACACATATTTTAGATATATACACTCTTTTTGTGCCTCCACCTTTCATGAAATTTATAGGTCCAGGCTCTCTGAAGTGGAAACACAGAACAGAGAAAATAAACAGCCAGTGAAGGTACACTGAAGCATGAGAATCCTCACAGCAGGTAGGTCTGGTCACATTTCCAGATAAAATGGGGGATGACTTAAAATGGCAACTCTTTTTAACTGTCTTTGACCTTGGTCTCCTCAAAGACACAGGCCCGTAATTTCCGCTCGGAGGCTTCCTGCGTACAGGTGCCTCCTATCGGAAAAAAAATCTACGCTCGTACCAGAGGGCTCCCGAGGTCCAGGCACTTCCGTTCCTGGGCCTCTCCACAGTCGAAATGCGCAGGGCCCATGTGTCCCAGGGGCGCAGGCAGCTCGCAAGCGTCCCTGGGTTCACATGGGCCAGGCCAGCAAATAGAAGGGAATCCTCCTCCATACTTTTGAAAGATAGACCCATCAAACACATGAATGGAGATTTCACCCAAAACACAGCAAAACATTAAATACATTTTAAAAAAACCATCACGTTTTTAAAATGAGTTAAAATTACATTAAATTAAATATTTTAAACAAAAATTTATTTTTTGAAAAAATAATGAAAGTTTTTTACAGGGCTAAAAATAAACTTACCTTTTTTAAAAGTATTATTAAATTATAAATGAGTGAAAAAAATTAATTTATTGAAACTTTTTTTCAACTCTTATGCTGGTAAAAGCAGGCCTTACCAGGCGTAAGATTTCTAAGGGTTTGCAGCGGGCGGAGGGTTTCCAGAAAGCGGAACTCTCCACCCCGCAGAGGCCCTTCTCCATGGCAGGCATCCGATCTCTTGACAGGTCGGAAATGCCAGTTTTCAGTGCATGCGCTTCGCATGCCTGAAACCGACATTTCCGATGTCTTTGCGGGCGTGTACACAGCCCGTACCCACCCGTAAGGATCGGAAAATACAGGCCAATATAAACAACCCAAGACACATGTCACTTGTCACTTTAATTCGCCGCCCCACTCCCACTCTGTTCTCTCTGTCCTCGGCCACCTACACTGTTCCAATGAAGCTCAATGGGAGCTCGAGCAACAGCACCTTATCTTGCGATTAGGCACTTTACAGCCTCCCCGACTCGACATCTAGTTCAACAATTTCAGATCAGATAAACTGCTCCCATTTTTTCAGACTTTTTCAGTTCCTCTGGGCCCATCTTTTATTTCTTTACTTGTCTTATTACCATCTCCTTTCATCTCACACCATCATCCCTTTTGTCATTTAATCTCTCCTGCCTTCCACCCTATTACAGACATTCCCTTTTTTCTTTCCTCCCCTCCTCCCTTTCCCTGCCTCTGTACTTGCTTAAAACCTATTACATCTCTAACTTTTTCCAGTTCTGATGCAAGGTCGTCGACCTGAAACGTGAACTCTGTTTCTCTCTTCACAGATGCTGCCTGACCTGCTGAGTGTTTCCAACATTTTCTGTATTTAACCCAAGGCACAAATTAATCATATTTCTACAGCATTTTCTTTTTTTGTTTGATATGTTGAATTTTGGCTTTGTGCAGTGAAATATTATTTGAACTTTTAGAAGTGACCAATCATGCTTCAATTTATAAAAAAGTGTCATTGCAAGAATGGAATAGAAATACTCAGAGCAGTCCAGATAAGGACAATGAAATTTTCCATTAGACAATGATAAGCCTGTGAAAAGTCTAGTTCAGTGGTGCATCAAGTCATGAACCTGACCTTTCATTCTCAGTGGAAACATGATATTAATTCAATAGACTGTCAGAGAATTATTCGGTTCTCACAGTGAAGGAACCTTCAATTAATTGAAATATGATAAATTGGATAATACATTGGGCAGTACTTACATCTTGTAGAAGTGAGGATCTATTCATCACAAAATAATACTTATTCATTTGTAAACTAAAATTAGTTATTCAGATAAAATACCAGGTTTTGTCAGCCATCCTTATCATTTTATGACTGAAATGGAAAAGTGGAATTTCTTCTCCAAGGTCTTTAAATAAATGACCATAAATCTTCAAACTTTCAGCTTACCAGAAACGCCATTCTTGGATCAATCATAATCCAGGATCTGCTGAAGTATCTTAACGGACCTTTAAGTTTATTTTGGTTGAACATAAGAACCAAAGAATTAGGAGCAGGAGTAGGCCATACGGCCCTTCAAGCCTGCTCCGCCATTGAATAAGATCATGGCTGATCTTCGACTTCAACTCCACTTTCCCGCCCGATCCCCATATCCCTTGATTCCCCTAGAGTGTGAAGGCACTCATACAGTGGAGGGACATCTCACAGGATGATAAGATTTGGTGATGTAGTGCTTTGGGTTGAGGAACAGAACTTGCCTAATTAGCCTATTGTGTCTTGTGGTTCTGGTGACCTTAGCCTTCATCTATCAGTTCTGCTGAAGGAATCAATGCCTTCTAGAGAAGCAGGCTCTTCGACTTTGGAGGAATTTATGATCTCAGTGCCTGAGAGCTTTTTTTCCTGAGCTACATTGCTATTTTATAAGGGATCTGCTTATATGAACTGAATGGGACCAATCAGATGCGTTGAATGGCCTCCTGTGCCATTCTATGGTTCTATAATCTGCTTTCCACATACGGTGGGAATTGCCACCATGAACAGAATGGGAGCCATTGGTCGTCCTCATGTTGGGGAGCAGAAGTTGGTACGAGTCTTGATAATCCCATAATTATGAAAAACATATTGCCAGAATGACCAGTAAGATTGCTGGCAGTGCAGTGGAAACCTCATTTACATGAATGTTCCTGCTCTTTATTCCAGCTATGGTTGTCATAAAAAAAAATGGAGTATTTGTAAATTAAACACTAAAATCCCATCCTAACCAGTGGAAATTTCTCAGGGATGCCAAGGGGCAGTATTTGACATCTTGACATTTATTTCCCTCTTTTCTTCAGTTTTGACCTTTCATTTTCTCCTTTCCTCCATCCTCTAGCAGCCATTGATTCCTTAAGCAGAACGGGATTCCAAAGGCAGCAGTTACCCTTCACTACCGTGGCCAAGTGGCCATTGTTCAACTGTGCGCCATGGCGGCAAGTGTCAACAGGCTCTCCGAAGTTGGAGGATATCACAGCTGAGCCCAATCCTATACTCACTTCTTCTCTTCCAGTACAGGTCATTGCACAGCAATCAGGAAATCTAGCCACTTTTCACAGTGTTGGGTTGCAGGCTATGCTTACACTCCAATGGCCTCCTCAGCTAAGGTCAGCTAATGCAACAGAGATTGAGGACTTTATGATTGCCACCATGAACAGATATACCGATTTGGATACTGTTGAAGGGGATGTCTTACCAGAGGAAGGCAGCAGCAGCCAACTTCCTGGCACCAGGGGTGCTTCTGCTGCTCAGGAAGGGAGGAAAAAGAGTGGGAGAGCAATAATGGTAGGGGATTCTATCGTAAGGGGAACAGATAGGCGTTTCTATGGCCGTAGACATGACTCCAGGATGGTTTGTTGCCTCCCTGGTGCCAGGGTCAAGGATGTCACTGAACGGCTGCAGGGCATTCTGAAGGGGGAGGGTGAACAGTCTGAGGTCGTGGTTCACATTGGGACCAATGACATGGGTAGGAAGAGGGATGAGGTCCTGCAGCAAGAATTTAGTGAGCTAGGCAGCAGACTAAAGAGCAGGACCTGAAAGGTTGTAATCTCTGGATTATTCCCGGTGCCATGTGCTAGTGAGTATAGGAATAGGAGGATAGAGCAGATGAATGCGTGGCTAAAGAGTTGGTGCAGGAGGGAGGGCTTTAGTTTCCTGGATCACTGGGCCTGCTTCTGGGGAAGGTGGGACTTGTACAAGTCGGACGGGTTGCACCGAACCAGAACGGGACAAATATCCTTGTGGGGAGGTTTGCTAGCACTGTTCGGGGGGGTTTAAACTAACTTGGCAGGGGGATGGGATACAGAGTGGAGCTATAATAGGGGGTGATGTATAGCCAAATATAGAGGAAAAAATAAGTTAGACTGGAAGGCAGAGCAAATATGTAACGGCACAAGGGAGTAGGGCAAGGCTAAATGGCACTAATTTTAATGCAAGGAGTCTTACGAATAAGGTGGATGAACTGAAAGTGTTGATGAACACATGGGAGTATGATATTGATGCTCTCACGGAGACATGGTTGAGGGAGGGGCAAGACTGGCAGCTCAATATTCCGGGGTATAGAATCTTCAGGCGAGACAGAGGGGGGTGGTAAAAGAGGAGGGGATGTCGCCTTATTAATTAAGGAGACAATTACTGCTGTAAGGAGGGATGATATATTAACAGGTTCCTCTAATGAGGCCATATGGGTTGAACTTAAAAACAAAAAGGGGGCTAGCACTTTGCTGGGATTGTACTATAGGCCCCCAAACAGCCGGGGGGAGATAGAGGAACAGATATGTAGGCAAATCTCAGAGAAGTGTGCAAATAATAGGGTAATTATAGTGGGGGGTTTCAACTTCCCCAATATTAACTGGGATAGTCAGATTGTGAAAGGCTTAGAGGGTGCAGAATTCTTAAAGTACATCCAGGAGAGCTTTTTGAGCCAGCATGTAGAAAGTCCTACAAGAGAGGGGGTGGTACTGGACCTTATTCTAGGGAATGTGGCCGGGCAAGTGGTAGAAGTGTTAGTAGGTGAGCACTTTGGTGACAGTGACTATAATTTGGTGAGATTTAAGGTAGTCATGGAAAAGGACAAGGATGGACTGGAAATAAAGGTTCTAAATTGGGGGAAGGCCAATTTTAATATGATAAGGCAGGATCTGGCCAATGTGGACAGGGATCAGCTACTTGAAGGAAAATCCACATCGGAGCAATGGGAGACTTTCAGAAAGGAAATTGAGAGAGTACAATGGCAACATGTTCCCGCAAAGGTCAAGGGTGGGACCAACAAGCCCAGGGAACCTTGGATGTCAAGGGATATACGAGAATGGATTTGGAAAAAAAGGGGGGCTTTTGGTAGATACAAAGGACTAAAGACAGAAGAAGCCCTAGAGGAGTATAAAAAGTGCAGGGGGATACTTAAAAAAGGAATTAGGAGAGCGAGGAGGGGCCATGAAATAACACTGGTGAGCAAAATAAAGGAAAATCCTAAGGTGTTTTATAAGTGTATTAAGGGCAAGAGGATAACTAGGGAAAGAGTAGAGCCCATTAGGGACCAAAGTGGCAAACTGTGTGTCGAGCCAGAGGATGTAGGTGGGGTTTTAAATGAATATTTTGCATCTGTGTTCACTATGGAGAAGGACGATGTGGACATAGAAATCAGGCAGGGGGACTGTGATATACTTGAACATATTAGCATCGAGAGGGAGGAGGTACTAGCGGTTTTAGCAGGCTTAAAAGTGGATAAATCCCCCGGCCCGGACGAGATGTATCCCAGGCTACTATGTGAGGCAAAGGCGGAGATTGCAGGGGCTCTGACACAAATTTCCAGTACCTCTCTGGCCACAGGAGATGTGCCAGAGGACTGGAAAACAGCTAACATAGTACCATTATTCAAGAAGGGTAGTAGAGATAAACCAGGGAATTACAGGCCAGTGAGCCTAACATCAGTGGTAGGGAAATTATTGGAAAAAATTCTGAGGGACAGAATTGGTCTCCACTTGGAGAGGCAGGGATTAATTAGGGATAGCCAGCATGGCTTTGTCAAGGAAAGATCATGTCTGACCAATTTGATTGAATTTTTCGAGGGGGTGACTAGGTGTGTGGATGAGGGTAGTGCAGTGGATGTGGTTTACATGGATTTCAGTAAGGCTTTTGATAAAGTCCAGCAAAGGAGACTGGTCAGGAAGGTAAGAGCCCATGGGATCCAGGGTGCCTTGGCACATTGGATCCAAAACTGGCTTAGTGGCAGAAGGTGATGGTGGAAGGTTGTTTTTGTGACTGGAAGCCTGTGTCCAGTGGGGTACCTCAGGGATCGGTGCTGGGTCCCTTGCTGTTTGTGGTCTACATTAATGATTTGGATGTGAATGTAAAAGGTATGATCAGTAAGTTCGCAGATGACACGAAAATTGGTGGGGTGGTAAATAGCGAGGCGGGAAGCCTCAGGCTACAGGACGATATAGATGGGTTGGTCAGATGGGCGGAACAGTGGCAAATGGAATTTAACCCTGAAAAGTGTGAGGTGATGCATTTTGGACGGACTAACAAGGCAAGGGAATAAACAATGAATGGTAAGACCCTAGGAAAGACAGAGGATCAGAGGGACCTTGGTGTTCATGTACATAGATCCCTGAAGGCAGCAGGACAGGTGGATAAGGTGGTTAAAAAGTCATATGGGATACTTGCCTTCATTAGCCGAGGCATAGAATATAAGAGCAGGGAGGTTATGATGGAGCTATACAAAACGCTGGTAAGGCCACAGCTGGAGTACTGTGTGCAGTTCTGGTCGCCACACTATAGGAAGGATGTGATTGCTTTGGAGAGGGTGCAGAGGAGATTTACCAGGATGTTACCTGGGCTGGAGCGCTTCAGCTATGAAGAAAGATTGGACAGGCTGGGATTGTTTTCCTTGGAGCAGAGAAGGCTGAGGGGGGACCTGATTGAGGTATAAAAAATTATGAGGGGCATAGACAAGGGGGCATAGATTCAAGGTAAGGGGCAGGAGGTTTAGAGGGGATTTGAGGAGAAACTTTTTCACCCAGAGTGTGGTTGGAATCTGGAACTCACAGCCTGAAAGTGTGGTAGAGGCAGGAACCCTCACAACATTCAAGAAGCATTTGGATGAGCACTTGAAATGCCATAGCATACAAGGCTATGGACCAAATGCTGGAAAATGGGATTAGATTAGATAGGGCTTGATGGCTGGCGCGGACGCGATGGGCTGAAGGGCCACTTTCTGTGCTGTATAACTCTATGACTCTATGACTCTATGATCGCAGAGCCTGAGAGCTTTTTTCTCCTGAGCTATATTGCTACTTTATAAGGGAATCTGCTACAGGTTGAGCGCCCAAAATCCGGTGTTCTGGAATCCGGAATGTTATCCCTCAATCAACATAACAGAAAACAGATTATCTGGTCATGATCGTATTGCTGTTTGTGGGGCTTTGCTGTGTGCAAAATGGCTGCCGCATTTCCTACATTACAACAATGACTCCACTTCAAAAAGTAATTAATTGGCTGTAAAGCGCTTTGAGACGAACAGTGGTTGTTAACGGCGCTATATAAATACAGGTTGAGCATTCAAAATCCGGAATTCTGGAATCTGGGGTGTTCTGGAATCCGGGCTCTGGGACGATTGGTGGCAGGGTCATCCGGAATCCATAAAATGTTCCAGAATCCGGGCACCCTGAGGTCGATTTTCCTGGAGCCGTCAGGCGGGGTTTCAGGCGTGTGTGGGGGGAAAATCCCGATTTCGGGGGTCCCGACACCATCCGGCCCAAAACCCCGCTCCATGCAAGTTTCAGAGACGGCGGGTACCCGCCCCGCACTGGGACCCGCCGACCCCAGGCGGGAAGGGATTAGTGCCAATTAACTGCCTGTCAACAGGCAGTTTTTAGCCTAATTCCTATTTTGAGGGGTTTCGTGTGGGATTCCCGACGGCTCTAACCCATGCCAGGTTAGAGGAGGCGGGCCGTCGGGTTGAAGGAGTTGGAGGGGTCGCGATGTTGGTGTTCAGGTGAGTGATGGGTGCATGAGTGCAAAGGTAAGTGTGTTTGGTGTGTCTAAAGTGTGTAAAGAACTTTTACTTACCTACACTTACCTTAACAGCCTTTCTTCCTGTAGGCGTCGGGAGCGCATCACTCAGCCAGCACTTAAAGCTGAATGGCTGCGATCTGTGAAAAGTGACAGCCTTCAGATTTGAGTGCTGCTGAGAGTTCTAACTGGGTCTGTGTAGAAGGACACATGTTAGAACTCAGACTGTCAGTGTTTGACAGCTTCAAACAGCTGTGAAACTCTGACATTTCATCTGTCAAGAACTCTTGACAGATGAAATTGCAGTCTGTGACATCACCTGTTGCCGGGTGGCCATTAATTGGCCTGCTGAGCCCACTGGGCGGGCTCAACAAGGTCAATCAAGGGAAAATCATGTGGATTGGCCGGACATCGAAGTAGGTGGGTCAAAAACCCGAAAGGGGAAGTCCTGCCTTCTTCCCGACAGGTTCGGCAAAATCGACCCCCCTGTTTCCACTGCCAGCCGGGCCCAGGCATTTCCGGACTCAGAACGTGTTTCTGATGTCCAAAGTCTGGAAATGCCTGAGCCCAGGTTGCGATATTTCATCAGAAACACGTTCCGAAGTCCGGAATAACCCGAAAACCAGCTTGGCCTCGGTCCCGAGGTTAGCGGATTCGGGACGTTCAACCTGCAATAGGAACTCAATGGGACCGATCTACTGGTGTATATTAGCTCTTAATGGCTGAGTTCTGGTACAAATGTCACCAGAATGGTAATTTGGTAATAGCATTCGATTTTCCAGAGTAAGCTGATTTGCGCAGTTAATTGCAAGTTCATGTGCATACTTTGAGGATTGCTGGGAGCACACGTGTGGTGGGAGTAGAAAATTGCATGCAAAGGAAATTTAAAGGGATGGGGACAATTAAAGGGGCATGTAATAATAGGGGGATAACTTTTCTGAAAGATTTACGAAAGACTCAAAAGGCATCGACATCCATTAGCAGCCTTTCTGAAATTTGAAGCGGTAAGGAATTAACAAGTAGCAGACTAAATTTAAACAAAGGCAAACAAGGCAACTGATGGAGTAGCCCAAAAACAAGCCTCCCCTTGGATGGTTGCTGCAGTGATTGTGAAGAGGATGGTATCATTGCCACTATCCCCATAGGCCAACATTGCAGCAGGCCTGCAAGGAGGTATAACTAATGTCCAGGCCAAAGTTAACTATACATTTGCTGGATGTGACAGTCTTGTGATGCTTGGCACCTGCGGATGTCCTTGCATCTCTGCTTGTGGCTCTCTGAACACTTGGACCCTATGAAGACATTACCCCATAGCTCTTGCCAGGTAGATGTGTCTAGACCTGAAGATTTAGTTGGTGCCATCTCAGTGCGTGCAGCTAATCATTCTATGCGGCCTGTTGGTCACCCTGAAGGGATATTTACTAGTCCTAGCCCCTTTGGGGCTATCCCAGATCAGGCGTATTTCTCAGACGTTCACTTTCAACTAAAGTTTGAGGTAGCCGAATCCTAAAGACGCTTAACTGGGTCTAAAGGTCCGGGCTATCTCTCCCTAAAGGAAAGGAACAACCCGAGAATGTTACCGTCCTCCAGATAGCACTTTTAATAAGTTTAGCTGGACTGTAACGTCCCGGATATTGTGAGGGTCCGGAAAACTCCCCTCAGACCTGTACCTCTCCACCAAAGAATGTACAGAGATTGAGTTCACGAATTATTGGTACAGAAGACATATGTGAGACAATTCTAAAAATATACAGAGATTAATTAAAAGAACTGACATGCAATTTACAGTTGGTGAATCAGTCAATCGCAACGTTAACAGTTCTAAAAAGAGAAAAAATATGATCTTATTATTAACAGAGAATCTTACTTTTAAATCTTAACTTTGTTACAGTATTGCACTTCTTAAAGTTTTCTATACAGGATATCCATCAATATCAAATACCTTTGATCCCTGAGGTACAAAGAGTGGAAGACCACAGAGCTGCCTCTGTAGTCGAGAATCGCTTTGCCCGATTAAAGCGAGTCTACTATCACATTTGAGACTTTAATATTTATACCATTTTTCAGTTGTATTTCCTTTAAAGTTTCTGCTGATGCAAGTTAATTATCCCAATTCATCTTGCTGCTGACCTCTGCAATTCTTTACTGCTACATCAGCTTGTAATATTCTGGTATCTTGTCTCATCTCCAGATGTTCTGGGTTCACCATATAAAATGGTGTGAAAAGCAGGTGTCCCTTATTTTATGTCATCTTTACGAGGGCAGATGTTCCTCAACTTATGTGCCATCTTTACAAAGTTTAAATTAAAACACCTTATCCAGGGTTGACCATTGTTTTTGTTCCCAAAAGTCAGCCTCTCGGAACCATGCACCTTCTGTCTCAATAAGGTTATTTATTCAGGGTCAACAACTTGTCCTGTTTCACTAAGGCCAGAATTCTTTCATAAGATAGTGTATTTTTCTAAATAGGTTAGATGGTTTATTCCTTCACAACCCTGCCATGCCTTCTCTCATGCAGTGCAATTGAAGGTAGGATATATCGTTTACATAGGGTTACGTTGGATATACAGCACAGAAACTGACCATTCGGCCCAACCAGACAAGCTGACGTTTATGCTCCACTCGAGCCTCCTCCCATTTTTCCTCATCTAACTCTATCAGCATAACCCGCTATTCCCTACTCCCTCATGCTTATCTAGCCTCCCCTTAAATGCATCTATACTATTCGCCTCCACCACTCCCTGTGGTAGCGAGTGCCACATTCTCACCACTCTCTGGGTAAAGAAGTTTCTTCTGAATTCCCTATTTGATTTCTTGATGACTATCTTATATTGATGGCCTCTAGTTATGCTCTTCCCCAAAAGTGGAAGAACCCTCTCTGTATCCACACTATCAAAACCTTTCATAATTTTAAAGACTGCTATTAGGTCACCCATCATCCTTCTCTTTTCAAGAGAAAAGAGACCCCGCCTGTTCATTCTTTCCTGATAGGTCTACCCTTGCATTTCTGGTATCATCCTTTTAAATCTTTTTGTACCCTCTCCAGTGCCTCTATATCCTTTTTATAATAAGGTGACTAGAATTGTATGCAGTACTCCAAGTGTGGCTTAGCATAACTTCTCTACTTTTCAATTCTATCCCTCTAGAAATAAACCCTAGTGCTTGGCTTGCCTTTTTATGGCCTTGTTAACCTGTGTCGCTACTTTCAGTGATTTGTGTATTTGTGCTCCCAGATCCCTTTGCTCTTCTACCACACTTAGATTCGTATTTTCCAAGTAATATGTGACCTCCCTATTTTTCTTATTAAAATGCAATACCTCATACTTATCTGTGTTGAATATCATTTGCCATTGTGACTGGGTTGCTCCTGAGGAAGCAGCACACATTATGGTAAGTCTAGCATTCACACGTCTTACTTTGCCATCAGATTCGCTGTCCCAGCTTCCTTTGAGAATAAGAGCCTCTGCTTACACTAATCTCCTGCCAAAACAAGCTTTGCTCACTCTGGTGTTCAACTATCGGGTGGGAACAGACCACCTGTTGTGAAACTTAACCTTGCCGGGCATCAAACTTGCCGATTCCCATTGGGAGACCAATTGGTGCCAATCATGTTGGTCGGGCCAACACAAATAATTGGTTCGCGAGAACATCACTGCCAACAGGAATAAAAACAAAAACTAAGAAAAATGTGCCAGAAATGATCTAAAAACACTTCAATGGAAAGGAACATTGGGCGCGGTATATAATGGACTGCCGACTCGCTAGCACCTGCTCCGTCCTACCACCAAAGAACAATTACATCAGCAGTTACCTTAACATTACTGTTTCCTTTAAATGAAGTACCATCAATATCCTACTGCGTAGGCATGCTAGTTGTTAGAATGAATGTTCTGCATGCATGAGCTTCAGAAATGACATACAGGACATCACAACCCACATTTGGATATTTTAAATAAAAACAGGAAATGCTGGAAATACTCAGCAGGTCAGGCAGCATCTGATTATCGACCTGAAACTTTAACTCTGTTTCTCTCTCCACTGCTGAGTATTTCCAGCATTTCCTGTTTTTATTTCAGATTTCCAGCATCCGCAGTATTTTGCTTTTGGATATTTTAAGGTAGGCCTCATCTATCCCAGGCCAACTGAAAATATGTGAACAAATATAAATGCCTCACTTTCTGGTCCATTCTTGCCTATAACCTAGTGAACAGTAGGGCTGTCCATTCGTAAATTGTGTTCTGCCCCAGAGAAAGTTCTAACTCAAGCCTCACCCATGAGGTTCGTGAGCCGCTTACGAAGGAAGAGTAGCTGAGGTGGTGTCCCATTGCCTTCTTCATGGTTTTTATCTAAAGAGTACCTTCTCCTAGGTGGGCTGCAACCAAGGCTAAAGAGCCCCCACCAACCCGTTACGATGAGAGAAAGCCACCCCTACCCATCGAAAGCAAGTACCCCTGCTGGAAGTCAATCCAGTATTCAGAAGCAATGCTTCATTCTATGCTTGCTGGGGCTGTCAGGAGTGGAGCCTAACATAGAAGATAGGAGCAGGAGTCGGCCATTCAGCCCCTCGAGCCTGCTCCGCCATTCAATGCGATCATGGCTGATCATCCAAATTCAGTACCCTGTCCCTGCCTTCTTCCCATATCTCTTGATCCCTTTAGCCTTAAGAAATATATCTAACTCTTTCTTGAATATATTTAATGAATTGGCCTCAACTGTCTTCTGTGGTAGAGAATTCCACAGGTTCACCACTCTCTGTGAGAAGATATTCCTCCTCATCTCAGTCGTAAATGGCTTACCCCTTATCATTAGACTGTGACCCCTGGTTCTGGACACCCCTGCCATCGGGAACATCCTTCCTGCATCTAGTCTGTCTGGTCCTGTTAGAATTTTATAAGTTTCAATGAGGTCCCCTCTCATTCTTCTAAACTCCAGTGAATACAAGCCCAATCGACCCAATCTCTCCTCATACGTCATTCCTGCCACCCCAGGTATCAGTCTGGTGAATCTTCGCTGCACTCCCTCCATGGCAAGAACATCCTTCCTCAAATATGGCGACCAAAACTGCACACAATACTCAAGGTGTGGTCTCATCAAGGCCCTGTACAACTGCAGCAAGACATCCTTGCTCCTGTACTCGAATCCTCTTGCTATGAAGGCCAGCATACCATTTGCCTTCTTATCCACCTGCTGCACCTGCATGCTTAGCTTCAGTGACTGGTGCACAAGGACACCCAGGTCTCGTTGCACTTCCCCTTTTCCCAATCTTTTGCCGTTCATATAATAATCTGCCTTCCTGTTTTTGCCACCAAAGTGGATAATCTCGCATTTATCCACATTATACTGCATCTGCCATGCATCTGCCCAATCACCCAACCTGTCCAAATCATACTGGAGTTGCTCAGCATCCTCCTTACAGCACACACGCCCACCCAGCTTTGTGTCGTCTGCAAACTTGGAGACATTACATCCAGTTCCCTCGTCTAGATCATTAATATTTATTGTGAATAACTGGGGTCGTAGCAACGATCCCTGCGGTACCCCACTAGTCACTGCCTTCCACTCGGAAAAAGACCCATTTATTCCGACTCTTTGCTCCCTGTCTGCCAACCAGTTTGATTGGTTGATTGGTTGATTGGCCATGATAAAAATTGGCCCTTAGTGTTAGGGGGGATTAAATACGTGGGGTTACGGGGTTACTGGGATAGGGCTTGGGTGGGATGGCTGTCGGTGTAGGGACCGGGTGCTAGGGTTTGGATGATCAGCCATGATCTCGTTGAATGGCGGAGCAGGCTCGAAGGGCTGAATGGCCTACTCCTGCTCCTATCTTCTATGTTTCTATGTTTCTATGTTTTCTATCCAAATCAGTACCTTACCCCCAATCCCATGTGCTTTAAATTTGCATGCTAGTCTCTTATGCGGGACCTTATCGAAAGCCTTCTGAAAGTCCAAATACACCACATCCACTGGTTCTCCCTTATCTATTCTACCAGTTACATCCTCAAAAAATTCCAGTAGATTAGTCAAGCATGATTTACCTTTTGTAAATCCATGTTGACTTTGTCCGATCCTGTCACTGTTTTCCAAGTGCTCTGCTATTACACCTTTTATAATGGACTCTAGCATTTTCCCCACTACCGATGTCAGGCTTACTGGTTTATAATTCCCAGTTTTTTCTCTGTTACTTTTTTAAAGAGTGGGGTTACATTAGTTACCCGCCAATCCATGGGAACTGTTCCAGAGTCTATAGAATTTTGGAAGATGGTCAGCAATGTATCTACTATTTCTAGGGCCACTTAATTAAGTACCCTAGGATGTATTTTATCAGGCCCTGGGGATTTATCGACCTTCAATCCCATCAATTTCCCTAACACCATTTCCCTACAAATACTGATTTCATTCAGTTCCTCCCTCTCATTAAACCCTATGTTCCCGACATCTCTGGGAGGTTATTTGTGTCCTCCTTTGTTAAGACAGAACCAAAGTATGTATTTAATTGGTCTGCCATGTCTTTGTTCCCCATTATAAATTGCCCTGATTCTGACTGCAAGGGACCTATGCTTGACTTCACCAATCTTTTTCTCTTCACATATCTATAGAAGCTTTTACAGTCAGTTTTTATGTTCCCTGCAAGCTTACTCTCATACTCTATTTGCCCCCTCTTAATTAATCCCTTTGTCCTCCATTGCTGAATCCTAAACTGCTCCCAATCCTTAGGTTTGCTGCTTTTTCTGGCCAATTTATATGTCCTCTCCTTGGATCTTATGCTATCCCTAATTTCCCTTGTTAGCCAATGTTGAGTCACCATTTTTGTTTTATTTTTATGTCAAACAGGGATGAACAAATTCTGTAGTTCATCCATGTGATCTTTAAATGTTTGCCATTGCCTATTCACCGTCAACCCTTTAATTAACATTCCCCAAGCCTGAACCCAACCCTTCAGATTTAGAGGTGAGGATACTGCCCCTTAGTCAATGGTCACTCCGTCCAGCAGCAAGTCCCCCGTCGGATGTTAACTCAGTATTTAGAGACCACAGTCTAGACTTCACTCACCTGGGCCACACAGGGTGTAACAAAGACTCAAAGATCAGCCCCATTATCCAAATCAAGCAAAATGTGACATTTGCAAAGTTACCTGAAATGATTCAATGAACAAGTGGCAATGCTGGAAATAGGCAAATCACAGCTCACCTAAAATAAAGCTCGTTTAACAATTTGCAATAGCCTAAATTGCTAATTAAACTCCTATAAATGCCAACACTTTAATTCTGCAGTTGAGGAGCACCCAGGAGACAGGAAAATTTATCCTTAATGCCATGTTCTTGTAGACTGTGAAATATGAATGAAGTTCAAGCTACAAATTCACCTTGCCTTAACGCACAGTCCTGTAAATTTTATTAGGGAAAAGTGCACATGCCAGAAGTGCAACAAGTGATGAAAGTTCACAGGAGAAATCTTTAACTAGTTAAAGATCAGAGGTTTGCCGTTAATGGGAAGGAAGTCATTGAGCTGTCGAGGTAGGAGAAAGTGCAAACCAACCTGCATGCCATATGTAATATCAGCATGTCCATACAGATTGATCGCTGAATATTTTATGCAATAATAATATATCATGGAAATGGAAAAGTGCGCTTAAGTATTCATGATATAGCTTCTGCCAGCTTCACAGAGTATGCAGAACCTAATAGCCTGCAACACTCCACAGGCCGGGAACACTTAGCACAGCACCACCTTTTACAAAGCTTCAGCACAGATGCAAAATTTAGAGATGATGCGGCTGAAGAAACATTCAGTGAAATGCATTTCACTGTTGGTGAAGAGGCAGATGTGTGAAATAAGTATTGTTTTAAAAAGAAAGACTTGCATTTGTATAATGCCTTTCATGATTTCCCAAAGCGCAATTGGATCAGAAACATTGGAAAAATAATTTATAGTGACTACCACAAACAATGTGATAATTGTATTGATTTCTTTGTGGGTTCAATGACGAGACATTTATGAAAGAGAATGTCTTTTAATCTAAAGTCTGTTCAACTCTTTATACGGCTTTTCAGGAGACACAATGCTAGTGATGCATCTAGAACGAAACTGAAACTAAACTCAACTGCCTTGCTTGTCTCGGTCACATGCCCTCTGCTGGTCAGGCACAAGCAATCAATACATGCTGGTAAGGCATCATAATCAAACAGGCAAATACCATCTCTATTTGCTGATATCATTACATCTCCTTTTCTTAAAACAAAAGTATTTTACTTTTAACTAACAACATGTTTTCTTTGTATTAATCTGCATTTTAACTGTAACATTTAATGAACTTACATTATCATTATCAGGATCAAGGTTTTTTAACCTTGCTGTGTGTGTTCACATGAAATATGTCAATACACTAGAACTTGAAGAAAGAATAAGATAACATTACTTCCTTCTATAACAATAGTCCTTAAATTTGCTCAATGAGTCTCTCAGGAGGCTTCACGTGTCTTGAGGATTTTCTGATTGATTGTCCTTGAATCTGAGTTATGCCTCAGATGATTGGTTCTCAGCTGTGTGATCAGGTTGTTCAACAGTATCAGTCTCTTGACCTGCTGTGGCTGGTCCCATGAGAAGATCTCGACGATTTCTTCTCAGAACAGCACCCTCATCTGTCTGAATGGTGTATGATCTTGGTTGAACTTCACTCAGGACAGTTCCCTTCTGAGTCCATGTGTTTGTTTTGTCTTTCAACCTTACTTGGTCACCAGTGTGGAGTTCAGGTAGGTTTTGTGTTCCTCTGTCATAGTAGTACTTTTGCTTTTCTTTCTGTTGTTCTTTGAACTTCCTCACTTTCTCCCCCTCTTTTGTTTTCAGGCGGTTCTCCGGGATGGGTAGGTTTGACCTTAGCCGACGTCCCATCAGGAGTTGGGCTGGTGACATACCACACTCGAGCGGCATTGTGCGGTATACAAGCATGCTCTTGTAGAAGTCAGTTCCACTGTCTTTTGCCTTGTACATCAGTCTTTTCACTGTCTGGACCGATTTTTCCACTAGTCCATTGGACTGTGGAAAGTGAGGACTTGACGTTGTGTGGACAAAGTCCCACTCTTTGGCAAAGTGTCGGAAACTTGCATTGTAAAACTGGGGTCCGTTGTCTGTGAAGACCTCACTTGCCATGCCATGTCTGGAGAATATGGCTTTCATACATGTTATCACAGCATCTGCAGTGGTGGTGTACAGTCTACAAACCTCTGGATACAGGGAGTAATAGTCTGTGACTACAAGATAGTCCTTCCCTTGACATACGAATAGGTCAGCGCCTACCTTCTGGTAAGGTCTGTCTGGCGCTGGGTGTGGCTTTAGTGGTTCTACTGGATTGCTTGCTCGATATTTCAGGCATATTGTGCAGTTTGACACCTCATTTGTCACATCTTGGTTGATTCGTGGCCAGTACATCAATTCTCGTGCTCTTTTCTTACACTTTTCGATTCCCAGATGTCCTCCATGGATCTTTTTTAACATCTCCTTTCTCAGACTCTTTGGGATAACTATTTTACTTCCTTTGTAGATGATGTCTTCGACCACTGATAGTTCCTCCCTGCAGTTCCAGTACTCTGCTATGTCAGGTGAGCCGTCTTGCTTCATGTTGGGCCATCCATCCAAGATGCTTTTCCTCAGTCGTCTCATTGTTTCATCTTTGTTTGTCTCATTCTTTATGAGCTCCATTTTTGCATCTGCTATGGGCAGTGCACTTGTGATCATGTCCACGTAGGCGTTCACTTTTTCATCCATTGTGGTGTTTGCGGGCTCACTTGGGTCAACAGCTCTGGACAACGTGTCTGCTGTATACATCAGTTTACCCGGTGTGTATGCAACATTCAGTGTATAGCGTTGCAGCCTGATCATCATTCTTTGTATTCTAAGCGGACAGCTATTTAGTGGCTTTTGGAACAATGCAATCAAGGGCTTATGGTCAGTCTCTACACTGATTGCTTGTTCTGCCACAAACTGGTGAAATCTTTCACAGGCGTAAGTGATGCTGAGCAGCTCCTTTTCTATTTGAGCATATCGCGTCTCCACATCTGTCATTGAGCGCGATGCATATGCCATAGGTTGCCAGTAGTCATATTGTTGCAGAAGAACGGCACCGAGCCCACTCTGTGATGCATCTGATGATATCTTGATGGGTCTCGCTGGGTCATAAAACCTCAGAACTGTTTCCTCTGTGAGCAGTTTCTTTAGATCGCTCCATGACTTCTCATGCTCATGATTCCATTCCCATTCTATGTTCTTTTCAGTTAGTCTTCTCAGTGGCACCATCTTTTCTGAGAGGTTGGATATGAATTTACCCATTGTGGTGATTATTCCTTGATTAGTAAAAGTATTGTGATTCGTTGTTTGTTAACTGCCTTGGGATATGTGTTGTAATCGCATTGGTAGTTGATGATCACATGATGTGTTGTGGCTACCTTAAATTCAGTCCTTTTCTAGCTTTAGTTGGGACTGGATGCGGAAAGATATGCTGCTGATTTTAAAGTTAATATAGCCTAGCTTTGGAAGGCCAATCTATTCTTTATTTCAATTTATTAACTTTTTGTTAGAATGGAGCGATATCTTCAACCAGAACGATTCAAGGCTGACCCCAATTCTGCTGGAGTGGATGATAAATGGAAACATTGGTATTGTACATTTAAAAACTTTTTGGGCGTGTTGGATCAAGAGGCTCTAAATAAGCTGAATATGCTGATCAACTACATTGACCCGGATGTATATAAATATATTTTGCACTGTAAAACTTATGAAGAGGCTATTTCTACATTGGAAAAGATTTTTGTTAAACCAAAGAATGAGGTATTTGCACGTCATCTTCTATCTGCCCGTAGGCAGCAGGTGGGAGAATCTTTGGATACTTATTTACAAGCACTTCGGTGCCTTAGTGTTGACTGTAATTATAAGGCTGTGACGGCTGAAGAATATAAGGACGAATCGGCACGGGATGCTTTTATTAATGGATTACTATCTAGATCAATTCGTCAGCGGTTGTTAGAAAATAAGACTCTGGATCTTAAAAGTGCTTTTGAGCAAGCTTCTACATTGGATGTGGCTCAGAGAAGTTTGGATTCTTATGCTCTTTTTAATCGGCCTGCGACTATGGTTTCGGCAGTTTCGGATGAAAAGGAATTATGTGGACTTAATGGGAGTGGTTTACTAGATTTTGAAACAGTTTCTACTTCGGCGGCTGTTGCCTCTAGGATTCAGAAGTGTTATTTTTGTGGGAATATCCGGCACCCTCGTCTGAAGTGTCCTGCTCGGGAGGCTGTGTGTATTAAATGCGGCAAGAGAGGTCATTATGCACGTGTGTGCAAATCATCAGGTTCAATTACCTTCCCTTCTCCTGGTGTGGGAGGGTCTTCCTCCACTACCTCTTCTGTGACTATTCAGCCTTTAGATCGGGCGTTTATTGCATCAATTTCTGCTGCATTTGATCATGGCCTAAACAAAGCTATAGTTACGGCTCAAGTTAATGGGTTGGAAGTGAAGGCCCTTATAGATACGGGCAGTACTGAGAGTTTTATAAGTCTTCAGTTTGCGAAGGAGAAGCATTTGAAAATTTCGCCTGTTATGTATCAGGTGTGTATGGCTCAGACGACCCTTACTTCACAAATAGCTGGTTGTTGCTTTGTGAAAATGGTTCTTCTAGGTAATATGTATACTGATATACGCCTATCTGTTTTGCCTAATCTCTGTGTGGATATTTTGATTGGACATGATGTGCTTCAGTTACACGAGTCTCTTAGTCTTTCATTTGGAGGGACGAAGCCACCTTTATCTATTTGTGGATTAACCTCTTTATCTATTCCTCCATTATCACTTTTTTCCAATTTGATGTCGGATTGTAAGCCAATTGCTACCAAGTCAAGAAGATATAGTAGTCAGGATAGAGAATTTATTAATTCTGAAGTTCAACGTCTCTTATTGGAAGGAATCATTGAACCTAGTTGTTCGCCTTGGCGAGCACAGGTAGTTGTCACGACTAATGAGAGACACAAGAAACGAATGGTGATAGACTATTCCCAAACTATTAATAGGTATACTCAATTAGACGCGTACCCTTTGCCTAAGATTGATGAGCTTATCAATAAAGTATCTCAGTATAAAGTTTTTAGCACTATTGATTTAAAGAGTGCTTATTATCAGATTCCTATTGTTAAGAAGGATCAACCATATACGGCCTTTGAGGCTGGTGGAAAGCTGTATCAGTTTTGCCGAATGCCATTTGGTGTTACTAATGGTGTTGCTTGTTTTCAACGGGCAATGGATGCTTTTATACGTGATAACTCTCTCTCTGACACCTTTTCATACTTAGATGACATCACAGTGTGTGGCAAATCAAGGGTGGAGCATGATTCTAATTTAAAAAGATTCCTTCAAGCTGCGGAAAAAGTTGGTTTAACTTTTAACAAAGAGAAATGTATCTTTTCGACTACTGAGGTAAATCTATTGGGGTATATTATTTCAGGAAATAAGATTAAACCAGATCCAGAACGTCTGCGACCATTGGTCGATTTACCTTGTCCTACTAATTCTAAGGCTTTGCAACGAGTTGTTGGACTGTTTTCTTATTATTCTAATTGGATTGCAAATTTTTCACAGAAGGTCCGGCCTCTTATTCAGGTTACGACATATCCTCTATCATGGGAGGCCAGGACATGTTTTGAGAATTTTAAAAAGGATATTTTAGGAGCAGTTGTGCATTCCATTGATGAGCAGGTTCCCTTTGTGATTGAGACGGATGCTTCGGATTTTGCAATTGGGGCTACTTTGAACCAAAATGGAAGACCTGTGGCCTTTTTCTCACGTACTTTGAATAACAGTGAAAAAAGACATTCCTCAATAGAAAAAGAGGCATACGCAATAGTAGAAGCATTGCGTAAATGGAGGCATTATTTATCGGGGCAACATTTCACGTTGGTAACGGATCAAAAATCTGTGTCCTTTATGTTTGATGTTAAACATTTTGGAAAGATTAAAAATGATAAAATAATGAGATGGAGGATTGAGTTGGCATGTTACCATTTTGACATAGTTTATCGTCCGGGGAAGGATAATGTTGCTGCTGATGCACTGTCGAGGGCTTATTGTTCTGTGATTCACGGAGATACGCTTATTAATCTTCACAATGCCTTATGTCATCCTGGGGTTATGAGGATGATACACTTTGTACGCAGTAAGAACTTGCCTTTTTCAGTTGAAGACGTCAAGCGGATGACTTCATCATGTTCTATCTGTGCTCGGTGTAAACCGAATTTCTTTAAGTCTCAACGAGCTCATCTTATAAAGGCTACTTCTCCTTTTGAACGTTTGAGTGTCGATTTTAAGGGACCTCTTCCTTCAACTAATCAAAACCGATATATATTTACTGTTGTGGATGAGTTTTCAAGGTTCCCTTTTGCTTTTCCTTGTGCAGATGTATCAGCTGCTACAGTTATTAAATGTTTGACTCAACTTTTTGTCATCTTTGGGATGCCTGCGTATATCCATTCGGATCAGGGAAGTTCTTTTATGTCTTCCCAGTTGAAGGAATACCTTCAGAGTCGGGGAATTTCTACTAGTAGAACTACCCCGTATAATCCCCAGGGTAATGGACAGTGTGAACGATACAATGGGGTGATCTGGAAGGCAGTTATGTTGGCGTTGACATCCCGGAACCTTAAGAATACACAGTGGGAAATGGTGCTGCCTGATGCCCTGCATTCCATTAGATAATTGCTTTCAATGGCTACTAATGTGACCCCCCATGAAAGGCTCTTTAACTATCCGCGGAGATCTACTACGGGATATTCGGTACCTTCATGGCTTACTATGCAGGGACCTGTGTTGCTTCGACGCCATGTTAGATTGTCAAAATATGACCCCTTGGTGGAGGAGGTGGAGCTGTTGGAGGCAAATTCCCAATATGCTCATATTCGATTCCAAGATGGGAAAGAAAGTACTGTTTCAATTAAAGACTTGGCTCCTTGTGGGGGCCAGCCCTCTTCTGAGGATATTAATAATGGTCATGATTCGGATAATGTGGATGCTGTTACAGATACTACGAATATTTCCAATCCGATTGCAGATAATCATACTTCTATTAGTCAGCCTTTGATAGATGTTTATGACCGTCCCAGTTCATCTTCTGATGGGATTTCTAATCCAGAAACCATTGAGAATCGGGATATGGATAGCCTTCCTGTTGAAGATACTTCTGTGCCTTCTGGTGTGGGAGGGCAAGGAATTTCACCAAGGTTAAGAAGGTCGACACGAACAAGATATCCGGTCGACCGATTGAAAATGGACTTTTAAATTGATAGTAATGTTTTAAAAATTGTTGAAATATTATAGTATATTGTTTTAGTTGAGAGATACTTAATACTTATGCGTAATGTTATTATTTGTTGTTGTTCATTTAGTATTGTGTTATGTAAATAGTTTTATTCTCGTGCATAGTTTAATTGTAAATTGTAAAAGTTATTAGGTTGGAGTATATTTTAAAAGGAGGGGTGAATGTGGTGATTATTCCTTGATTAGTAAAAGTATTGTGATTCGTTGTTTGTTAACTGCCTTGGGATATGTGTTGTAATCTCATTGGTAGTTGATGATCACATGATGTGTTGTGGCTACCTTAAATTCAGTCCTTTTCTAGCTTTAGTTGGGACTGGATGCGGAAAGATATGCTGCTGATTTTAAAGTTAATATAGCCTAGCTTTGGAAGGCCCATCTATTCTTTATTTCACCCATGTAGTTGATCATTCCATTAAACCTCTGCACGTCCTTTTTGCATTGTGGCTTTGGCATATTCTCAATGGCGGACACCTTTCTGGGATCTGGTCTGATGCCCTCACTGCTAAGGATATCTCCCACGAATGTCAGTTCTGTCACCCCGAGCTGGCATTTCTCTCTATTCAGCTTCAGGTTTGTTTTCCTTGTTGCTTCCAGCACTTTTTTCAGTCTCTCGTCATGCTCAGTTCTCGTGGTTCCCCATACTATGATGTCATCCATTGATGTATCAACTCCCTCCAGGTGCTCATAGATCATATGGATAGTTTTGTGATACACTTCAGGAGCTGAGGCAATGCCATATGGTAAACTTAGGAATCTGTATCTGCCAAATGGACTGTTGAACGTGCACAGTCTTGAACTTGCTTCGTCCAATTTCATCTGCCAAAATCCTGATGATGAATCTAACTTGCTGAAATACTTTGCATTTTCAAACTGTGCCATGATTTCCTCACGTGTAGGAAGCTTGAAGTGCTCTCTCTTTATTGCTCTGTTTAGATCTCTTGGATCCAGGCAAATTCTGAGCTTTCCATTCTTTTTGTCCACTACGACGAGGGAACTCACCCACTCAGTTGGCTCATCTATCTTTTGAATCACGTTCAGGCTTTCCAACCTGTCCAACTCTGCCTTCAGTTGCTTTTGAAGAGCAAACGGGACTTTTCATCATGGATGTATGACCGGTGTCATACTTTTATCTACTCTGATCGTGTGTTCTCCTGGAATGCAGCCTAGACCCTTAAATAGGTCGTTGTACTCTTTCATGAGTTCATCATAGATTGTCTCTCCTTCGCTTTCCACAACGAGGACTCTCTTTACCAGGTTCAGTCTCTCACAGGCTTTTAAACCTAGTATGGCTTGCACATCCTTTGGCACCACGATTAATGCTAGCGTGTGCTCTCTGTCCTTGTGTGTTACTTTGACAATGCATCTTCCTTTCACTGGTATATCAGTACCTGAGTATCTTGTCACTTTCACTTTTATTCCATGTATCTTTGGTCTGGGTCTAATTTTCTTAAAATCTGTCTCTGATATCACATTAACTTGTGCTCCAGTATCCAATTTAAATGGAATGTGTATGTCATTCACTTTTAGTGTCAACATCCAGTCTCTTTCTTCTTTTTTGTTTTCAGACACAACATCTACATTGAACTCCTCTATCTCGCTTTCATCTACTGCATGGACCTTGCTTTGTTGCGCTTGGTTCTTGCTTGGTTCTTGCAGCAACGGGCATAATGGTTGTTTTTGTTGCATCTATTGCATGTTTTACCATATGCTGGACACTTTCTTGGTGTATGCTGTGTACCGCATCGACTACATGACTTTCGATTGTCCCTTTCATTTTCGTTCGCTGGCCACGCCTCTTTTTTCACATTGGTGCTCTTTTTGTTAAACGGTTTGTGTCCGTTCTTACTCACTGCATCCATGTTGCAGCTACTGTCACTGAACAGCTCCTTTGCTTGCAACTTCACAGTCTCTGTAGCCCTACACAGTGCTATGGCTTTTCCCAGGTCTAGATCTTGCTCTCTTAGCAGTCTTTCCCTTAGACCATTATCTGGAATACCACACACCAGTCTGTCTTTTATCAGCGAGTCTGTCAGTCCCCCAAATTCACACGATTTGCTTCTGTTTCTCAGTTCAGTCACATACTGATCAATAGTCTCACCCGTTTTCTGTACACATATGAAAAATCTGTGCCTCTCAAACGTCACGTTACGTTTAGGTATGCAGTAGGCCTCAAACTGTTCCATTATTTTATCTAGTTTCATTTTGTCTCCATCAGCAGCGAATGTGAAGTTATTATACACCTCCAGCGCTTCATCACCCACGACATGTAAGAACAGTGACGATTTCTTTTTATTACTTTTCTCGTCAGCTCTGATTGCTGATAAATACAACCCCACACGTTGTTTGAATCTCCTCCAATTTTCAGCCACATTACCTGTCAACTGAAGCGTCGCCGGTGGGTGTAAACCTTCCATTTTTCACTTCGTTAGCTATTCTCCAATGGTAAGCAACGATGTTCTCTTTTGGCTTGCTAATTTGTGGAGAGCTGATTTAACTTCAGATTTTTTCTCTTCACCTCTTTCAGCCACTTCTGACACCATGTATTGATTTCTTTGTGGGTTCAATGACGAGACATTTATGAAAGAGAATGTCTTTTAATCTAACGTCTGTTCAACTCTTTATACAGCTTTTCAGGAGACACGATGCTAGTGATGCATCTAGAATGAAACTGAAACTAAACTCAACTGCCTTGCTTGTCTCGGTCACATGCCCTCTGCTGGTCAGGCACAAGCAATCAATACATGCTGGTAAGGCATCATAATCAAACAGGCAAATACCATCTCTATTTGCTGATATCATTACAATAATGACCATGGTCGCTGCGGCTTGGGGGCGGGTCAGCTGCCTTACGGGTTCCAGTCCTGCCCCCAATGACATCCAACACACAGATGCGATTTTGCGTCAATTGCCATTGTTTAGACCACCCTGTGGGCTTGCCGGCTAATTAAGAAGAAGCCGGTGTCAGATGACGTCAGTTGATGATGCATCCTCTGCCGGTTTTCTTAAAGGGGCCACACACAATCTTTTTAGACAGCTGATTTTTCAGTGTTTGACAGCATTGAGGTGCTGCAAACACTGTACAAAGGTGAGCCCATGTACCCAGGCTCTCCAGTGACTCCCTCCTTAGGCGAGAACAGATGACAGCTGCAGGTGAGGTTACAGAAGCGATCTGTCACTGGTGAGAGAGGTTCTCCCAATGAGGTGGGACTACACAAACAATTCAAAACTTGTCACCTACAGAAAGTCTAAATACATTAAAAATGATTTTCCCAACATTGTCTTACCCCTGAAACTCACCAGTGTACCATTGGATCCTTCACACCATTTCTGCAGCTGTCTTCAATGCACAAACATTACAGTAGACCGACAGCACGCCACACTTACCCTGGCGTGGTGTCCGGACGTCGGGAAGTCTGCAGTAGACCTGTCAAAATTGGAACAAGCCTCTTAAATCTTCTTCCCACCGCTAGGCGTTGGGTCCCTGTGCAAATCGGGAACCCGGCACCTGGGAAGATTGTCTAGAGGCGGGTTGACAGCGGGTTTCTGACCCGCTGTAAATCTTTGAGATTTTGCCACCGGTCCCGCCTCCAAACCCACCTCCCGAGTGCTGGCAAAGTTCCCCTTTTTGTTATGTTAATTGAGGGTTAAATATTGGCCAGGAATGCGGGGATAATTCCCCAGCTCTTCTTCAAAATAGTAGCCATGGGATCTTTTACGTCCCCCTGAGAGAACAGATTTGGTTTAACGTCTCATCTGAAAGACGGCACCTCCGACAGTGCAGCACTCCCTCAGCACTGCACTGGGAGCGTCAGCATAGCTTTTTGTGCTCAAGTCTCTGGAGTGGGACTTGAACACACAACCTTCTGATTCAGAGTACTATGAACTGAACCATGGCTGTCCACACAGCTGTTTTAGTTGTGATCTGTCTTTACCTGCTACTACTGATTTGAATTTCACAAGAAAATGGAGGCAAAATCGTGCGTTGACATCATCTTGATTTTCATTCCTGATTTTCTACAACCTAAGAGCAACTAATACTATATTCTTGAAATGAGCCAAATGTGCCCTCAAATCTCCCGTCTGTCTCACTCTGAGTTACAGGTAGTCACTATAAACTATGGGCCGTATTTTGCGACCCCTACGGGTGCGTACGAGGTGCACCTGCGCCCGTAGGGGCCGCGCAAGTTCCGGGTTTAGGCATGCACAATGCATGTGCTAAATCCCGGAACTTGCGATCTGTCAAGAATCCTCTTGACAAGCATCCTCTTGACAGATCCTCCGCATCCCCGGGAGATGGGCCTCCGCGGGTGGAGAGTTGCGCTATTTGCCCAACCTCCGCCCGCTGAATGCCCGTGAAATTCTTAAGCCTGGTAAAAGCAGGGCCTGCTCTTACCAGCATAAGAGCTTTAAAAAATAGAAAAATAAAATTTTCTCACTCATTTATAAATTAAAAATTCTGTCCAATAAGGTAAGTGAAATTTTAGCCCTGTTAAAACCTAAAAAAAATTTTAAAATTAAATTTTTGTTTAAAATATTGAATTAAATGGCATTTAAATTAATTTTAAATATGTAATTTTAAAAAATGTATTTCATGTGTTCGTGTATTGTTTAAATTATTCCAATTGATACTTATGGGAGTTCCGTATGTACAGAGCTCCTATAAGCATGAATGGGGATTGCCTTCTTTTATTGGTTTGGGCTGGCCCACGTGATCCCAGCTGTATACACCTACTGCACATTAATTGAGTGGTAGCCTTTGTGGCTACGGAAGACCTCAGGATTGTTATGAGGAGCCCGCCAAGCCATGTGGGCGCAGTCAATGGCACCCTGCACCATGGGGAAGCCTGCTATCCTGGCAAAGCCACATGCACATTCGTCCTGCTTCTCCTATTGTAGAGAGCCTCCGTGGCCTCCCGGATGCAGCGATTGATGGCGAACTGCGAGATTTTCGCTATATCTCCTGTTGCAGAATGGAAGGAGCCGCTGACGAAGTAATTGAGGGCAACGGTGACCTTGACTGCCACTGAGAGAGCCGTGGTTACCCTGATCTGAGGCTGCAGGTTTGGTTGCAGTAGGGGGCAGAGTTCTGTGACCACCTCCTTGCTGAAGTGGAGCCTTCTAATACCCTGCTCCTCGCTTAATTGAGGTAGGAGAAGTGCTGTCGGAATACCCTCGGAGGGTAAGGCGTCTTGTTGAGAGCCCTCATGGCCCTCCTCCTCCCTCTGGCCACATCTTGCAATCTTTCTCACTGCCTCTGCTCCCTCCGTAGTAGATCCTGGAGGGCGAGGTCGACTGCCAGTACAGCCCCCATTAATGTAATGTGTAGCACTTTGAAATTTTGTCAGAATAAATGTAACAAATTTTTAGTAGCCACAACACTCCTGATACTAAAGAACCTTTAAATGACTGAATTAAACTGCTGCACAATCGCAAACTGACAAGGAAGCAGTGAAACAGCACTAACCTGACAGCTGTGACTGATCCCTTTAAATATCGCCCCTTGAGCCGCCATCTGCCTGCCTCACACCTCCTCTTCCTGTCATTGTCGAGGCATGGCGCTAAGGCAGGGGGCAGGGGGCGATAGTCAATTTGGCAGATCAGGCGCTGAGTGAGCATTGCACGCTCACTGATGTCACGATCTGCCTGGTGCTAACTGTTAGCAGCTGCGCTAAGGGATGACTGGATTTGGCGTGCGGCATTGCATTCACCTTGCCCCAGCGCTACTTCATTAGTGCCCCGTTAGCGCCCCCTCCAGGCACTAACAGGTAGCGCTAACTAATTTTTCAGTAACTGTGTGACTTCATCTTTCTTAGGATGGCTGGCTGGTCAAGTTCTGCCAACAGTGTCAGCAAATCCGACTCTCTTCCTTCAGTTTCTGGATCATGCATATCAGCTAGAGCATGTGTCAGCTGTGGCTTAGTGGGTAGTACACTCACCTCTGAGTCAGAAGTTTGTGGGTTCAAGTCCCACTCCAGGGACTTGAGTACATAAATCTAGGCTGACACTCCAGGGAGCGCTGCACTGTCGGAGATGCTGTCTTTCAGATGAGACATTAAACCGAGGCCCTGTCTGCTCTCTCAAGTGGACGTAAAAGATCCCATGGCATTATTTTGAAGAAAAGCAGGGGAGTTATCCCCAGTGTCCTGGGGCCAATATTTATCCCTCCATCAACAGAACAAAAACAGATTATCTGGTCATTAACACATTGCTGTTTGTGGGAGCTTGCTGTGCGCACATTGGCTGCTATGTTTCCCACAGTGACTACACTTCAAAAAGTACTTCATTGGCTGTAAAGCGCTTTGAGACGTCCGGTGGTCGTGAAAGGTGCTATAGAAATGCAAGTCTTTCTTTCTTTCTTAGGACATGATCTTGTAAAGTCTTTCTTTCAGATAAATGAATAGGATTCTGCATCCATAATTCTCAGATATTCTTCAGATGTACGTCAATTGAACAAATTATTCTGTAGCTCTCTGTGTCTCCATTAGTCCTTCTGCATTTTCAGGGTATGAGCCCGTGGTCATTAATGGAACCAAGGGGCCCCTTTTCAACCGCACATTAACAAAAACTTTACATGAACATTGCATAAGACACCCAAGTGCCCACCCTTGTGTGTTATTAGTTGGCATGATTGCACTAGGATGAGGGTGAGTGTGAGGGGTGGCTCGTGAGATGGGACGTGATAATATAGATAGAGAGGGATGGGTGAAGGTGCAAGGTAAGTTGGTGTGAGTAAGGATGTGCAGGAGTAGGGTAGGGAAGGCAGAGTGATGGGGATGTGATGAGAGGCACAGCAGGATGAGGTTGAGTGAGACTTTGTACTAACGTTTCATGATCTACTGAGATCATTGAAACGTTTGAGGCACTGCACCCAGGTCCTCCTAACGACATCCCTGCTTGTGCCCTCCTCTGCAATGTGCAAACAGGCTGTGTTGATCTCCTGGGGAGGTCTCTTTCGCCCGTGGGAAGGGAAGAGGATCTCCCTGTGTGCTGTGACTCCCTCCATAAGCATATGGAGGGAATCATGGGAGAGTCTGGGTGCAGTCCTGTGCCTTTGTGCAGTGTTTTTCAGTGTTTGTAGCACCTGAATGCTGTAGAACACCGACAGCACAACTGTCAAAATAAATTTGGAGATGGTCCCTTTAAGGAAACCTGCTGATGACGCGTCATCAAATGATGGCCCAGTAATTTGGGTCCCAACGCGTGAGTACGGATGGGGTACTCACGCGTGGGCCCGATGGAATTGCCGGTTTTCAGGATGCACAGCGCATGCGCTGAAAACCGGCATTTCCTGTCCTCTGACCCAAGGGGTTAAGAGGCGGAATGCGTGCGTCATTTCAGGCAGCGTGTGCGCATTAAACTTTGGCATTTTCATCAAGTGAAGGTAAGTCCCCAAATTTTACACGTGAAAAAAGGATGAGTAAAGCCACCGAGAAGCTGCGGAGGAAGAACTATTTAATCAGTTGTGATTCTGAACGGCACATTTTTGGTTGGGAAAGGGAGGAAACTTATTTTAAGAAAGTCTGAGGTAAGTTTTAAACTTTAATTTTTTTTTTAAACGGGTTTTGAGTAATGTAGGTATAAGGAGCAATTGTGGCTGAGTGCAAGGCCTAATTGAATTTGATGTGTTTATTAAATGTGAAAATGACTGTTTAAAAATGAATAAAATGCATAAAAAATGAAATTGTCATCAGTAATATATCTTATTTTTAGTAAGTATGATTGTATGTATGTCTGTATATATTCCTTGAAGGATGTGCATTTATGTATGTATTCCTTTCAGTATGTGGATGAATGTATGTATGTAATGATGACTTTCTGAAAATGTAAGTTATTGGAAAAGGATCTCGGCCTGTGATATTCATCAGGCGGGTAAGACGTGTTCGCAAGCCGTTATCGCATGTTTCCTGGCATAGGCTGAGTTGATTTTATAGCCACTCAGTTTAGTGAAATAACTGTAACAACTATTTCCATTTCCTCCTTACAGGTACGTCTGTGTAAAGAGGAGTCCTGTGAGCGAGAAACATGCACTCTTATAGAAATGTTGCCGTGATGCTCTGTGTGGTTTTGCTTCAAAGAAATCGGAACGCCAGGGAACAACGTAGAAGAGTGAGGAACCATAACCGTCTCCTGATCAGAAGGAACAACTGCCCACCCTACAGAGTGTACAAGGAGAGGCGATCATTTGAGATGCTGTCGGAGGAGTTGTGTGTCAGGAGGCTGCGCTTCAGTAAAGAGGCAATTGGCCGACTATGTGACATGTTGAAGGCGGACCTGGAACCACGCTCGAAGACCCGCACTGCCTTGTCAGTGAACATGAAGGTAACCACAGCATTGAACTTCTTTGCAAGTGGGTCATTTCAAGCAGGCACCGGTGACATAAGCAACATCTCCAAGAATGCTGCGAGGGTCTGCATTCACCAGGTCACAGAAACCATTTGCCGTAGGCTTTCAGATTTCATTAAGTATGACTTGTCCACTCGACATCAAAAGGAGATGGCCTTAGCATTTCATCGCATTGCTGGATTCCCCAAAGTGATTGGGGCCGTCGATGGAACCCATATTGCATTGAAGACACCAATGGATGCATCTGTGACATACATAAACAGGAAGGGGTATCATTCATTGAATGTAATGATATTATGTGATGCGCACCTCAGGATCCTAAACGTGAATGCAGGGCACAGGGGAAGTAATCATAACTCCTTCGTCCTCCGTAACTCTAAATTGTATGATGCTCTCAGCAAATTGCCTACAGGATCCGCATGGATATTGGGCGACAAGGGCTACCCGCTAAGACCATGGCTGATGACCTACCGCAAGACAAATAATCAGTCTCAGGAGAGATATAACCATGCACACGTGTCCACACGTCAAGTGGTGGAGAGGACAATAGGACTTCTGAAATCACGCTTCCGGTGCCTGGATAGGTCAGGGGGGACCTTGCAGTACTCTCACCAGAAAGTGGTAAGGATTGTGCTGGCCTGTTGTGCTTTGCACAACCTTGCCCTGCAGGAAGGACTGACCCTTAACACTGCAGAACAGCTGCCTGTTGAAGTGGAGGATGAAGGCGATGGCAATGTGCATGTTGCCAGGCCTCATGGGGAGGAGCCAAGTGCCACCGAAAATAAGGCTGCTCGGGAACTGCTGGTAGCCAACACCTTCACGAGGTAGTGTCGCCTTGTACCTACCCCTCCCCCGCAAGGCAAAGACAGGAGCAGACACATATTGAAGTGAAACAGTGACCTTTTATTGCATCATCAAAAAGTTTTCAGCTTCAGTTTCATTGTATAAAGTTAATAACTTGTAAATTTTAAGTAGCGCTTCTCTACTTTTAAAACATTTGTGAACAGGAACAGTTAAGAAAAAAATTTGTAAACAGTTCGTATTTACTTGTCTTTCTTTCTTCGTGCAAGTAAGACATTGAGGATGTTAACTACCTCTTTTCTGCAGTTGAAAAATATGAAAACGTTAAAAGTTTGGTAACACTTTGTAAACAGGTTTTAGTCTTTTTTTTTGGTTTCTTAGTGCAATTACAAAATTGAAGATGTTAACCAACTATTTTTAAGTTTTCAAACATGTGCAAACTGATAAATGTTAGAAAAAAAATTGTAAACATTTTACAGTAATTATTTTTACGTTCTTACTACAATACAGACATTCAAGGTGGAAACTAACTATTTTCTACTTTTGTAACAGTTGTCAAATTTTTTTACTGGAATAAAAGTTGAAATTCTTTTCACATTGACTGCTGGGTGTACTGCTTAAAGGAAAAGGTAACATATCCTTTCATTCAAAAATAAGCATTTGAATTTAAATATGTAAGAAAACGTTTAACATTTAAATAAAATGAAAAATTGAACAATTGAACAATTTGGCCACTCGCTTCTGTGACTGAGGGTTGAAGGAGGCACAGTGAGCTGAAGGTGACACCCTAACGTTTCCTGCGCCTTTTCACTCCCCGTGACTGGAGCCCTCCGGAGTTACTTGCAAGGCCCCTGTGTGACTTTTCCTGCTCTTCAGCAGTTGCCTCATGAAAGGGTTGTTGCTGATGCAAGTCTACGTTTCCCTGCATCATGACTGGCGCAGCTGCTGGCTCCTGTGACCAAAGTGGCTCTGCACTGTGAGCTGGGAAGGGCCCTTCTGCTGGAGTCAGAGTAATGGTAGTAGTTATAGGTTCATGTGAATGAACTAGTGCAACCATATTCTCATTAAGCGCCGCCAACTGCAATGTCACCTGATTAAGTGAATTCTCATTAAGCACTACCAACTGCGATGCTACCTGATTAAGTGAATTCTCATTAAGTACCACCAACTGCGATGCTATCTGATTCAGTGTAATTATCGATTCCCTGCCTGATAGAGCCTCGAGAGTCAACATTCTTCTCAGTAAGAGATCTTAGCAATTGACTGAAACCTGCAATATGTTGCTCCTCATCTTGTAGGTGCTGTTGTACTGAATGTCTTTCTGCTCCTCCCACCTGCGCTGAAGTGTCAATATGGTGTCTGTCTGTGGAGCTACAGTCAGCAGTGACTCGCACAGAGCCACAGGGGCCAGGAGATGGTGAGATACTGGGCAGCGACACAGGGTCCATGCACTCCTGCTGCACTTGCTGACATAGGACAAGTTCCTCCTGTTCCTCAACCATCTCAGCAACTGCTGCCACTGCATCAGAAACACCTTCCCCAATGCCCTCTGCGGCCGCTGACTCCACGCACTGCTCATCCTGTGTGTGAGAGGTATTCAGTCCAGCTGTGGGAAGGAAGCAGAAAACATTTGCAAAGGTAAAGCAGGATGTGCCACATCACAGATATTCAGCACACACCTAACCTTCTTTAACATATAGCTGGCCAGGCCAACTCACGGTCAGGTTCAACAATGTCTGATTGAGATTCATCCGCGGGCCGATTGCTAGTAAATCCAAACATCTGCTGGACCCGTTCCTCATGTTCAGTCAAAACCCTCAGTGTGGCAACACCACCGTCTGTGAGTGTAAGTTCCCTGGAGTTGTGAGCACTTTTACTCTGAAATGGCAACAGAATAAAGAGAATCACACAGCTGCATTTCTGACATGGTCAGCAAAGGCTTGGAAGACTGGGTTGGGTGTTTCTTTAAATCTCTGATTGAAGATTTACAGCTCAAAGCACTGGAATCAAGATAAGAGAACAATAGATAACCCTGAGCTGGCCCCAAAGCCATAAAGTTTTATTGCTACCTCAGGTGACTTGACCAAGAAGTCACTTGACTAAAGTACATGCATTGAAAGCCTTTTGAAATCTAGTTAACTTAAACTCTAAGCAATGTTAAAGTACACTTTTGCAATAACTGTACAAACCTTGACAGATCGCAACAAGTCACTGAATTTCTTGCGGCATTGTTCCGCTGTACGTGGAATGGTGGAGGTCGCGCTGACAGCCTGGGCAACTTCCGACCAAGCTACCATCTGACCTTTTCGCGGTGCCCTCGACTGCTCATTCCCAATGATGCGCAGGCGCTTCGCCTCCACCTCGTTGAGGAGATTGCTGAGGTCATCTTCAGTGAAGTTTTGAGTTCTTTTAATCACGTGAATTGTGCTCATTCCAGCCATTTCACTTTGCTAATTAAATGATATGAATGAAAATAATGTTTTCAAGGCTTTCAAAACTGTTTAAATAGCTTCAAATCTCTTCAAAACTATCTCAGAGTCATCAAAATCATGTAAACGTACTTAAAAGTTCAAAAAATTTATCAAAACATTCATAAAAATACAAAGGCCTAGAAATTGAGTTTGCGCTGCGCCAGGGCTTTAGCGCCGGAAGTTAGCGCCGGCGCTAAGTCCCTTTGCGCGCGCCAAAAATTCAGTAGCGCCGCGCCCAAACGGCTGCCGGCGCTACTGAAGGGTTTTAGCGCCTGAAAACTGGCGCAACGCGCCGCATTGCGGCGCTATTCCGGCGCTGCGGCGCCCGCTGCGGCAGGCTCGGGAAGTGCAGGCCTCCTCCTTCCGTTAAGGAGGAGCTGCCTGCACCCGGCCGCGGCCCGCGCAAATCTCTTCAAAAATGAGCCCGGCACCTCGGACAAGTGCCGGGCTTGCATCTGTTCCGGGGGGGGGGGGGGGAGAAGTCCGGGGAGGGAGCTGCGGGCAGGCGGCCGGCGGGAAAGCGGCCGGCCGCCGCGCCTCCTTAAAGCGCCGGCGCAGACTCCGGCAACACTCGTTTGCCGGAGTCTTAGTTGCGGCTGCCACTGGCGAGGCGGCCGCAACTGAATTTCGGCTTGGGGCCGGGTTACCACGGCAACCGGGACGCTGCGCACACCGATGATGTCATCGGTGCCGGCGCAGCGCTACCAGTCTACCGCCGCGGAAGGGCCCCAGGCAATTTAGGAACCGGCGCCAATTGCAGCGCTAGGCCCTCAAGCGCCGCAAAATCGGTGCTAAGGGCACTGAATTTCTAGGCCAAAGAACCTACTTGCACTGCTGCTCTGTAAGTACGAAGCCTCTCCAGCTGTTTAGAAAGATTGGGGGCGTATCCTATTAAAATGAGACCTCAAGGGGCGTGTCTCACTTACACTCCGTGCTACAGGCTTCGTGCTGGCTGCACTCCTGGGCGGCGTTATGTCAGACGCTGCCCGGGAGTCATCATATGAAAAAAGGAATTCCACGCGTCCCGGGAGCAGAACGGCCGGCGCGCCGGGTAAGTGCACATCGGGGGCTTGCACGTGCGGCAAGCCCCCGAACCTAATTTCTGGGCCGACATCATCAGTCCTGCTTCCTCTAATTGTCCCAGGAACGTGCTGGGTGGGCTTAACAAGCCCAATCAAGGGCAATTTAATTTACAGAGTGGGAGGGAGCCAGCAGCGAGGTTGGGAGCTGCCACCGACGTCACACGCCACGGACCCGCCGAGGTTAGTAAAATCTCGGCCTTTAACATTGGCAAAAGACCTAGAGGGGAGAGGAGAAGGATTTTTTTCACTCAGAGTTGTTGAGATCTGGAACGTTCGACCTGAAAAGGTGGTGGAAGCTGATTCCATGAATAATTGTAAAAGGGAGTTGACGGGTACCTGAAGATGAGGAACTTACAGGGTCACGGACAAAAAGCGGGGGTGTGGGACTGAGCACGACTGCTCTTTCAAAGAGCCAGCACAGGCACGACGGGCCGAATGGACTCTTTCTGTGCTGTAAGTTTCTGTGATTCTATGAATAATGTCAACACTGAACTTTTCAAAAAAACTTAAGCAACACTGTTGCAAAACTCTTACACAGGACAGATACAAATTAAAATGTTCCGTTCACGAGCCAGGTTCAATCCAACTGGCCATTCCCATTGCCACAAATCAGCATCAGTCACCTTCTGATAAGATTACAGTACAGTGGCTGCACCAAACTCATCACAAGCTAATCAAAACATGGAGGTACGGCACAAGACAGGATAAGCATCGTTACACACATGGATTATGGGCTAGAAACTGGTTCGCTCCAACAGGGAACAGCCCCTGTGCTTGAACAGATATGTGCGAGGCTCACCTTGACTGGGGTACAATCCCGCAGGTGGCAGTGGACCTACAGAGTCCTGCTGACGTGAGTATCATTCATGGTTCTTGACGGTGAGTGGCAGCAGTCTGTCTAATTGTGAAGTACTTCACTCCCATGCCTAATCGTGTCCTCGCCTGCTTAATATATTCAAATAAAAAAATTTTGTTTGCTATTTCAGTTCAGTAGTTTGTTTTAAATGGGTGAACAACTGTGTTAAAGTGGCACCGAACTGAATTGCATTCAATTATGTTGACAAGTGTGTTACCAGAGGAAATTAATTTGGAAAATTGCAAATAAAACTGCACTTCTAATTGAAGTCATTGGATACTGATCAGGAATGAGAATGTAGTCCAATTCTCTTTTCCCTAACTAACACTAGGAAGGAACATTAGAACAGGAGGAGGCCATTCAGCACCTCGAGCCCATTCCACCATTCAATTAGATCATGGCTGATCTGTATCTTGACTCCACCTACCCACCGTTGGTTCTGTAGCCCTTAATTACCCTGGCCTGAAAAAAATCTCTCAGTGATGAACTTTTCAATTGAACCCCAGCCTCAACAGCTTTTTGGGGAAGAGTGTTCCAGATTTCCACTATCCTTTGTGTGGAGAAGTGTTTGCTGACATCACCCTTGAACGGCCTGGCTCTAATTTTAAGGTTATGTCACCTTGTTCTGGACTCAACCACCAGAAGAAATAGTTTCTCCCTCTCTACCCTATCTGTTAGATCCGGGTATCTTAATGTGGTGTCCTTCAATAATCAGACAAAGACTGCAGGGAACGATCAACAGGTGTTTACTGAATGAGGGTTCAAACTGCAACTGACTGTACAGAGCACCACTCAGGGTTTATATACAGGTGTGGTCACTGCCGGTACTACAGGATACAGGAGCTGTAAAAAGTAGTTCTCCCCCTTAAAGGTATCACTCCTTTAATCATTCTTTAAGCACTATCAACTCCTTTAATCATCTTAAACACCTCAATTAGATCATCCCTTAAGCTTCTTTACTCAAGCCTAGTCTGTGCAACCTGTCCTCATAATTTAACTCTTTTAGCCCCAGGTATCATTCTGGTGAATCTGTGCTGCACCCCCTCCGAGGCCAATACATCCTTCCTGAGGTGCGGGGCCCAGAACTGAATATAGTTACTCCAGGTGGGGTCTAACCAGAGCTCTGTACAGCTGTAACATAACTTCCACCCCTTTGTATTCCAGCCCCCTTGATCTAAGTGCCAACATTTCATAACCCTTTACAATTATTTTTTGGTACCTGTCCAGTAGCTTTTAGTGATTTCTATACAGCAACCCCTAAATTTCTCTGCTCCTCCACAGATCCTAGCTTCTCGCCATTTAGAAAATACTCTGATCAATCTTTAATAAGTCCAAAGTGGATGACCTCACATCACCCCACATTGAACTCCATCTGCCACAGTTTTGCCCACCACTCAATTTATCAATGTCCCATTGAAACTTGAAATAAAAGCAGCAAATGCTGGAAACACTGAGCAGGTCAGGCAGCATCTGCAGAGAGAGAAACAGAGTTAACGTTTCAGGTCGATGATTTTCGTCAAAACTGAGAAAACTTAGAGAGGTAACAGGTTTTAAGCACGTGCAGAGGCAGGGAAAGTGGGTGGGGTGGAAAGAACAAAAGGGAAGGTCTGTGATCGGGTGGAAGGCAGGAGAGAATAAATGACAAAAGGGATGATGGTGCGAGTCAAAAGAAGATGGTAATGGGACAAGTAAAGGAATATAAGATGGGTGTAGAAGAGGTGTAAATGGGGATGGCAGAATCACCAAAAACTGCCGTCCGAAAAAATGGGGTCAGAAGTTATGGTCTGAAATTGTTGAACTCGATGTTGAGTCCAGAAGGATGTAAAGTGCCTAACCAAAAGATGAGGTGCTGTTCCTCGAGCTTACGTTGAGCTTCGTTGGAACTGTGTAAGAGGCTGAGGAAAGAGAGGTCCCTTTGCAACTTTCTGCTCCCATCTACGCTATTTACAATGCCACCTAACATAGTGTCTTAGTGTCGCCAGCAGACTTGGATATGCGGCTCTCTATTCCATCATCCAAGTAATTTATAGAGTGAAAAGCTTCGGTCCCAGTACAGATCCCTGTGGGGCACCACTAATCCTGTCTAATTGTGGAGTATATCACACCCAACTCCAGTTCTGTCCTCGCCTGGTTAATGAATAAAAAAAAAAATCCCTGTGTGCTATTTATTACAGAAGTTTGCTTTAACTGGGTGAACAACTGTGTTAAAAATGGGGCACAAATGTATTCCATCCAATTATGTAAACCAGTGCGCTACCAGTAGAAATTAAACTGCAAAGTTAGAAATAAAATGCACTTCTAACTGAAGGCATTAGATACTGAACAGGAAAGAGAACTTAGGCTAATTTATCTTTCCCTTACTAACATCTTCTGAGACTAATCACAGGGCCACTACAGCTTTCCCTGGTAGGAAACATTAACTCAGTTCAGAGGGGGAATTGAACCTGGGACATCCCTGCTTTGTATAGCTTAGAGGCTGGAGTTTAACACTGAACCAAAAATAAGGAACGTACACATAATGGGGTGGAAATTGGTCCTCCTTATGTCCTTTGTAGGGGGTGGTGTGGGGTGGCGCGTGCGCCCAGTCAGTTATGCCCCTGACTGTTTTGTGAGCGGTTCGAATTGCTCCCATGCCCCTGGGTTCTAGACACCGGACTTAGGTACAAGGCGGCGGTACAGAGAAGACTCGAGTAGACAGGTGGTTTGCATGCAAGCAAAAACCAAGATTTTATTGAACAGAAAAATTAATGCAGTCTTAAAAGGAAGTTATCATTATAACATTACAGGCAAATACCAATAACTACACTTATGCAGGGAATGGGGAACACATGGCACATCGAGGGAAAGCAACTATCTTAACAATCCCCTTATCCTTATCCCACCCCTATACCTAACTAGATTAAGCTATGAGGGGTCTGAATTCATGCTCACCAATCCAAAGATAAAAGCCAACTATTAACGAGTGCGAGATTTGAAGTCTGGGTTTTGGTCCTTCTAGGTACCTCGTCGCCACGTGGTCCTCAGGGGTGCGGTGCTGGGTCGGCTACTGCGACACACCCTCTCCCCTCCGCTACCGTCGTCGTCTAGTCTCGATGGGTTCTCCTCTTCTTCTCCCTCGGGCGGTTGTCAGCGGTAACGTTACGTCGATGAGACGATTAGCAGGTTTTACTGCTTAGATTTTACTACCCATCCTTCAAACACCAGCATATTTGTTATGGCGTGGACACCTGCGTTTATTTGCAGTGTTCAACAAGATACTTGCCTTCACCGTCCTGAAGGACTTTCTTCCCCAAGCATCAGCTTATAACTAGGTGCTTGGTTTAATTATCGATACGTTTTTTGCTGCCCTGCTCTGCCCTTATCGAGTTATTATCGTCTTCTTCGTCTCCACTTGTCTCGTCTCATCGTACCACTATACGAGTCCTGGGCTACCTGCTCAACTTCATCTCGCCCCTTTTTGCGGCCTGGATGTCCTGGATAGCTGTGGACTTGGGCCTCGCTCCCCTTCCTAGCAGTTGGTATGTTGTCTTTGGCTACTGAAAATCTGCTCTGGGGAGAGAACCCGCCACGAGGCCAGGGCACGAGTACGAGCGGCAGCCCAAGAGGCCGGAGCCACAAGAGCAGGGTCAAGGGCAAGAGCAAGAGAGCAAGAGCGAGGTTGCTACCCGGGACCTTCAGTTATACCTTTTCGAAAAATCCTTATCTTCGCGCCAAATCAGGTTAGTTCTTTGTCTTAAACTTGGCGGGCTAGTTTAAACAATGGTAGCAATCTATACTGATGGGTTTTTAGATGGCCAGTAATCGCATTTACCAGCCCGATAATTGACTTATATTGTCCTGAGAGTTCCTTGATGGGCTTGTCCAGCCTCGATGGCTGTGTTTAATCTGTTTCTGATTATGTATGCAGACTGTTTGATGGCTTTAACTACAGGCCTCACTGAATTTAGATCTGTCTCCAATTCGGTCTAATACATAAGTTTCGATTTCTCCCAAGCTGTCTGCGCTGCAGAATCCATTTTGGAACCCCACAGGCTTCCTGCCACGAGGCACGGACGCCATCTTGGGTACCCTTTTCAATTTAAAAATGTCCATGCAGGGTCCCTTTTGTTAATAACAACCTTCGGGGAGATGCAGAAATTTTGCAAATCTTACACCTTTTTACAGGTATAATTGGGTTGGACCCTCTTTTTCGGCCCGGGATTTACCTCCACCCGCTGTCCTACACCTCCCCCTCCCCCCTCCCCCCGGGAATTACCTGAGGTGCTGGCGAGGCAGTTGGCCTGACGTTGTCTTCTTCCATCGGGTGAGGTTGCCATGGAGGCACAGCAGGCACTGGCAGCTCGCCTCGATTATGTAGATAAGATCTGAGGCCCAATTTATTGCGATCCTGGGGGCTCCGCCTTCGGGCGCAGGGAGCGATCCCTCACCCAGTTTGCACCAACAGGTCGGCACAATGCAATTTCCACCTCAATATTTCTAACATTGTTCTTCCACTTGGCAAAAACAGCATTCAGCATAGACAAGAAACAAAGGAATCCACATTGAAAATCTCACACAGGAACAGGAGGAGGCCATTCAGCTCCTCGAGCCTGTTTCGCCACTCAATTAAATCATGGCTGATCTGCATCTTTCTCCATCTACCCACCTAGGTTCCGTAACCCTTAATTATTCTTGACTGACAAAAATCTATCAATCTCAGTTTAGAAATTTTCAGTTGACCCTGAACCTCAACAGCTTTATGGGGAAGAGTGTTCCAGATTTCCACCATCCTTTGTGTGAAGAAGTGCTTTCTGACATCACCCCTGAATGGCCTGGCTCTAATTTTAAGGTTATGCCCCCTTGTTCTGGACTCCCCCCACCCACCAGAGGAAATCGTCTCTCTCTAACAACTCCTTTAATCATCTCAAACGCCAGTCTTCTTTATTCAAGGGAATACAAGCTTAGTCTACGTACCCTGTGGCATGAATCTTGTCATTCATGTGGAAATGACTTATGAAATGATACTGGGCGGCCTGCTGGTGGCGCTGTCCAGGGAGAGTATAAATACTCGGGCACGGGCCCAGCTTGCTCAGGACATTCTCTAACAGGAACTAGTGAAGGACACAACTAGATCTCCATGTTGAGAAACAGTTGCTTAAAGCCTTGTTTAACACTCAGACCAAGTGCCTCGTAGTTTTCTTACATCAGCCTGACCTCATAATTTAACCCTTTTAGCCCCGGTAACATTCTGGTGAATCTGCGCTGCACCCACTACACCCCCATCCTTCCTGAGGTGCGGTGCCCAGAACTGAATGCAGTTCCTCCAGATGGGGTCTAACCAGAGCTTTGTACAGCTGTGACATAACTTCCACCACTTTGTACTCCAGCCCTCTTGAGATAAGGTCCAACATTTCATAACCCCTTTTAATTGTTTTCTGTACCTGTCCACTAGCTTTTAGTGATTTCTGTACTTGGACCCTTAAATCTCTCTGCTCCTCCACAGGTCCTAGCTTCTTGCCATTTAGAAACTACTCTGATCTATCTTTCTTAGGTCCAAAGTGGACGACCTCACACTTTCCTACATTGAACTCCATCTGCCACAGTTTTACCCACTCACTTCATCTATCAATGTCCCTTTGCAACTTTCTGCTCCTATCTACACTGTTTACTGTGCCGCCTAGCTTAGTGCTGTCAGCAAACTTGGATCTACAGCTCTCTATTTCTTCATCCAAGTCATTTATAAATATGGTGAAAAACTGAATTTGAAAGGTAAAATGGTGAAGATGTAAGAAATGGCACCAATTCAATGCTGCCAATGAACTGTCACAAAATTTCACACACCAATTCTACTAACCCAAGCAACTTGTCCCTTACGCCCTGTTATTAAATCTCTGGTTTACATCCGAGCTGTGCTTCGCCATGTGAGGTGTCACCGAACAATGTCATATCAAATAAGAAGACATCACGCTACACACTGACACTGAAAGTAAACTAGATTTTCGGTATTCGACTGAATGGCAGGCAAAAAACGCAAACAGCCACAAATCCCCGAGATGTCAGAGAAGTTAAGTTGAAAGCATACAGCCCGACAGGCCATGAAGGTGACCCAGTTGTCATACATAACGCACAGGGATCACAGATCTGTTAGCTGAATACAGATGATGCTCCATTCTGGTGCACGAGGAAAACAAGCGCATGCAAACAAGAAGAAAAAAAGTGGAAAATTTCACAACAAAATGGGAATCGGCAAAATCCGATCGCTGCTGAAAGACGTGACACAAAATGCAAAACATCGCACCCAATGTTCCCCCTAATTTTTTGGGGTGTGGGCAGCCCCCTTCACGCGCAAAATTTAACATTGGGAAAGCCGGTCTCGGTCTGCGCGGGACCGGCAGACAGATTCGGGGCCGCGCAGCTTAGAAGGAACGTTGATCACAGCACAGAAGCAACCATCAAACCATGTTGCACAGAAACATCTGATACAATCGCACCAACCAATTAAATCCATGTGGGTGAGAAGGCTCCTTGCCCACTGCCAGTGCTGATCAAAACACCGGGCAGCTGACCTGTTGTGTATGTAATATGTATGTTACTTTAAACCTATGGCCAGGGCAGCACTACTTTGTAGGGCGTAGTGATACCGTAGTACCACTCCTGGCCATAGGGGTATAAATAGTACTATGGGTACTGATCTCCCCTCAGTTCCCGCCTGTTGGTATGAAGTAAAGACCTAAGTTGAACCTTCCAAGCTGTCTCCTCATTATTGTATTAAGTATAGTCACATACTTTACACTGGCGACGAGTTACGTTCGAACTCACCAGTACACGGTGCAACAAAGGATCGGTAGCAGTACGGGGAGAGAAGGAGAGAAGCTTCTTACCAGCCAGCCTGCGGAGTCCAGCGTCGACCGAAGGAGGCCGCCCAGTTCGGGAGGAGCGGCAGCAACGGAGCGAGAGAGAGAGGTTTCCAGCGGAGGCTGCAGCAGCTGAGAGAAGAGGCTGAACGGGCGCTCCAGACACGGGGCAAAAGTCCACCCAGGGCCAGGTAAACTGCAATCCTTCCCGGGGAATGCGAGCTGCAAGGGCCAGAACGGGCAGGCGATCTGGGGAACAAACGGAGCCACGAGGACTAGCGGGCCACGAGAGGGGAAGGTCGTTGTAATAGCGGTGGTGGCAATAACGGGAGCTGCAAGAAAAAAAAAATAACGACGCTGGAGAGAGGTCATTGACAGCAGAGGGAGAAAAGGCAGTAAAAAAAACAGCGCCATCTAGTGGACAAAAGGGGAAAAGTTTTTCTCTTCAGCAGTTTAAAATAATAACAAACGCCATCTAGTGGAAAAAGGTGGTAAAACCTCTTCAGCAGTTTTAAAATGTCCAGAGAAGCTTGGTTGTCAGAATTTGTTGCGGACACAGAAGAATGGGACGCATATGTCGAAAGGCATGAACTTTATTGCGTAGTAAACAAGGTGAAAGATGACGAAAAGGCAGCAACCTTATTAAATTCTATGGGGGCAAAAACATACGGTCTGCTGAGGAATCTTCTTACTCCAGAAAAGCCAGCCACCATTTATAGCGGAAAGGTACCGCTTTTACAGACGCGACCAAAGGAATGATGAGTCGCGGGCAGCCTATTTGGCTGAGCTCAGACGGTTGTCCAAAAATTGCCAGTTTGGAGTCTTTTTGGCGGAAGCGATCAGAGACAGATATGTCTGTGGCATGTTAAATGAGAGTACATGAAAACGGTTGCTGGCCAAGAAACAGCTCAGCCTAGATCAGGCGATGGAAATAGCATCGGCACATGAAGCAGCAGCACAGGGTGCGGCCCAAATACGACAAAACACAACCGGCTATGACACCCATGAGGTGACATTTCACAAAGGTAAATGCTACCGTTGTGGCAAAACCACCCACGACCAAAGTAATTGTTGGTTTCGTGATAAAATATGCCGGCAGTGTGGGAAAAAGGGGCATATAGCGAAAGTTTGTCGGTCGGGTACGAAACCCAATAGTGGGGGCAATCCGAGCAGTACCAAGGCAAGGACAAAAATACATAAGATATCTGACAGTAGCTCAGACGAGTCACAGGAAGGCACAAAACCAGAGCCTAAAGGTCTGGGATGTCTCAAGTTATATGGTGCAGACAAAACGGAGGACCACAGCACAATGTGGGTTAAAATGAAGGTAGCAGGCGTCGAAGTTAGTATGGAGCTGGACACGGGTTCAGCCCTATCAGTAATTAATGAACAAGATTATAACAGGCTGTTCAAACGCATTCCCTTAAAGGATACCGAAATCAAATTAAAAACATATACGGGACAAAAAGTTTACCCGAAGGGAAAAATGCAAGTAACAGTTAAATACAACGGCAGAAAAGTGCCAGGACTTTATTTATACGTTCTACCAAACGGTGGACCACCACTTTTGGGTAGGGAATGGATAAGAAAAATCCATTTCGACTGGAAGTCGATACACGAGATAAAAGTAGAAACCACCAAGGATGATACAACCATTACAAGCAGGCTGTCGAAAATATTGGCAAAAATGCCAGAGGTGTTCCAACAAGGGCTGGGGACCTTAAAGGGCATTAGAGCAAAAACAACTATTGCTCAAGACGCAAACCCCAAGTTTTGTAAGGCCAGACCGGTGCCTTACGCCATTCGGCCAGCTGTGGAAGCAGAACTGGATGCCTTAGAGAGTGCAGGTGTCCTTACAAAGATTGAGTGGAGTGAGTGGGCCACGCCCATCATCCCAGTTATAAAGAAATCTGCAAATAACACACCGGGGGAACCAAAGAAGGTTCGCATTTGCGGGGATTTTAAGATAACTATTAACCCAGTCCTGCACATGGTACAGTATCCGCTGCCGCGGATAGAGGACATATTCGCATCGTTAGCTGGGGGTAGACACTTTACGAAGATTGACCTTTGTCAAGCTTATTTACAGATGGAGGTGGAGCAGGACTTGAAAAAGCTCCTAACGATTAACACACACAAGGGATTGTACCAGTACAATCGCCTGGTATTTGGTGTGGCGTCCGCCCCAGCAATATGGCAGAGGACCATGGAACAGGTCCTACAGGGCATTCCAGGAACGCAGTGCTACCTGGATAACATCCTGGTGACAGGACAAATGGATAACGACCACCTCGCTAACCTGGAGCGAGTACTTCTGCGGTTGCAACAATACGGACTCAGGGCGAACAAGCAGAAATGTGAGTTTTTCCAGGAACGTATTTCATACTGTGGTCACATTATAGATAAGGAAGGCCTGCATAAGTCCCCGGAAAAGATCGAGGCAGTAGTGAAGGCCCCGCCCCCTGAGAATGTATCTCAGTTACGATCATTCTTAGGCCTTATAAACTATTACCATAAGTTCCTCCCGAACTTATCGTCCATTTTACATCCACTAAATTCATTGCTGCAAAAGGGAGTCTCCTGGAATTGGGACGAAGTGTGTGAGGCTGCTTTTAAAAAGGGTAAACAACTCATTACATCAAAGGAAGTGCTCGCACACTTTGACCCAAAAATGCCAATGAGGTTGGCATGTGACGCCTCCCCGTATGGTATAGGGGCAGTGTTGTCACACAAATTTCCCAATGGGATGGAGAGGCCAATAGCATTTGCCTCAAGGTCGTTAACTACAGCTGAAAGAAACTACGCGCAAATCGACAGGGAGGCCCTCAGTCTGGTGTGGGGTGTAAAAAAATTCCACCACTATCTACATGGGCAACGTTTCACACTACTGACGGATCATCAACCGTTGGTGTCCATATTTAATCCAACAAAAGGGGTGCCCCTGATGACGGCCCAAAGGCTACAGAGATGGTCACTGTTCTTAGGAGCACTCCAGTACCTTATCGAATATAAGGGTACCAAACAGCATGGCAATGCGGATGGCCTGTCGCGGCTACCATTGCCTGCCGAGATCGAAGAGATAGTACAGGACCCCGTGGAAATATATCATACGGCTGTTATGGAACACTTGCCCATCACCAGCCAATGTATCGAGCGGGAAACACAGAATGACCCGACACTGGCAAGGGTTTACGAATTGACCGTGAAAGGCTGGCCGGCGCAGGGTGACGCGTCATTGCCGGCATTTTCGGCAAGGAAAGACCAGTTGTCTGTCTGCCGGGGCACATTGATGTGCGGAGCCAGGGTGGTGGTCCCTCAAAAATTACAACATAAAGTGTTGCGGGACTTACACGAAGGTCATCTGGGGGGTGTCAAAATGAAAAGCCTCGCCAGAGCCTACGTCTGGTGGCCCGGCATTGACAGGGACATCGAGGAAGTAGCAAAAGCATGCCAAGGGTGCCAGATGGTACAGAACGTACCACCCCAAGCCCCACTACATCCGTGGGAGTGGCCCTCAATGCCATGGCAAAGGATCCACGTGGACTTCGCTGGGCCCTTCCTGGATGCGATGTTCCTTATTGTAGTGGACGCCCACTCAAAATGGCCGGAGGTCATAAAGATGTCATCAACGACAGCCGAAAAGACGGTCGCAGCCTTAAGGACCATTTTTGCCCGAAACGGGGTGCCCGAGCAAGTCTGTTCGGACAATGGGCCACAATTTGTGGCAGAAGAATTTCAAGCATTCCTAAAAAGGAATGGAGTGCAACATTATACGTCCGCACCATATCATCCGGCTACAAATGGGCTGGCAGAGCGATTTGTACAGACTTTTAAAAAGGCCATCAAGGCGATGGGGGAGGAAAGGTTGCCACTGCAACACCAAGGTGGACAATTTCCTATTCGCGTACCGTAATGCTGCACATACAGTGACCAACCAGGCCCCTGCCGTCATGTTCTTTAATAGAAGGTTAAGGTCGCGCCTCGAATTGCTCAGACCAAACATCCGGAGAGATGTGGAAAACCGAGTATTTCGTAGGGCTCCTGACAGACAGACACGGAGCTTCGAGGTGGGGCAGCAAGTGTTGGCCCGTGATTATAGAAATGAAAAGTGGCGGTCTGGTACGATAAAGGCCCGCCAGGGACCCTTGATGTACACAGTGGATACAGGGGACGGCATAATCAGACGACATGCTGATCAACTTGTGGAGTCCAGAAACCCAACTGATTCACTACCTCAAACGTCTCAGCACATTGTTCCAGCGGAATCACGGCCCAGCTCGTCGCTACAGAAGTCTCAGGATTGCGAGGAGTTCATCACTCCAGTGAGCTCCACGGCACAGGATGTGCCATCAGACACCGATGACTCCAGCGATGAAGTGGTGACGGAAGTACCGCCGCCTACACCGAGACCGACTAGAGAAAGACGTTATCCTAGTCGAGACAGGAGGCCTCCTCAGAGACTGAATCTATAACATGTTTCTTTTTATATATATATATAGGTAGACAACTCTGATGTAAATATGTTATGTATGTTGTGTTACCAAATGTTATTAGCCCTAGTTATGGTGCATCTGTTGATTTAATTGCACGGGTACATTTTAATTAAAAGGGGAGGAATGTTGTGTATGTAATATGTATGTTACTTTAAACCTATGGCCAGGGCAGCACTACTTTGTAGGGCGTAGTGATACCGTAGTACCACTCCTGGCCATAGGGGTATAAATAGTACTGTGGGTACTGATCTCCCCTCAGTTCCCGCCTGTTGGTATGAAGTAAAGACCTAAGTTGAACCTTCCAAGCTGTCTCCTCATTATTGTATTAAGTATAGTCACATACTTTACATGACCCACAAACGCTAGCCTTCTGCCCGCACCCAAAGTGAAAATGGCCCACAGTCTGTTTCTATCCACTCTGTCACATTCTTACATAATTTTAAAACTTCTAATAGTACTTCTACTAAAAATAACGATGCAACTTAAGGCTATAAGAAAGTAACCAAGCACTGGGGTTCATTTCTCGAGTGGCAAAATTGAAAAGCGGGAAAGTCATGTTAAACTTGTATAGGAGCTTGATTAGACCACGCTCTGAGTACTGTGCACTATTCTGCTCTCCGTATTATAAAAAGGATAAAGCGGCATTGGAGAAGGTGCAAAAAACATTCACAAAGATGATACCAGGACAGAATTCTAGCAGTGCATGGAGGGCGTGATCTGTAGAAGAAAGAAAGGTTATATAGGGGGAGAAATTTGGCTGCTTTGCGCCTCCCGTTAGCGCCGGGGGTGGGGGGGCTGGTAACGGGGCGCTAAGGGGTTAGCGACCGGGCGCGGCAAATTCGGCGACGCCCATGAACCCTCCCTGCCGGTTTAGTGCTGGCGCTAACACTTACCGCCTCGCAAATCGTGACGTAATAAAGTGCGCAGCACTCCGTTACCGCCCTGGATGTGAAACTGCCTCCCGCCCCCCTTGCTGTAGCGCCAGGCATCAACAACGGCAGGAAGAGCAGGCGTTGTTAACTTGGCTGGCGCTAATTAAAGGCACTGGTTTTCAGGTCGGCCAACCTTTATTCGTTGCATCAGTCTGGTGCCTGCTGAAAGTTTTCGATGCTTTATTGCTGCGAGCTGTCCGAGCTCTGCACTCTCTGAGAGTGTTTGGGGCTGTAACGGCAGCCGCACAGGTCGCCTGGCAACACAGAACTGAGCAGAAGTAGGTTGTGCGCCATCAAGGCCCTTCCCCTTAAGCGAGAGAAGCAGCCTCCGATGCCGGTAACATTGCACTCCACATTTTTCAGCGCTCTGCCGCTACCGCCCTGCTCTCGGACTTTAGCGCCCTAAGAGAAGTGGTTAGCGCTTGATTTAGTGCTCCACTTCCCTCTTGGAGCGCTAAAGCTCAATTTCCCGGGACCAGGAAATGATTCTCGCCTGGCAATAATTTTCGGAGATTTCTAAAGTTTTCGCCCCAAATGGGGTGCTACGGAATTTCCATCCCTATATATCTTGTAAAGTCTTCCTCATTCTTTTAGGGAGCATCCTCCACACACCCATCTCTCATTCATCCCCTCAGACCTTGCAGTGAGTAGAGTTTCAGAATTAAATAAGTTATTCTGAAGTGTGTTAGCTAAAATAAATTGATGATCCGGTCAAAACAGGATCTTACATATAACACAGGAGCAGAAAGGATTTATAGGAATCCCTCCAATCATGACATTACAAAACAATTAAAGGACGGTCATCTCATGCAGACTCTGAACCTGAATCACCCCGGCAGTGAATAGAAGATGATCATTGCAAGAAGCAAAAAAATCCTACAAGTGTTTTTTCTTTGCTTTTGCCAATCAATTCCATCCCCCCGCCCCTCCCCCCAGCTCCTCGATTGAAGTCATTGACTTATTCCCTGGGCAAGGTTCCGTAGACACTCTGGCACCTCTCCCAGGTGATCATTTACATGTTTGAATCTAAACAGTGAATGTTGACAGACTGGTCCGCTGTAGGGGACGTGCATCGCAGCTGATGCTAAACCTGCACACACTCAGTTGTGTAAATGTTGCTATTGCTTGCTCTGGATGTGGAGATTTACCCATCGGGCACACACGTGAGCTGATTCTTTGGTCCAGTCTACCTCGCTAGGAAAAGTGCTCGAAGGTTGCGACTCTGGGGAAATCATGGGCACGTGCCCAAGATTCTTTCTAATGGGTGTGAAATTGCGGGAAGAGTGCCTGCGATTTCCTGATGTCTACTCCTGCCAGGCCAGACACTGCACTGGGAGTATGCATTTGTAAAACTTGTCTTGATATCCACACGTTCACAAGCCCAGGTACAGCAACCTTGACCAACTTTTCCCTCTCTGAGATTCAGCAAAGACTCGAATCAAAATGGGAACTTTACTGTTTATATAGGAGCCATGTGCAAATACTGTCACTCCAAAAAGAAAAATTAAATTTGCAATTGAATGATATGTGTCTGAAAGACCCATATCACTTCAGAAACTCAAAGGATAGGAAACATCTACTTAACTTCAGTTAAAAAAGCACTAATTTTTAATAAAGAGATATCTTTGCTGTTGTGTTATCAGAATGTTTCCATATTCCAATAACAGATTTCAGTAATGTGATCCTTCTCAAATACTAACACAATAATAATAGCTTATACCTATCAGGAAAGATTGAATAGGCTAGGGCTCTTTTCTGTAGAAAAGAGAAGGCTGAGGGGTGACCTGATAGAGGTCTTCAAGATTATGAAAGGGTTTTCTAGGGTAGATATAGAGAAGATGTTTCTACATCTGAGGAGTCATGAATATAAGATAGTCACTAATAAAGTCAGCATGGGAATTCAGGGGAAACTTCTTTACCCAGAGCGTGGTTAGAAAGTGAAACTCGCCACCAAAAGGAGTAGTTGAGGCAATTTGCATAGATGCCTTTAAGGGGAAGCTAGACATATACATGAGGGAGAAAGGAATTGAAGGTTATGCTGATGGGGTTAGATTAAGCAGGGTGGGAGGAGGCTCGAGAGGCGCATAACCACCAGCACAGACTTGTTGGGCCGAATGGCCCGTTTCTGTGCTGTGCATTCTAAGCACCGGAACATTGAAACATTTACAAAGCACTTTTGTTGCTTATGTCCTGTTTGAATATTCCCACGTGCTGTTTCAATGTAGCACTGCTCCAAGACCAGTATAGTCTTCTCCATTCAGAGTTTTCTGCGATGCCTCACCACCTCAGATATAACACAGATTATGCCTGATTTTGTGATATAAAAAAAATGTAATATTATGAAAAAATCTCTCTCGTTAACATGCTTCTCATTGTAACATGGCGTTCATATAGATCTTGAAAGGAGGATTATAGTGAGAGGAATTTAACGTTGCTCACAGCTTTTAATATCAGAAGGAACAAATTGCATATTTTTAAGAGCACTTAGATTTTTATGAATAAATAAGTCCATTTTGTGCTTTAGTGATGACGGAGTAATTAACCACAATCAACATCTGCCAACAGCATAAATCTTATTTTTAATTCCCATATGTTTCAATTTATCAATTACAAGTGAACATTTCTGAATAGTGAACACTAATCAGAGGAATCACTCATTTTCAATTTTCAATTTCAAGCAGCTTTAAATAAATAGAGAACAGATGAGAATAATTCCTAATTTTATATAGCCATCAAAGGCATCAGCAACTTGAAGATTTCAAGAGATTACCCTCATGGGGGGTAATTTTGACTTTGAGCGATCATGTTAAATAGGCGCTATCGAATCAGCCGACCGAGATAGATCTCTCCCCATGACAGATCTCTCCCCGGGACACATCTCTCCCCATGACACATGTAGGAATTAAACACAGCGGGGTTGGGGTTATTGTCTCTGGCCAGCCAGAAGCCTCTGAGCTGCTCCAGGGACCCCCGTGCGGTTTCGAAGCGCTCCCCTATTCCTGGTTCTGACCGCTGGACTTATTTGGTAGCGATGTGGACAGAAAAATGTGATTCGTGGTTTGGGTGCAAAACAGACCAGCATTTATTGAAACAAAAGGAAAGAAACAACTTAAAATAATCGACAGCACACCTGTGCCTGGTACAGCACCTTTGCTTAACGCAGTACACTTAGTGTCCACTAGAGCGCTCTTTGTTCAGTGCAACACTCCTTTATTTAAACACAGCACTTTTAATATAGAAACACCTTGCTTACTACAGCACCTTTGCTTAGTGGCTTTTACTTAAAAACAGCACTTTAATACAGAACTCTGAGTATTCACTGAAGCACTTCTCTGCTTAGTGCAACACCCTTTTTAATAACACTTTTTAATATAGAAACACCTTGCTCACTACAGCACCTTTGCTTAGTGGCTTTTACATAAAAATAGCACTTTAGTACAGCTACTCTCAGTGTTCACTACAGCCTTATCTGCCAATGCAACACTGTTACATAAATAGGGGAGGAGAGAACAGACACAATGAGGGAAAATTGACTAAAATCACAGTTCTAACAAAATTCCCACTTAATTCCCACCCCTATACCTATTCTAAGTTGCCTTGTAATGGGCCAGAAAAATATATGCTCACCAATAAAGAACGCCTGCTCCATGCCCTGTGATCTTTGATCTTCACTGCCCCAAAGTAAAAACACCCCAGTATTTTAAAAGTAAACTGCTAGTGTTCCACTCCTTTAGGCAGGCTCCCACGTTGTAGAGGGCACGGAGGCGAGGCCACAGAGAGGGAGATGGCTTCTGAGAAGCTATCTTTTATACCCCATTTGGGGCCGAAACCTTCCCGCCCAAATCCAGATGTATCTGGGCTAAACAAAAGGGATCCAAACTGTCCCCATTGTCTGTAATGGGTTTTGATGAATTATCCATTTGTTTAAACTGTTTTTCTTTTCAGTTTAAATGTGTCCTCGTTGTCTGTGAATGGGCTTTTGAATAAAGCTGTAGTGGTTTGAAATGTGTCCTCATTGTCTGTGATGGGCTATTGAATAAAGCTGCAGTGGTTTGAAAAAAACATGTCTATTTCCTTGATTGCTTGAGGAAACAAAAGTCTTTGTCCTGTGGTCAAACTGAAACCGCAGTCAAGTGGTTAATTCTTTGAGTAAATAAACACAGTTTCTGTCGATTGTCTCTGCAGGGAGGGGAACTCCCTGAACTGCCTTTGATTGGCAGATTGACTGCTCCATTGAACCTTTCTCACAGACACAGCAGGCTGCCTTTTCAAGTCCTTTTGTCTTCTGCCATGCGGTCTGTCGGCCATTTTGATCCCTGGATTTTAATGGTATATTACCCCAGGTATCTTTTACTCAAAAATTAATCTTCAGAACCGCAGGAAATCTCGAAATTATTGCACAATCCCTACACACATCTCTCCCCATGACACATCTCTCCCCGGGACACATTTCTCCCCATGACACATCTCTCCCCATGACTCATCTCCCCCCGGGACATACCTCTCCCCATGACACACTTCTCCCCATGACACACCTCCCCCTGTGGCACATCTCTCCCCATGACACACCTCCCCCCGGGATACACCCCTCCCCAGGACACACCTCTCCCCATGACACACCTCCCCCTGTGACACATCTCTCCCCATGACACATCTCTCCCCATGACACATCACTCCCCATGACACACCTCCCCCCCGTGACACATCTCTCCCCGTGACAGATCTCTCCCCGTGACACACCTCCCCCCGTGACACATCTCTCCCCGGGACACACCTCTCCCCATGACACATATCTCTCCGGGACACACATCTCCCCGTGACACAACTCTCCCCGTGACACATCACTCCCCGTGACACACCACTCCCCGTGACACACCTCTCCCCGTGACACACCTCTCCCCGTGACACACCTCTCCCCGTGACACATCACTCCCCGTGACACACCTCTCCCCGTGACACACCTCTCCCCGTGACACATCACTCCCCGTGACACACCTCTCCCCGTGACACACCTCTCCCCGTGACACATCACTCCCCGTGACACATCACTCCCCGTAACACACCTCTCCCCGTGACACATCTCTCCCCGTGACACACCTCTCCCCGTGATACACCTCTCCCATGACACATCTCTCCCCATTTTCACTTCCATTAAAATGAAACTCAGGAGACAGGGATGGACTTAGGGAAAATGCCACCCTGGGCAAGCTTGTATATTGGCGCCCTTTCTTTGTATAGTATTAGTGAAAAGAAATCCCACTTTTAAATGTCTCAACCCTGTTCTTATTGAATGGCAGAGCAGGCTCGAGAGGCAGTATGACCTACTCCTGTTCTTATTTCTTATGTTCTTATGTGCTTTTTAGGGTAGGAAATCTGCTGTCCTTACCCTGTCTGGCCTGTATGTGACTCCAGACCCACAGCACAACTGCCCTCTGAAATGGCGACTCACCACCAACTTCTCGAGGGAAATTAGGGATGGGCAATAAATGCTGGCCTTGCCAGCGACCCCCACATCCCGTGAATACATTTTTAAAAAATGAACTGCCCGTTCGAGAGTTTGGGGATGGGGAGCGAGACAAGTTCTGCTCAATCTGATTGCAAAGCAATCCGCTGCTCGATCTGCTGCTTATGATCTGTGCAACAAGAAAAATTACTCAACCTACTTTTCTTTTTTAAGCCACCATTTCAGGGTTTCCCGCCATATCATCTTTCACTGCCCAACCCCCCCGCCAACGGCGCCCCAGGCGGTCGCCCACATCGCCCAGCCGTAAGGCCGGCCCTGTCAGGAGAGATGCATGATGGGCTGCTGATCTGATGTCGCCCGTTTAACACGATCACTCAAAGTCAAAAATTACCTCGATGGTTTCGGGGAAGGCCGCGTGTTGATCTCAGTAGCTGGCACAAACATTCCATCAAACTAGATCCAAACAAGCTAACCCATAACTAAAATTAAGGTTAACCCTCAGCCTGACACTCATGGATTTAGACTTTGAATTGAGATAGACTTTAAATCCTTCAAGGTCTTGCATCAATGAGCAGCGAAGTAGGGCTAACCGGCCTATTCGCTTCAGTGAGGAAGAAGATGTAAAAATCTGCAAAAAAAAGCACGACAGAGAAAATGACCGAACTAATTTTCTTTGTGCTGCAGATGCAGGATAGGGAGCGATGGTAAAAAAGGGATACCCTCCTGTGTGTTGGCCCTGGATAGGTCTCACTGACTTGACAAACAACCATCACCTGGAGAAATATTTGGTTATCTAAGCACTTTTTGAACTATCTGAAGTTGACAGCTAATTCAGAAATAATTTCTTTAGGGGCTAGAGATTTAACAAATACAGCAAAGGTGACAAATACTATTGCCTTCTACAGTGCTGGCACCATTCAGGTCCCTATAGGTAACTTCACAGGCCTGAGCAAGTATGCTTTATCTAATTTTGTAGGCCAGCTAACAGCTGCATTAATTAAGGTGGCAGATTGCCATGTCTATTTTCCTGCACCACAGAGCAACAACTGAAAGCCAAATGTACTGCATGGCAAAGCTCGCTTCCTCCGGGCACTGCAGCAATTGGACTGATTGTCTAAATGCTCAGGAAAATGTCTAGGCTTAGGAAGTTAAGACACTGAAAATTTCCAAATGCTGGAGTTTCACGGGGTAGTTTTATGAACCCGTGTGGACTCATAGGCCTAGAGGTTCGGGCACGCCCATTTTTGGAGGGCGGGGAAGGTGGGGGGTTGAATCCCTGTGCCTGAAGGGTGAGGCCCGGGTTCGAGGCGCCCCAGGATGTTGGGCCTCTCGGACCTCATTGCCATCAAGGAGACGAGCTGCGGAGAGTAAGAGGGGGCTTTGCTGAAGATCAGGCTGCTGTGAGCAGCGGCCCTCCAGTAAGTGAGGAAGCTCAGGGGGGAACCGGTGGCTGAGGGCTAGGCGAGAATCTCTGGCTGGGGACAGGGGTGCTGGGTGGTGATGGAGGGGTGGGGGGGGAGAAGGCGGAGGGGAATCGCTGGCTGGGGACGGGGGGTGGGGGGGGAAGGGGGAGTGGAATTGGTGTTGGGGACGGGGGGGTGGGGGGGAAGGGGGAGGGGAATCGGTGTTGGGGGGAAGGGGGAGGGGAATCGGTGTTGGGGACGGGGGGGTGGGGGGGGAAGGGGGAGGGGAATCGGTGTTGGGGACAGGGGGGTGGGGGGGAAGGGGGAGGGGAATCGGTGTTGGGGACAGGGGGGTGGGGGGGAAGGGGGAGGGGAATCGGTGTTGGGGACGGGGGGGTGGGGGGGAAGGGGGAGGGGAATCGGTGTTGGGGATGGGGGGTGGGGGGGAAGGGTGAGGGGAATCGGTGTTGGGGACGGGGGGGTGGGGGGGGAAGGGGGAGGGGAATCGGTGTTGGGGACGGGGGGGTGGGGGGGAAGGGGGAGGGGAATCGGTGTTGGGGATGGGGGGTGGGGGGGAAGGGTGAGGGGAATCGGTGTTGGGGACGGGGGGGGTGGGGGGAGAAGGGGGAGGGGAATCGGTGTTGGGGACTGGGGGGTGGGGGGGAGAAGGGGGAGGGGAATCGGTGTTGGGGACTGGGGGGTGGGGGGAAGGGGGAGGGGAATCGGTGTTGGGGACAGGGGGGTGGGGGGGAAGGGGGAGGGGAATCGGTGTTGGGGACGGGGGGGTGGGGGAGAAGGGGGAGGGGAATCGGTGGCTGGGGACATGGGGTGGGGGGGGAAGGGGGAGGGGAATTGGTGTTGGGGACGGGGGGGTGGGGGGGGAAGGGGGAGGGGAATCGGTGTTGGGGATGGGGGGTGGGGGGGAGAAGGGGGAGGGGAATTGGTGTTGGGGACAGGGGGGTGGGGGGAGAAGGGGGAGGGGAATCGGTGGCTGGGGGCGGGGGTTGGGGGGGAAGGGGGAGGGGAATCGATGGCTGTGGACGGGGGGGTGGGCGTAGAAGGGGGAGGGGAATCGGTGGCTGGAGGGGAAGGAGGGGGGGCAGCTGACTATGGGGGAAGGGAATCGCTAGCCGGGGTAGGGGGTAGCAGCATTGGCTGGGCGGCGTGGGGCGGTGCCATTGGATCTTGCGCCGGGGGGCAGGGGGGGAGGTATCATAGCGATTGTCGGGGGTGGGGGAACGATCGGTGGCTGGGTTGGAGTGAGTGGGGACGAGGGGGGTGTTTCTGCATTCATTTATCATCAGGGCGGGAGGAGCACTGCTAACTCCGGTTAGCATCACGTTTAATGACGCGACTTCACCACGTAACGAATGAAACGCTGAGACCTCCACAGATCAACAATAGTGCAGCAAGAAACACAGGACTCTAATTACAAATAATTATTTCCACCTTTGAATGCCCCAGACATAGGCTCCTGACATCAGACCAATCACCTTTACCAATATGGCAGGCGATGTATTTCCAACTGGAAATGTGGGCATGTTTCCGGCCCCTTATATTAGAGGCTCAGGATGACATTTTGCACCTGAAAAATGTGCAAAGCATAGCCAAATTTCTACATAGGATATGTGGCACAGAAGCAGGCCAATCAGCTCAACCAGTCCCTGCCGCTGTTTATGCTCCACTCGAGCTTCCTCTCGTCTTTCCTCATCTAACTCTATCAGCATAACCTTCTATACGTTTCTACCTATATGCGTATCTAGCCTCCTCTTAAATGCATCTATACTATTCACCTCAACCACTCCCTGTGGTAGCGAGTTCCACATTCTCACCACTCTCTGGGCAAAGAAGTTTCTTTAGAATTCTCTATTTGATTTCTTGGTGACTATCTTATAGCAATGGCCTCTAGATTTGTCTTTTCCCCACTCTCTTTATCTACACTTATCTAAACTTTTCATAATTTTAAAGCCCTCTATTAGGTCACCCCTCAGACTTCTTTCAAGAGAAAAGTGACCCAGTCTGTTCGCCCTTTCCTGATAGGTATACCCTCGCATTTCTGGAATCATCCTTGCAAATCTATTTTGCACCCTCCCCAGTGCCGCTCAAAACTTTTTAGAATATGTTCCAGGCCATGAAATTATCCGTGTAAAGTGCTCATCTACTCGCTGGGGAAAGGTGATGAATAATTTCCTTGAAGAGACTATTTTTGGACCTATCCCGTAATTAGCTGACAATGAGGAAACAGCGGTGCAGAGCATGCAGTAGATAATGGGAGAAGGCTAGAACAAGAATTATTAATGGCCCAGAAATTCGGGTCCCAACGCGTGAGTACGCATGGGGTGCTCACGCGTAAGCCCAACGAAAGTGCCGGTTTCGTGCATGCACGGTGCATGCGTGGGAAACCGGCATTTCCGTTCTCCTGAAAGAAGGGGTTGACAGGTGGAATGCATGCGCCGGAGAGGCAGCGCGTGCGCATCGAACTTACGTTTTTTTTCCAGGTTTCTCCGGGAGTGTAAGTCTCCAGCAGTTACACTTTTAAAAAGCAGACACAAGGCCTGCTTTTAACAAGTTAAGTGGTGAATTAATTAAAATTAAAACATTTTTTCCACAGATTTATTATTTTTAAATACTTTAAAGAAAGGTAAGTTTATTTTTAGCCCCGTTAGAAAACATAATTAATTTTTTCAAAAATTTAAATTATTGTTTAAAAGTTATTTCATGTAATTTATAGTTATTTTAAAAATGTGATTTTTTAAAAATGTATTTGAGGTTTTAATGATGTTTTGGGGCTTATAGTGCTTATAGGTTTGACAGCTCTTCCTGTCAAACTTATGAATGAAGCATTCCCTGCTACCATTGGCTCTCCATGGCCCACGTGATCCCAGGGGACGCATTGAACTAACTGCGCCCCTGGGATACGCAAGCACTGCGCGTCGGCAGTTGGAGGAGGCCCAGGATCGGAATCCCACGTGGGCCCACAGCTCAACGGCCGGCGCGTTAGGTAAGTGCAGGTCGGAGGCTTGCACCCGTGGGAAGCCCCCGACCCAAATTTCTGGGCCAATCACAGCTGTGGAATTCGTGTTCGGGGCAGAATCTACGTCAAATTTCGAGATTGGATTGGAGAGGTGTTTGAAGGGCGGGTAAGTCTGATTGGAACTATTTTCTCATGTGGCGGGTAAACATGAATTGGTCGGCCGAGAGGCCTATTTCCCAGTTGTAACTTCTATGTGTAAGCTCTGAGTGCTGTCAAGGTTTTAAAGAATGAGATGGCTTGAGACCTGGGACAAAAAAATAGGTTTACCAATATGAGGACAGTTTACACATGAGTAGATTACATCGGATTTTACACTGATTAACAAAATTAAGTAACTATTTGAATCCAATTGGACATGTGTGGCTGACAAATAGCATGTCTCCAGTCTCCATAGAATCATAGAATCACAGAAAGTTACAGCACGGAAGGAGGCCATTTTGGCCCATCGTGTCCGCGCCGGCCAACAAAGAGCTATCCAGCCTAATCCCACTTCCCAGCTCTTGGTCCGTAGCCCTGCAGGTTAGAGCATCCCAAGTGCACATCCAAGTACTTTTTAAATGTGTTTAGGGTTCCTGCCTCTACCACCCTTTCAGGCAGTGAGTTCCAGACCCCCACAACCCTCTGGGTGAAGAAATTTCCCCTCAAATCCCCTCTAAACCTTCCACCAATTACTTTAAATCTGTGCCCCCTGGTTTTTGACCCCTCTGCTAAGGGAAATAGGTCCTTTCTATCCACTTTATCTAGGCCCCTTATAATTTTATACACCTCAATAAGGTCTCCCCTCAGCCTCCTCTGTTCCAAGGAAAACAGACCCAGCCTATCCAGTCTTTCCTCATAGCTAAGATTCTCTACTCCCGGCAACATCCTTGTAAATCTCCTCTGTACCCTCTCTAGTGCAATCACATCATTCCTGTAATGTGGTGACCAGAACTGCACGCAGTACTCTAGCTGAGGCCTAACTAGTGTTTTATACAGTTGAAGCATAACCCCCCCTGCTCCTGTATTCTATGTCACGGCTAATAAAGGCAAGCATTCCTTTTGCCTTCTTAACCACCTTATCTACTTGGCTTGCTACCTTCAGGGGTCTGTGGACATGCACTCCAAGGTCCGTTTGTTCCTCTACACTACTCAGTGTCCTACCATTTAATATGTATTCCCTTTCCTTGTTAGCCCTCCCCAAATGCATTACCTCACACTTCTCCAGATTGAATTCCATTTGCCACTGTTCTGCCCACCTGACCAATTTATTGATATCTTCCTACAGTCTACAGCTTCCTTCTTCAGTATCACCACACAGCCGATTTTAGTATCATCTGCAAACTTCTTAATCATACCCCCTATATTCAAGTCTAGATCATTGATATATACCACAAAAAGCAAGGGACTTAGTACTGAGCCCTACATCAAATGCATTACCGTCATCCACCCTCCTTGTTACCTTCTCAAAAAATTCAATCAAGTTTGTCAGACACGACCTTCCCTTATCAAATCCGTGCTGACTATCCTTGATTAGTCTGTGTCTTTCTAAATGAAGATTTATCCTGTCCTTCAGAATTCTTTCCAATAATTTTCCCACCATGAAGGTTAGGCTGACTGGCCTGTAATTACTCGGTCTATCCTTTTCTCCCTTTTTAAACAAGGGTACCACGTTAGCAGTTCTCCAGTCCTCCGGCAGCACACCTGAAGCCAGAGAGGATTGAAAAATGATGGTCAGGGCCTCTGCTATTTCCTCTTTTGCTTCACTTAACAGCCTGGGATACATTTCATCCGGGCCTGGGGATTTATCCACTTTTAAAGCTGCTGAACCCCTTAATGCTTCCTCTCTCACTATGTTTATTTCATCTAATATTTCACACTCCTCCTCCCAGATAGCAATGTCAGCTTCGCCCCTCTCCTTTGTGAAAACAAACGCAAAGTATTCATTAAGAACCCTACCGACGTCTCCCGCCTCCACACACAGATTACCCTCATGATCTCTAATAGACCCTACCCTTTCTTTAGTTATCCTCTTATTCTTAATATATTTATAAAACATCTTTGGGTTTTCCTTCATTTTACTTGCCAAGAATTTTTCACGCTCTCTCTTTGCTTTCCTAATATTATTTTTAATTGCACCCCTGCCCTTTCTGTACTCCACTAAAGATTCTGGAGCATTTAGCCCTCGGTATCTGTCATACGCCTCCCTTTTTTTCTTTATCCTATCCTGCATATCTCTAGACATCCAGGGGGCTCTAGATCTGTTAGTCCCACCTTTTTTCTTTAAGGGCACATGTTTGGTCTGAACCCTCCGGATCTCCTCCTTGAATGCCTCTGACACTGATTTACCTCCAGTCATAACATCATCACCTGAAATAAAAAAAAGAAAGACTTATACAGGTTGAGCGTCCAAAATCCGGCAACCTCGGGACCGAGGCCGAGCTGATTTTTGTGTTTTTCCGGACTTCGGAACGTGTTTCTGATGTCCAAAATCCGGAAATATCACAACCTGGGCTCGGGCGTTTCTGGACTTCGGACATCAGAAACACATTCCAAGTCCGGAAATGCCTGGGCCGCTCCCACGTAGTGCTGACGTGTTTCTCCGCCCCTCCCCTTCTGTTAAAGGGGAGGGACGCTGCGAGCTCTGCAGAGCATCCGATGGCCCACACTAGGCCACCAGGGCGGCGTGGTGCCATGGCCACAGCCTGGCGGAAGCACTTAGTGGAGCTGCGCAGATTAAGGAGGATAAAACACAACACTAAAGTTTTATTGCATCACTCACATTTTTCATAGGATTTTTCAAAAAAAGACAACAAAAGTTAATGGCTTTTTGAAGTACAGGTTGAGCGTCCAAAATCCGGAGTTCCGGATTCCGGAACATTACACGGATTCCGGACAACACTGCAACCAATCGCCCTGGAGTCCGGATTCCGGAACTTCGGATTTTGGACGCGCAACCTGTATTTCTATAGCGCCTTTAACAACCACCGGTCATCTCAAAGCGCTTTGCAGCCAATGAATTACTTTTTGAAGTGGAGTCATTGTTGTAATGTAGGAAATGCGGCAGCCAATCTGCACACAGCAAAGTCCCACAAACAGCAATTTGATAATGATCAGATAATCTGGTTTTTGTTATGTTGGTTGAGGGATAACTATCAGCCAGGACACTGGGGATAACTCCCCTGCTCTTCTTCAAAATAGTTCCATGGGATCTTTTACGTCCACCTGAGAGAGCAGACGGGGCCTCGGTTTAACGTCTCATCTGTAAGACAGCACCGCCGACAGTGTAGCACTCCCTCAGCACTGCACTGGAGTGTCAACCTATGCTTTATGTACTCAAGTCTCGGGAGTGGGACTTGAACCCACAACCTTCTGACTCTGAGGCGAGTGTGCTACCCACTGAGCCACAGAAAACAGAAAATGCTGGAAATACTCAACAAGCCAGGCAGCATCTGTGGAGAGAGAGTTAACGTTTCAGGTCGATGGCCTTTCAGTAGCACCTGCCTTGTTGTCCATGAGTTTCTGCCAGAGCTAACCCTGCTTGAGAAAGTGTTGCTACACTGAAGGTGACAGTGTCATCAGTCATGGCAGCAACAGGTAACCTTGCTCCACAAGGAGATAGCCCCTTCTTCACTTGTTGGCCATTTGCAAACAAAGATGGAACTGATGCAAAACCCCCAATTTTAATCAAACTCAACTCCTCCCTTGAAACGACCTGCCCGCCCGGCAGGAATAGTGTGGGCGGGGACTTAAAGTGGTGGCTGTGTGCTAAAGTACCGACCAAAGTGCGATCTATGACCACATAAACTTTGGGAAATACAATCACATGGAGAAGGCACAGTGCTCCATACTGCACCTACCAAGGGCTCTGGGAGGAATTGGATGCAAATATCAGTTTGAGCATAAAAAGCATCTATGACTTGCTGGATTCACTTCAGGCTGACATACCTCTAATGCCAGCCTGGAATAACTTCAAGGCAAAGAAGATCAATGCAGTGGCACTGTACAGGAAGCACTGTACATGTCCTTGAGCATGGTAGAAGGTCTTTCTCAAGCAGGCTGCAAAACAATCCCCTGGTGTACCATAGCTACTGAAGGCATTACAAATAAACTAGGTGGATCCCAGCGGAATCCCGATATGGTGAAAGTGGTGGTGTCCTCCAAACACAATAAAGATCAACTCCTAAGTGGAACCATTACACTGCTTGCCAACAGAAGCAGCCTACTGCCAAAATTATTCAAAATAGCAGTCAAAATCTACCTCGATGTCATTAGCACACTTTGAAAATTTACAAAGAGCTTACATTGCCTCATTGAAGAAAGGTTCAGTACGTACATTACTGCAGTGTTATTATTACAGTATCATTATCACAGTAAGAACCTAATTAGTTCAGTCTTCATCCAGTGCTGTTTTCAAAGATGAGCTGATATAAAGCAATCAATCTGAAGAGGGAGATATTATTTTGTTTATAGTGTCCATATCTTCCCTTGATATCTGAGGGAGACCAGAAAGTAATTCATTTTCATGATCTGTATGTAGGCTTTAGGAATAATGATGTCAGATATCTTGAAGTATTTGTTATCTATCAAGGGGATAGTAGAAACATTATTTAGGAGTTCCAATGAAATAGTTGTGCCAAATTATTACAACTAGATAGCGTTAGATTTTAACACTGTGTGCATCATTAATGATCTCTTTGAAGTAGTAATAATCATGGTTTGTGATGGTTCAGACACATTTTGACATCACAAATCAAACCATGAAATGAGAATTAATGAACAGAGCATCAAGGCAGATATTTTTAAACTGCAATAGAGTAAAAAGGTAACTACAGAATTATTTATAACTCTGATCCTAGGGATTTAAATACAGAATCAAGTTAGAAATTGAATCTAACATGGAAAGAGAAGATTGCTACAGTTTTGGGGTTCTATAGATCCTTTTCTTGGGTTTGGCATTGGAAATTATCACTTGCTTATATTTTTTTTTATTCGTTCATGGGATGTGGGCATCGCTTGCAAGGCCAGCATTTATTGCCCATCCCTAGTTGCCCTTGAGGTGATGGTAGTAAGCCGCCTTCTTGAACCGCAGTTAAGATTCAACTACACTGCTGTGGGTCTGGAGTCACATAGAGGCCAGACCAGGTAAGGACGGCAGATTCACTTTCCTAAAGGACATTAGTGAACCAGATGGGTTTTTACAACAACCCAGTAGTTTCATGGTCACCATTACTGATACTAGCTTTTTATTCCAGATTTATTTAATTAACTGAATTTAAAATTTCCCAGCTGCCATTAGTCCAGACCTGACAGGATTACTAGTCTAGTAACATAACCACTATGTTACCATACCCCATAATGAGCCAATGTGTGTCTTTACCTGGCCAACAATGGAGGTGTTTAGTAGTAACCCCAAGGGTTGAACTGAAAACTCTCATTATTGTATTTCAGTTTACTGGTTATATTTTGTGCTCTTGCGTGATCTTCCTTGACTTTGGGAAGTGGTAAAATAAACACTCTATTAAACCTTAGGCTATTAACTGCCAAACAGATTTAGTGAACAGGATGATGGTGGAGTCCAGCACGTGAGTGCAAAAGACAAGGCTGAAGCGTTTGCAACCATCTTCAGCAAGAAGTGGCGAGTGGATGATCCATATTGGCCTACTCCTGAAGTCCCCACCAACACAGAAGCCAGTCTTCAGCTAATTCGATTCACTCCATGTGATATCAAGAAATGACTGAGCGTACTGGATACAGCAAAGTCTTTGGGCCCCGACAACATCCCGGCTATCATGCAGATGACTTGTGCTCCAGAACTAGCCGCGCCTCTAGCCAAGATGTTCCAGTACAGCTACAACACTGGCATCTATCCAACAATGTGGAAAACTGCCCAGGTATGTCCTGTCCAAATAAAAGCAAGACAAATCCAACCTGGCCAATTACCGTCCCATCAGTCTACTCTCAATCATCAGCAAAGTGATGGAAGGTGTCGTCGACAGTGCTATCAAGCAGCACTTAATCACCAATAACCTGCTCACTGATGCCCAGTTTGGGTTCCACCAAGACCACTCGGCCCCCGGCCTCATTACAGACTTGGTCCAAACATGGACAAAGGAGCTGAATTCCAGAGGTGAGGTGAGAGTGACTGCCCTTGACATCAAGGCAGCATTTGACTGAGTGTGACATCAAGGAGCCCTAGTAAAACTGAAGTCAATGGGAATCGGGGGGAAAACTCTCCACTGGCTGGAATCATACCGAGCACAAAGGAAGATGGTTGTGGTGGTTGGAGGTCAATCATCACAGCCCCAGGACATCGCTGCAGGTGTTCCTCAGGGCAGTGTTCTAGGCCCAACCATCTTCAGCTGCTTCATCAATGAACTTCCCTCCAACATAAGGTCAGAAATGGGGATGTTCGCTGATGACTGCACAGTGTTCAGCGCCATTCACAACTCCTCAGATAATGAAGCAGTCCATGCCTGCATGCAACAAGACCTGGACAACATTCAGGCTTGGGCTGATAAGTGGCAAGTAACTTTTGCGCCACAGAAGTGCCAGGCAATGACTATCTCCACCAAGCGAGAGCCTAACCACCTCCCCTTGACATTCAATGGTTTTACCATCACCGAATCCCCCTCCATCAATATCCTGGGGGTCACCATTGACCAGAAACTTAACTAGACCAGCCACATAAATATTGTGGCAACAAGAGCAGGTAAGAGGCTAGGTATTCTGCGGTGAGTGTCATACCTCCTGACTCCCCAAAGCCTTTCCACCATCTACAAGACACAAGTAAGGAGTGTGATGGAATAATCCCCACTTGCCTGGATGAGTGCAGCTCCAACAACACTCATGAAGCTCGACACCATCCAGGACAAAGCAGCCCGCTTAATTGGCACCCCATCCACCACCTTCAACATTCACTCCCCCCACCACCGGCGTACCATGACTGCAGTGTGTACCATCTACAAGATGCACTGCAGCAACTCATCAAGGCTTCTTCAGCAGCACCTCCCAAACCCGCGACCTCTTTCACCTAGAAGGACAAAGGCAGCAGGCGCATGGGAACACCACCACCTCCAAGTTCCCCTCCAAGTCACACACCATCTTGACCTGAAAATATATCACCGATCTTTCATCGTCGCTGGGTCAAAATCCTGGAAATCCCTACCTAACAACACTGTGGGAGTACCATCACCACACAGACTGCAGTGGTTCAAGAAGGCAGCTCACCACCCACCTTCTCAAGCGCAATTAAGGATAGGCAATAAATGCTGGCATTGCCAGTGACGCCCACATCCCATTAACAATTTTTAAAAAAATGGATAGATAGCAATGACACGCGGTGGAATTGCAGTAGTAACAGGCTGAACACTCCCTCCTTGGGAGATAGCAAGTAACAGTCCGGTGGTACTGAAGGGGTTGGATGGAGGAGGCAAGATAATCAGATGGAGACCCATTACCCTGGACCTCCTCCCATTTTAGTATCCATGGTATTTTCCAGTGTGACTTCTACTGGATGCCAGAGGACCTACCCAGATATAGGCTCGTAACCGGGAATTTGCTTTATTATTAACAACAATTTCCATATTGTTGTTCCCCTCTTTCTTCCAGCCCCGATTCAAGGCCAACATTTTCTGAGGATCTTATTATCATACACAATAGCGACGATTGTGGTGTTCCAAGGAGCTTTGAAGTGGTGCTACCATCCAGAAGAAGGCCAGCTGTGCACACAGGTCAGAGGTAGCAATGCTACTGCTGTCCTATTGCTGTTTAGAAAATAGAAGAAAAAAAGCAGAGGTAAACGATTCGTACAGCTTTCTCACTTCCATATTTTAAAAATCTTTACCTGAGTTGATTAGCATAAATAGAATTAGTCTTTTCTTATTTTGTAAATAATTCTCATTGCTTATTCTCACATTTAAGATATTGGGCATCTCATGGCATATGTCATTAGTTAAACTTTTTTCCCGTACCCTTCAGCCCAAAAGAAATGTTGTGCCGTAACTTGCTGGGAGTGCGAGCCGATAACGTGCAGTGCGGGCACCGGGGCACCTTGGACCTCGGTGAAGGACGGGACCAACAGTCTATCTCCTTAACCAATGAGATTGAAGGATTGAGAAAGAAACAGAGGAACAACAGAGAAGAAAGGTGAATTCGAGTCAAATCAGTTACAGAAAGAGAAATAAAGAGAGGGAAAGAAATATTGGATTAAGATGGAGAGAGAGAAAAAAAGGAGACATAAAGGAAAAGCAAGAATAAAATTTGAAATATGACATTTTTAAATCTCTAACAATAATTTACTACATGCAGGAATGAGATTGAACTATTTAAATGGTTCGCTTTCTGGGCCAGAGAGGTTGATTGACATTGCATTAACAATTATCACATTGTTTGAAGGATACGTACACTCTTAAACACCAGCCCTAACTTTTTTACGGTGAGTTTAATGGGCAATTAATGGGTAAATCCAGCAAGTTCTTAAAAATAATTGTGAGGCTAAGGGTGAGACGCTGATTGTGTGAAGCAAACGGTGGAATGGCGTAAATCGACCAGCAAGTTCTGGAGATTCCTAACTCACACCATCTCTCTTAATCCCCTGAACTTGCTGGCTGATTTGCACATTAATAACCGTGTGCGTCGTGAACATGCCGTTATTTGTCCAGCAAGGTCCGGCCCATCATTTTAATTTCATTTGAATTGGGACTGTGCAAAAAGGACACAGGTCTACTGAAACAAGTGCCGCTCATTTGTTGCAAGTACCTTTAAATTCTGAAGTTGATTGGGAGAATTAATGGCCTGAGGATTAGAAAAGTCATCTGAGCAAAACATTAGGCCAGAAATTTGGGTCTCCACGGGTGAGTACGCGCTGTGTACGCACGCGTAGGGCCAACGGAAGTGCTGGTTTCATGCATGCACTGCACATGCGCTGGAAACCGGAACTTCCGTTCCCTTGAAGGAAGGAGTTCGGAGGTCAAACGCGTGCGCCAGATAGGCAGAGTGTACGCCTGGAACTTCCGATTTTTTTACAGGTTTCTCCGTGCGGGTAAGTCCCTAGCAGCTGCGCCTGAAAAAAGCAGTCGCAAGGCCTGCTTTTAACAAGGTAAGAGGTTAATTAAGTAAAATTAAAACATTTTTTCCACAGGTTTATCATTTTAAAATACTTTAAAGAAACGTAAGTTTATTTTTAGCCCCATTAAAAACATTAATTCATTTTTTCAATAATTTAAATTTTTGTTTAAAATAGTTAATTTATGTAATTTATAGTTATTTTCAAAATGTGATTAAAAAAAAAATTATTTGAAGTTTTAGTTAGGTTTTGGGGCCGATCTCTATGCATAGATTTGACAGCTCTTCCTGTCAAATCTATGAATAGAGATTCCCTGCTCTAATTGGCTCCCCATGGCCCACGTGATCCCAGGGGACGTTTCGAACTAACTGCGCCCCTGGGATACGCAAGCATGCGCGCCGGCAGCTGGAGCAGGCCCAGGATCGGAATCCCACGCGGGCCCACAGCTCAACGGCCGGCGCACTAGGTAAGTGCAGGTCGGGGACTTGCGCCTGCGGGAAGCCCCCGACCCGAATTTCTGTGGTTTAACGTTGTGCTGCAAAATTCACCTGAAGACTTTGTCAGTTCGAAAGACAATCTACAGAAAGCTACAATAAAATTGTCCAGATATGGATGGTGGCTGCGGTAAGGGTCTCGGCCGGTGTCTTGCACCTGAGCTCTCAGACATTTCACAATTTTTGCCAGAAGAAAAAAATGATTGCTGATGATGCGTGGACTTTTAAGTTGCAGCAGATATCTAAATCACGCAGCAGCACTCCACTGCTTTACCTCTTGCCCCTCCCGCCCCCCCGCCAATAGTGTCAAGTTCCCAGTGAGAGGATAGAATACTGTCTTGACCCCCGGAAACTTCACCAGAGTCAACCCCAGGTCCCTCAGACGGGTGGAAGTACAACCCCATTATTTTACATGAGACATTAAACCGAGGCCTCATCTGCTCTCTCACCTCTGAGTCAGAAGGTTGTAGGTTCAAGTCCCACTCTAGAGACTTGAGCATAAAAATCTAGGCTGACACTCCAGTGCAGTGCTGAGGGAGTGCTGCACTGTCGGAGGTGCCGTCTTTCAGATGAGACGTTAAACCGAGGCCCCGTCTGCTCTCTCAGGCGGACTTAAAAGATCCCGTGGTATTATTTCGAAGAAGAGCAGGGGAGTTCTCCCCGATGTCCAGGCTATTATTCATCCCTCAATCAACATCACTAAAAAAAAATGATCTGGTCATTATCACATTGCTGTTTGTGGGAGCTTGCTGTGTGCAAATCGGCTGCCACATTTCCTATATTACAACAGTGACTGCCCTTCAAAAAGTACTTCATTGGCTGTAAAGTGCTCTGGGACGTCTGGTTGTCATTAAAGACGCTATAGAAATGCAAGTCTTTCTATCTTTATTAATTCTGGCAACAATGTCATTGGAGGGAACGAACTAGGCTAACGTCTGCTCTGTGGCTATTGTGTATCCAAGTAATTTGAAGCATTTCCTGTGTGTGAACTTGGTTATGGCCGAGACAGAAATAAAAAGCCAATAACATGATACAACATTTGACAAAAGTTCTGTCACAGAGATCACAAAAGATTTTGCTGTTTTATTGACATTTTAATTTACAGCTGAACCTTGGTGTCCAGCGCTGTTATCACTTAACTAGTCCATAGAAACAAAACGGTTAACCAAGAAATGTTAGACTTCAGTTAGCATCTCTCGACACAGCTTACTTAAAAAAAAAAGCCCAATTTGAATCCTTGTTTCACAGCCCATTTATTCACGTGCTGCAAATGAATTTAAATTAAAACACTATGATATGAACGTATCTTTTACAACAAGTTGCTGGAGTGTGAAAGATGCTTGACACATCCTGGGCTGATAATTTTCAGGTGTGTTGAGCAATGAAAACAGCAGCAATTGGTTACCATCTTATGCTTCGATCAGGATTATACAGTGACGTGTCACAGCCGGGTCCAGAAACTCTATATAATGATGAGGCTAAACAGGTCGGCCTAGAAATTGAGTGCCCTTAGCGCCGATTTTGCGGCGCTAGAGGGCCTAGCGCTGCAATTGGCGCCGAAATTGCCTGGGGCCCTTCCGCCGCGGTAGACCGGTAGCGCTGCGCCGGCACCGATGACGTCATCGGTGTGCGCAGCGTCCCGGTTGCCATGCCGACGGGCCCCAGCGCCGAAATTCAGTTGCGGCCGCCTCGCCCGTGGCAGCCGCAACTAAGACTCTGGCAACAGAGTCTTACAAGTCTTTGCGCCGGCGCATTAAAGGCCCCGCGGCGGCCGGCCGCTTTCCCGCCGGCCGCCTGGCCGCAGCTCCCTCCCCGGACTTCCCCCCCCCCCCGGAACAGAAGCAAGCCCGGCACTTGTCCGAGGTGCCGGGCTCATTTTTAAAAAGATTTTCGCGGGCCGCGGCCGGGTGCAGGCAGCTCCTCCTTAAGGGAAGGAGGAGGCCTGCACTTCCCGAGCCTGCCGCACCGCATCGGGTGCCGCAGCGCCGGAATTGCGGCGCGAAACGGCAGTTAGCGCCGATTTACCGCCGCAAAGACCCTTCAGTAGCGCCGGCAGCCGTTTGGGCGCGGCCCTGCTGAATTTTTGGCGCGCGCAGGGGGACTTAGCGCCGGCACTAACTTCCGGCGCTAAAGCCCTGGCTAAGCCAAAACTCAATTTCTAGGCCGAAGTGATTTGGCATATTGCATTCCTGCACTTGGATAATTGTCCTAGTGCAGAGTCGACTCGATTCAGTCTTTAGTAGCACCATTACAGACCCAGCTATGCAGCATTACAGACCCAGCTATGCAGCATTACAGACCCCAGCTATGCAGCATTACAGACCCAGCTATGCAGCATTACAGACCCAGCTATGCAGCATTACAGACCCCAGCTAAGCAGCATTACAGACCCCAGCTATGCAGCATTACAGACCCAGCTATGCAGCATTACAGACCCCAGCTATGCAGCATTACAGACCCCAGCTATGCAGCATTACAGACCCCAGCTATGCAGCGTTACAAACCCCAGCTATGCAGCATTACAGACCCCAGCTATGCAGCATTACAGACCCAGCTATGCAGCATTACAGACCCAGCTATGCAGCATTACAGACCCCAGCTATGCAGCATTACAGACCCCAGCTATGCAGCATTACAGAGCCAGCTATGCAGCATTACAGACCCCAGCTATGCAGCATTTCAGACCCAGCTATGCAGCATTACAGGCCCCAGCTACGCAGCATTATAGACCCCAGCTATGCAGCATTACAGACGCAGCTATGCAGCATTACAGACCCCAGCTATGCAGCATTACAGACCCCAGCTATGCAGCATTACAGACCAAGCTATGCAGCATTACAGACACCAGCTATGCCGCATTACAGACCCAGCTATGCAGCATTACAGACCCCAGCTATGCAGCATTACAGACCCAGCTATGCAGCATTACAGACCCCAGCTATGCAGCATTACAGACCCCAGCTATGCCGCATTACAGACCCAGCTATGCAGCATTACAAACCCCAGCCATGCAGCATTACAGACCCAGCTATACAGCATTACAGACCCCAGCAATGCAGCATTACAGACACCAGCTATGCAGCATTTCAGACCCCAGCTATGCAGCATTACAGATCCAGCTACGCAGCATTACAGACCCCAGCTATGCAGCATTACAGACCCAGCTATGCAGCATTACAGACCCCAGCTACGCAGCATTACAGACCCCAGCTATGCAGCATTACAGACCCCAGCTACGCAGCATTACAGACCCCAGCTATGCAGCATTACAGACCCAGCTATGCAGCATTACAGACCCAGCTATGCAGCATTACAGACCCCAGCTATGCAGCATTACAGACCCAGCTATGCAGCATTACAGACCCCAGCTATGCAGCATTACAGACCCCAGCTATGCAGCATTACAGACCCAGCTATGCAGCATTACAGACCCCAGCTATGCAGCATTACAGACCCAGCTATGCAGCATTACAGACCCCAGCAATGCCGCATTACAGACCCAGCTATGCAGCATTACAGACCCAGCTATGCAGCATTACAGACCCCAGCTATGCAGCATTACAGACCCCAGCTATGCCACATTACAGAGCCAGCTATGCAGCATTACAGACCCAGCTATGCAGCATTACAGACCCAGCTATGCAGCATTACAGACCCAGCTATGCAGCATTACAGACCCCAGCTATGCAGCATTACAGACCACAGCTATGCAGCATTACAGACCACAGCTATGCAGCACTACAGACCCCAGCTACGCAGCAGTACTAACCCCAGCTACACAGAATTGCAGACCACAGCTACGCAGAATTACAGACCCGAGCTATGCAGCATTACAGACCCCATCTACGCAGCATTACAGACCCCATCTACGCGGCATTACAGACCCCAGTTATGCAGCATTACAGACCCAGCTACACAGCATTGCAGACTCCAGCTATGCAGAAGCAATGAGGAAAATTCAAGTCTCAGGACGTCCCAAACCGCTTTCCAGTCATTGAAGTACTTTTTGAAGTGCAGTCTGTGGAAGTACAGTTTCTCATTTAGACATAAAATGGCTTCCTGGGCATAGAATGAAATCCATTTAAACTTTAAAATGGCCAACAGCATGATTCACTAATCATGTTTCAAGGGAACGAGATAATTTAGGAATGCTATATACGTACTCCTTATCTGTAATAAGCTTACAAAGAGCCTCATTCACCAAACAAATAGCCAAGGACATGTTAAGGTAAACATCGGCCCACAGGCTCAGTTGGTACAGTGGGAGAACAGAAGGATCCCATAATAAAGGATTAATTAATCTTATCTCAAGGTATTTCTGTTCGTTATTCTAACGAAGCCTGGAATATGTTGTTCCAATAATTCGCAAGGTCTGTGCCTTTGTAACCAGGTATGATTCAATACTATGTCATGTGGCATAGAAAGCCTGTTTTGTTTCTGTACTGTATAAATATGTTACAAATTCTGTATTACTTTGAAGAGGTCTGATGTAGCCCTTGTCTACACAACTCTTCCCTTGCAAGCAAATAAAGCCTGTCTTTAACGATACTTTGTGTTTAAGAGTCTTACTAGGGAGTCGAGACTTCGACAAGTCACTGCTGTAATGTAGGAAACGCAGCAGCCAACTCCGCACAGCAAGCTCTCACAAACAGCGACATGATCATTGTTGTGTATGTACCTTTAAGAGAATAACTGGTCTCAGACTGCAGTACCGGCAGTGACCACCCCTGCATAAAAGGCGCTAGAGAGCCTCCGTTGTTTCGTTTCGTTATTGACTTCCACCAGTAAAGATCTGTTGTTTTCACTCCTGCTAGTCCGTGTCGCAATCATTCACGGACTTATAACTGGTGACGAGTAAGAAACATACTTACCTGCAACTCGGCAGCAGCTCCGACGATGTTGTTGAAGGATGGAGACAGAAAAAAAAAATAGAGTCCATTGAAACTCGAGAAACGGGCGTCGACTGTCAATCATCGGGTTAAAAACTTGCAGGAGCGACTTTCCAGAGCCAGGCTGGGTTCCTCGGTCCGTGGTTTCCCAGCTAATCGGGCTGGTGGCAGGTAGTGCTCTGATCCTTCCTGGGCTGCGGCGGGCTGAAGCTCGATCAGGTGGCCTTTCAACGGGGCCGGGCAGCGAGTCGGGAAGCAAAGAGAGAGAGAGAGGGTGGAGCATACAGGGCGCGGCCGGTGTTTCGAAGCCGGGCAGCGTTCGGACCTAAGAAGAGGGAGGGAAGTGTCCCAGAGGGTCCGCTCCACGACGGGAAAATAATAAAAGAAAAAGAATACGCGCAAGAAACCATGGAAAGCAGCGCTAACAACAGCGGGGAAGAAGGCATAGCGCGGGAGGCGCCATTTTGTTAAATCGGGGAAGAAGGCAAAGCGCGGGAGGCGCCATTTTAGATTTGCAAGATGCCGAAGACTGGCTGTATCACTGCTTCTGATAATACATTAGAGGACTGGACCACGTATGTGGAAAGAGTCGAGGTATATTTCGAGGCAAACGATATAGCGGAGGGAAAAAAGGCATCGGTATTGCTAAACTTAATGGGCGCTAGAACGTACGGCCTATTGCGGGACCTGATTACTCCAGCCAAACCGAAGGCGAAGAGTTTTAACGAAATTGTTGCTGTCCTACAGGAACACTTAAACCCTGCACTGCTGTTGATAGCAGAAAGATTTAAATTCCACAGGAGAACTCAGCACAAAGATGAGAGCAATGCTGAGTATCTTAGGGAACTGCACAAGCTATCAAAGCACTGCCAGTTTGGAGCAGGACAGGCAGATACCCTACGGGACAAATTTGTCTGTGGACTCCTGAGTGAAGGAACACAGAAGAAGTTACTCTCAGAAAACGAGCTGACGCTAGAAAAGGCTTTCAGCGTGGCAGTATCGTATGAAGCAGCAGCCAGGGGAGCTGCAGAAATTCAACAAAAGCCACAGGAATACGGCACCCACGAAATGACACGGGGATTTGCAAAATGTTATCGCTGCGGCAGAACTAACCATGACCAGAAGGACTGCTGGTCCAAAGATAAAATATGCGGACAATGCGGGAAGATTGGACACATTGCACGAGTTTGTAGGTCTGGGAAGAAGACCAGCGACAACAAAAAGGCTACTAAGGAACCGTACAAGAAAGTACAAAAGATGACGGACAGTAGTTCCGAAGACCAGATGAGCGATAGTGAATCCGGAAACAGGAGACTAAGCTGTCTCAAACTTCACAATGTAATCGCAAAAGAGGATCACCGAACCATTTGGGTCACTCTCACGATAGCAGGGTCCCAAGTTAAAATGGAATTGGATACAGGATCAGCGCTAACCGTCATGAATCGACGAGACTACGAGTGGCTATTTTCACACATACCCTTGAGAGAGACATCCATCATCTTGACGATGTATACGGGGCAAAAAGTATACCCCAGAGGAAAAATAAGGGTGCCTGTCGAATACAATGGCAAGAAAATACGGAAATTGTATCTCTACATACTGCCAAATGGTGGACCACCGTTATTGGGATGGGAATGGATCAGGAAGATAAACTTAGATTGGCATTCCATTCATGCAATGACGGTGGACGGTAAAAAAGATGAAGACGTCACTCCTGGACGATTGTCAACAATCTTAGCTAACGCCAAAGAGGTATTTCAACAAGAACTGGGCACGCTTAAAGGCGTAACCGCCTCGTTAAAAATAGAAGAGAATGCAGTTCCCAAGTTTTTCAAAGCGAGACCGGTACCATATGCAATTCGCCCAGCCGTCGAGGCAGAGCTGGAGAATCTGGAGAAGGCAGGCGTGTTGTCTAAGGTCGACTGGAGCGAGTGGGTGACACCCATCGTTCCCGTCATGAAGAAAACGTTAAGCAATAAGGCCGGAGAGCCAAGGAAGATTCGCATCTGTGGGGATTTCAAGGTGATGGTGAACCCTGTCCTTCGCACAGTACAGTATCCTCTTCCAAGGATAGAAGACATCTTCGCCTCGCTGTCTGGAGGAAAGTGTTTTACAAAATTTGACCTAGCACAAGCATATTTGCAGATGGAAGTTGAAGAGTCCTCTAGGAAGTATCTCACGATAAACACTCACAAAGGTCTTTACCAGTATCATCGATTGGTATTCGGAGTAGCATCGGCTCCGGCGATATGGCAAAGAGCGATGGAACAAGTCCTGCAGGGGATTCCGGGGACTCAGTGTTACTTGGACGACATCCTTGTAACAGGTGAAGATGACAGTGAACACCTTAACAACCTAGAACAGGTGCTCACTAGACTACGGGAACATGGGTTGCGAGCCAACCGCCCCAAGTGCGAATTTTTTAAGAAACAGATATCGTATTGTGACCACGTGATTGATGAAGAGGGGTTACATAAGTCCCCTGACAAAATTGAAACGGTTGTTAAGGCCCCAGCGCCTGAAAATGTGTCGCAACTGAGGTCATTCCTCGGGTTGGTGAATTACTATCATAAGTTTTTGCCGAATTTGTCGGCAATTCTGCACCCACTGAATGCCCTGCTACGAACGGGGGTAGCATGGAAATGGAGCGATGATTGTAAGCGTGCTTTTCGGAAGAGTAAGGACTTAATCACTTCAAAGGAAGTATTGGCTCACTACAACCCAGCACTGCCAATCAGGCTGGCGTGTGATGCGTCTCCCTACGGCATTGGGGCGGTACTGTCACATAAATTCCTTGATGGTTTGGAGAGGCCGATAGCTTTTGCGTCACGCTCGTTAACTTCTGCCGAGCATAACTACGCCCAGATTGACAGAGAGGCCCTCAGCCTAGTGTGGGGGGTGAAGAAGTTCAATCACTATCTGCACGGTCAAAAATTTACTCTACTAACCGATCATCAACCTCTTGTCTCCATTTTCAACCCTCAGAAGGGCGTACCGATAATGACAGCACAACGGCTGCAGAGATGGTCCCTTTTCCTAGGGGCACACCAATATGATATCGAGTACAAAGGAACTAAACAGCATGGAAATGCTGATGGATTGTCACGTCTACCATTGCCGACGGTGGAAGAAGAAGACCTTGCAGTGGATCCAATGGAGTTATTCCACTCGACCATAGTCGAATGTCTTCCTGTGACGAATGCAAACATAGAAAAGGAAACACGGAACGACCCGACACTATCACGGGTCTATGATTTAACGGTGAAGGGATGGCCAGCACATGGCGAACCACTGCTGCCAGCATTCTCGCCGAGAAGAGAACAGCTGTCAGTGTGCAGAGGAACCTTGATGTGTGGATCCAGAGTAGTAATTCCACCTAAGTTGACGGATAGAGTGCTCAATGAACTTCATGAGGGTCATCTGGGTGGGGTAAAAATGAAGAGCTTAGCCAGAGCGTTTGTGTGGTGGCCGGGAATCGATAGAGAAATCGAAGAGATGACCAAGAGCTGTGCAGGATTCCAGAAGGTCCAAAACGCCCCACCACAAGCTCCTCTGCATCCATGGGAATGGCCCTCATCTCCATGGCAAAGGGTGCACATTGATTTTGCTGGTCCCTTCATGGACTCAATGTTTTTAATTGCGGTGGATGCACATTCAAAGTGGCCAGAGGTAATAAAAATGTCCTCAACCACCACAGAATAAACTATCACAGTTTTATGAACCGTATTCGCCAGGAATGGGCTGCCTGAACAGATTTGCTCTGACAATGGACCACAGTTTGTGTCGGAAGAGTTCCGGAGGTTCTTAAAGAACAATGGTGTTAAGCATTACACATCTGCCCCATATCATCCAGCCACTAATGGATTGGCCGAGAGGTTTGTCCAAACATTCAAGAAGGCTATCAAGGCAATGTGTAATGAAGATATACCCCTACAACACAAGGTGGACAACTTCTTGTTTGCCTACCGGAATGCGACACATGCGGTTACCAACCAAACTCCAGCCATGATGTTCTTCAATCGAAGACTACGATGCCGCTTGGATTTGGTTGAGCCAAACGTCCGAAGAGATGTGGAGAACAGGCAGTTTCAGAATATGAATGAAAGGCCGACCAGGAGTTTTAAGATAGGTCAACCAGTTTTGGCCCGGGACTACCGCACTGAGAAATGGCAGCCAGGAACGACTTGTACACGACAAGGACCTCTCATGTATACCGTGGACGTTGGGGAGAGCATTGTAAGACGCCATGCTGACCAGGTTCTAGAGTCACTGGAAAACGTCAACTCCACACCACGATCTGATACACCTGGTAATGAAATCGACGTTCCAATTGCAGCTACCGCAGAACCGGTGATATTGGAAGCAGATGAACCAAACAACGACATTGATTCCGACTCAACATTGCCAGAAGAACCTGTTACCCCAAAGAGGCGTTATCCAGACAGAATCAGGAAGCCTCCTCAAGGACTGAACTTATAATTGCTTAAACTTAACCACTGTATCTAGTAACAGTAATTGTGATTGTAATTCATTACCATTTAGTTGTTAAATGGATGTTATGTACTGTTTATCTAAAAGGGGAGGAATTGTTGTGTATGTACCTTTAAGAGAATAACTGGTATCAGACTGCAGTACCGGCAGTGACCACCCCTGTATAAAAGGCGCTAGAGAGCCTCTGTTGATTCGTTTCGTTATTGACTTCCACCAGTAAAGATCTGTTGTTTTCACTCCTGCTAGTCCGTGTCTCAATCATTCACGGACTTAACAATCATGACCAGATAATCTGCTTTTTTTTTTGTTATGTTGATTGAGGGATAAATATTGGCTTAGACACCGGGGATAACTCCCCTGCTCTTCTTCAAAATGCCATGAGACCTCTTACGTCCACCCGAGAGAGCAGACGGTGTAGTGTATGTGCCTTTAAGAGCCCCCTGTGTACTGTAATGCCGGTAATGGCCACTCGGGCTATATAAGCCTGTATATTGTGCTGTATCAGTTAGTTCCCCTCCAGACTTTGTTCAGTAAACACCTGTGAAACCAACTCCTTTCTTCAGTGTCTCTATTAACACACGGACACAACAGTGGCGATGAATTGGAAACAGACTTACCTGCAATTCGGCAGCACCTCAAGGACATCGGTTCCTCTGATGTCCAAAGTCGAAGCAAGAAAAAGAAAAAGCTGTGGTTTCACCAGCTAGTCGAGCTGGTGGCAGGTACTGCAATAATCCTTCCTGGGCGTCGGGCTGGGGCTCCAGCGGCTGGCTCTGCAGCGAAGGCGGATGCAAGCAGTAACAGATGGGGAGGGAGCACTCGGGAGATGGCCGGCGCTGCAAGCAGGTCGGCATTCAGACCTAGCAGAGAGAGTCCGGCGGGAACGAGTCTCCACCGGTAAATAAATAAAACATTTTAAAAAACGCGGAAAACAGCGTTGTCATCGGCAGCAGCGGCGGGGAAGCGCCATATCTTTTCTGCAGAAAAGAAAGAAAAGCGCGGGAAGCGCCATTTTTTTCCAGGATGCCTAAGGCTGGCAATATTGATGCTTTTGATAACGATATAGAGGATTGGACCACATATGTGGAAAGAGTGGAGGTATATTGCACCGCAAATGGAATAGAAAATGATAAAAAAGCATCAGTACTTCTAAATCTAATGGGCGCAAAGACATACGGGCTGTTACGAAACTTAATCACTCCAGCCAAACCAAAGGACAAGAATTTTAAAGAAATTGTTGATACCCTACAGGAGCACTTAAACCCAACACCGCTGCTGATAGCGGAACGATTCAAATTCTTCAAGAGGAATCAACACAAGAATGAAAGTAACGCTGATTACCTCACCGAATTAAGAAAGCTATCAAAGCACTGCCAATTCGGGGCAGGACTAGCAGATTATCTTCAAGACAAATTCGTCTGCGGTCTCCTAAGTGAAGGAACACAGAAAAGGCTGCTTTCTGAGAAAGATTTAACACTGGACAAGGCTTTCAGTGTGGCTGTATCATACGAAGCAGCCGCAAGAGGAGCTGCAGAGATACAACAAAAGACAAAGGACTTCGGCACCCATGAAATGACACAGGGTTTCGAGAGATGTTATCGCTGCGGCAGATCCACCCATGACCAGAGGGACTGCTGGTTCAAGGACAAAGCATGCAGGCAATGCGGAAAGATTGGACACATTGCACGGGTATGCTGATCTGGACAAAAAAAATCCACGGTCAGGAAAAAAAAAATCAATAAAGAAAAGTACAGAAAGGTACAAATGATGACGGACAGTAGCTCCGAAGACCAGAAGAGCGATAGCGACTCCGAAAACAAGAGACTAAGCTGTCTCAAATTACATAATGTAATTGCCAAAGAAGATTACCAGACCATTTGGGTTACCCTCACGATAGCAGGGTCCCCAGTTAAAATGGAGCTAGATACAGGATCAGCTCTGACCGTCATAAATCGACGGGATTACAAGCGGCTATTTCCGCATATACCTTTAAAAGACACATCCATTATCTTGAAAACATATACGGGGCAGAAAGTATACCCCAAAGGAAAAATAAGGGTGCCTGTTGTATACAACGGCAAGGAAATACAAAAGTTGCATTTATACGTTCTACAAGATGGTAGTCCACCGCTGTTGGGACGTGAATGGATCAGGAAAGTACGTTTAGACTGGCACTCCATTCAGGCACTGACGGTGACCAATAAGGAAAAAAATGATGATGACGTCATACCTGAACGATTCAAAGGCACCTTGGCCAACGCCAAAGAAGTGTTTCAAGGGAAACTAGGAACCTTGAAAGGCATCACCGCCTCAATAAAAGTGGAAGATGCGGCAATTCCCAAGTTTTTTAAGGCAAGACCGGTGCCATACGCAATTCGTCCAGCATTCGAGGCAGAGCTGGAGAATTTGGAAAAGGCAGGCGTATTATCCAAAATAGATTGGAGCGAGTGGGCAACACCCATCGTCCCAGACATGAAGAAAACGTTGAATAATGATAAATCTGAAGAACAGAGAAAAATTCGCATCTGTGGAGACTTCAAGGTGACTGTAAACCCGATCCTTCACACGGTACAGTATCCTCTTCCGAGGATAGAAGATATTTTCGCCTCACTATCCGGAGGGAAACGTTTCACCAAAATTGACTTGGCACAGGCATATCTACAGATGGAGGTTGAAGAGGCCTCTAAAAAGTATCTCACGATAAATACACACAAAGGCCTGTACCAGTAGAATCGACTGGTTTTCGGAGTAGCATCCGCTCCAGCTATCTGGCAAAGAGCTATGGAGCAAGCCCTCCAAGGGATTCCAGGGACTCAATGCTACCTAGACGACATCCTGGTAACAGGAGAAAACGACAATGAGCACCTTGCCAATTTGGAGCAGGTGCTCACTAGGCTGAGAGAACGGGGCCTACGTGCAAATCGCCCCAAGTGCGAATTTTTCCAGAATCAAATATCATATTGTGGCCACATTATTAATAAGGAAGGGTTGCATAAGTCACCTGAAAAAATTGAAGCGGTCATAAAAGCCCCAGCACCTGAAAATGTTTCACAATTAAGGTCGTTCCTGGGATTAATAAATTACTATCATAAATTTTTACCGAACTTATCAACTCTTCTGCACCCTCTTAATGAACTGCTACAAACAGGAGTAATTTGGAAATGGAGCGAAGACTGTAAACGTGCCTTCCATAAATGCAAAGACTTAATCACGTCCAAAGAAGTTTTGGCTCATTACAACCCATCACTGCCAATCAGACTGGCGTGCGATGCATCCCCTTATGGCGTAGGAGTGGTATTATCGCATAAATTCCCTGATGGCTCGGAACGGCCGATAGCTTTTGTGTCACGCTCATTGAACTCAGCTGAGCGTAACTATGCCCAAATCGACAGGGAAGCACTCAGCCTGGTATGGGGAGTGAAGAAATTCAACCATTACCTACACGGACAAAAATTTACCTTGTTGACTGACCATTAACCCCTCGTCTCCATATTCAACCCTAAAAAGGGTGTTCCCATTATGACAGCGCAAAGGCTACAGAGGTGGTCCCTTTTCCTAGGGGCACACCAATATGACATAGAATACAAAGGATCAAGACAGCATGGGAATGCTGATGGTTTATCGCGCCTACCATTGCCAATGGTAGAAGAGGCACCTACAGTAGACCCAGTGGAGATTTTCCACTCCACCATAGTCGAATGTCTACCAGTAACAAATTCTGCCATTGAAAGGGAAACTAGAAATGACCCGACTCTCTCACGAGTCTACGATTTAACAGTGAAGGGATGGCCAGCACATGGCGAACCACTGTTGCCAGCATTCTCGCAAAGAAGAGAACAGCTGTCAGTGTGCCGAGGAACCTTGATGTGTGGATCCAGAGTGGTGATTCCACCCAAACTCTAGGATAAAGTTCTAAAGGAGCTTCACGAGGGGCATCTGGGTGGAGTGAAAATGAAGAACCTAGCCAGGGCGTTTGTATGGTGGCCAGGTATCGATGGAGACATTGAAGAAATGACCAAGCGCTGCCTAGGATGCCAGAAGGTCCAAAACGCTCCACCACAAGCCCCTCTACATCCATGGCAAAGGGTACACATCGACTTTGCTGGTCCATTTATGGACTCAATGTTCTTAATCGCGGTTGATGCACACTCCAAGTGGCCGGAGGTAATAAAGATGTCCTCCACCACCACGGAAAAAACCATCACAGTATTAAGGACCATATTTGCCAGGAATGGGCTGCCTGAACAGATCTGTTCTGATAATGGACTGCAATTTGTGTCCGAAGAATTCAGGAAGTTCTTAAAAAACAATGGGGTTAAGCACTACACGTCCGCCCCATACCATCCCGCCACCAATGGATTGGCTGAAAGGTTTGTCCAGACCTTCAAGAAGGCCATAAAGGCCATGGGTAATGAAGACATAAAACTTCAGCATAAGGTGGATAACTTCTTGTTTGCATACAGGAATGCAACACACATGGTTACAAACCAAACTCCTGCCATGATGTTCTTCAATAGAAGCCTAAGATGCCGGCTGGATTTGATCAAGCCAAACATCAGAAGGGACGTGGAGAACCGGCAATTTCAAGGCATGAATGAAAGGCCAACTAGAACCTTCCAGATAGGTCAACAAGTTTTGGCCCGGGACTACCGTACCGAGAAATGGCAGCCTGGAACTATCTGCACACGACTAGGACCGCTGATGTATACCGTGGACATTGGAGAAAGCATAATAAGGTGCCATGCTGACCAAATCATAGAGTCATCTGAAAAGGGACAACCTACACCACAACTCTATATGCCTAATGATGAAGTAGAGATACCCATAGTATCTACCTCCGATCCGGTGATACTGGAACCTGATGAACCCAACACTGGCATTCAAGCCGAATCAGCCTTGCCAAAAGAACCTACTACACCACCAGAAACTACTACACCACCGAGGCGTTATCCGGACCGAGTCAGGAAGCCTCCAGAGAGACTGACTTATAATTGATTAACTGCAGCAATGTGTAGATTATTTTTCTTGTAACATGTAATTAATGATTACTTAAAATATTATGTACTGGTTGGCTAAAAGGGGAGGAATTGTAGTGTATGTGCCTTTAAGAGCCCCCTGTGTACTGTAATGCCGGTAATGGCCACTCGGGCTATATAAGCCTGTATATTGTGTTGTATCAGTTAGTTCCCCTCCAGACTTTGTTCAGTAAACACCTGTGAAACCAACTCCTGTCTTCAGTGTCTCTATTAACACATGGACACAACAGACGGGGCCTCGGTTTAACGTCTCTTCCGAAAGACGGCACCTCCGACAGTGCAGCACTCCCTCAGCACTGCACTGGGAGCATCACCCTGAATTTTTGTGCCTAAGTCTCTGGAGTGGGGACTTGAACCCCACAACCTTCTGACTACCCTCTGAGCCACGGCTGACACAATAATTTAGAAGCCTGGTGTGATACTATTTCCGTTGTACTAAATAGCAATAAGCTTTTGTCCAGAATCCTTACAAAACTGTGAGAATATTACCAGTGCACCAGATTTTAAATGATCCCAGGTCAATCCCTGAAAGATACCTTGGAACGCAAAAGGTCTTTAAAAGATTTCTTCCTTTAGTTGTAAATTCTCAATCTTGGTGATTCCAAGCTCTAGGACTGTTGGCATCCACTGTGCTGGTGGACAGCTTAATGTTTTTTCAAAGCGCATTAGCAGAGGCATCGCCTATTAATTCTCTTGTTACACTCCTAAAGCAAGTGCTAGGAGATCAAAGGCGTTGCACTGGAAGCTCTTTGGGATTTCATGTCAGAAATAGATTGCTGCTGTTAACGATTAAAAAAAAATGTACAACCACCATTGTCTGGGGGAGAGAAGATCTTTCGTTTGCCTCTTTCTTAATTATAATTACAGGGTGCAACCCTTGCACCAATGGTAATAATGATCATTGCAGCGTCTTATGTTAGAACAGGAGATCTCAAGCATATTTAATTAAGTTTCTGACCCATATGTAGCAGAAGAAAAATAACATTTTGATATTATTACAACAGCAACTAAGAAGTGAGTGAAGGGATTACACTGCTGCTACAGATGGCACCACGGAAAATGAACATTCAGGGTAATAAGCACGTTTACTCCAGAATAATATTGGGACCGAGAATTCATCTCTTCAGTGCAGCAGTATCAGTCTCTGTCACATCCTGACAGTGGGCACAAACTGGGAGTAATAGGGCGTAAAATTTGATGCTGATCACTCCCGACTGATCTGTGTCTAGAAATCACCCATGCTCAAGTACGCAGTCATTGCTGGAATGGAAGCTATTGTCTGAAACAGATAAGAACGTAGGAACAGGAGGAGGAGGCCATTCTGCCCCTTGAGCCTGTTCCGCCATTCGATGAGATCATGGCTGATCTGTACCTTAACTCCACCCGCCCGCCTTGGCTCCAGATCCTTGTATCCCCTTGACTAGCAAAATTCTGTCGATCACAGATTTAAAATGATTAATTGACCTCCAGCATTTACTGCTTTTTGCGGGAGAGAGTTCCAAACTTCTACCACCCCTTGGGTGATGACGTTTTTCCTAATTTCTCTCCTGAATGGCCTGGCTCTGATTTCAAGGCTATGTCCCCATGTCCTGGAATCCCACACCAGTGGATAAAGCTTCTCGCTATCGACTGTGTCAATTCCTTGCAAAATCCTAAAAAACCTCAGTCAAGTCACTTGGCGGGAGCTTCATTAATCTATGCGTATAATCCCCCAACAAGGAGACATGCAGGCTACGAACGGCAAATGACCAGGCCTCCAGGGTGGCTTATGTGTGAGGTGTCGGCAGCGACTTTCAAGGACCCGGCGATGCGCAGGTGTTTCCTCGCCCTCAGCACGATTACTGGCACTGGCGGGTTTCTGGGCAGGACTCCTCCACGCTGTCCGGTTTGGAAAAAGAGGAGGAGCAATTGAGGGACACTAGGCTGGCCAATGCTGCAGGAAACCTTCCCTGTGCCCACCCACTGATACCCGCACACCCACGCCTGCGGACCAAATTGGGACCGCCTCGCTTTGGTGGGCAGAGTGCTGGCATTGGCTGCTTTCCCAGAGCGCTGCTTCGACACCCTCACCCCAATTGCATCATCAAGACATGCAAGTGCCCAGTTGCTATGCTTGGATGGTTCTTCAGAAGCATCCCAATAGAACATGACACTAGGGGGGGCGATTTTGCCAGCCCTGGGGAGGCGGGTTTGGAGGCGGGACTGCCGGGTAAATGGCAGAACCTGGGGGCGGGTACCCATCCCGCCCCCAAACCGCCTCTGTGCCAGCTTCCCAGGAGGCGGGTAGCCGACCCGCACCGGGCCCCGTCTCCTCGAGGCAGGAAGAGGATTACGGCCACTTAACTGCCTGTTAATAGGCAATTAACAGGCAGTTAAGAGGATTATCCACATTTTTCCAACAGAGGTGCGGGCTTCCCGACGTCGGGAAACCCCGCCAGGATCAGCAAAGCGAGCAGTGGGTCTGCGGAGGTCAGATGTGTCCAAAGGTGCACTGTGGAGGTGAGTGATGGGTGCAAGTGTGGAGAGGTAAGTATGGGAGGTGAGTGAAAAGTCTTGAAAAAGCTTACTTACCTCTGCTTCTTCCTGCAGGTTTCAATCGTTGGGGAACTGGAGACTCCGGCATCTCCACGGCAGAGATGACAGAATGGCTGCGGCATTCTCCGATGCAACAGCCATCTGATCTCTTCTCAGAAAATAGGTTTGGTGAGCCTTGAGTACAAGAACTCACCCAACAGCAGAGAATGTCAGTGTTGGACAGCTTCTCAAAGCTGTCAAACGATGACAATTCATCTGTGAAAAATTTTTGACAGATGAAACGTCATACGCTGACGTTCTCTGTAACCGGCTTTCCCTTAATTGGCCTGCTGAGCCCGCTGGGCGGGCTTAACAAGGTCAATCAAGGGAAAATAGCGTGTATTGGCCACAAGTCGGTGGAGGCGGGACTAAAACCCGACAAGCAGCAGCCCCGCCTCCAACGCGCCCCCATTGGCAAAATCACCCCCTGCATGACAGACGGAACACTACAGTGATCATCTGCCAGCAAGCTTTGATTGGTCTCATCTGCCAAGAACAAGGCATTATATTTGCAAATGTTGCAGCACTTGCCTGGTTCTGACAATCGGGAGCTGTCCTGTCTGAGTCTGGTAGATAGGCTGATGCCGATCTATGATATCTGTTGCTAGGACACTTGCAGACACTATACCAAAAATACTAATGGTCACTGTGGCCTGAAATTTGGCTGCGCTTCTGTGCTGCAATGCTGCCCAATAGGGATGATACGCTAGAGTGTCACAGAAGACACCTCTCCTCGCAACCAGCTCTTGATGCACAGCCTCCACAGGACTGCTCCGCCACTTGTCAGAAGACTATCACCTGCACGTGGCTTCCATTTCCCTTCCACTTTGGCTGCCACTCCATAGTCCCCTGCTGTTTCTGGGTTGAGATGCCTTTTGGAGCTCTCCAAAGTGCTTTCTGAAATTTTGACTGCCGATTGTGACACTCCCGTCATTAGCCCTCATCTCTTTAAATTTCACATGTACGTAATTTCCCTTTCCCATCTCTAGTGTCCAGCACTGCATTTGGACACTTGAATAATTATGCAAATAAGTTTATACCGGAAAATTCAGCATTAAACACCTAGCTTTGGAATTCTTTACCCAGAGGGCTGTGGATGCTCAGTCGTTGCAAACATTCAAGGCAGAGATCGATAGACTTTTGGATATTAAGGGAATCAAGGGATATGTGGATAGTGCAGGAAAGTGGAGATGAGGTAGAAGATCAGCCCTTATTTGAGGAAGGATGTTCTTGCCATGGAGGGCGTGCAGCGAAGATTCACCAGACTGATACCTGGGATGGCAGGAATGACGTATGAGGAGAGATTGGGTCGATTGGGCTTATACTCGCTGGAGTTTAGAAGAATGAGAGGGGATCTCATTGAAACTTATAAAATTCTAACAGGACAAGACAGACTAAATGTAGGAAGGATGTTCCCGATGGCCGGGGAGCCCAGAACCAGGGGTCACAGTCTAAGGATAAGGGGTAAGCCATTTAGGACAGAGGTGAGGAGGAATTTCTTCACCCAGAGAGTTGTGAACCTGTGGAATTCTCTACCATAGAAGGCAGTTGAGGCCAATTCATTAAATATATTCAAGAAGGAGTTAGATATATTTCTTAAGGCTAAAGGGATCTAGGGATATGGGGAGAAGGCAGGGACAGGGTACTAAATTTGGATGATCAGCCATGATCTCATTGAATGGTGGAGCAGGCTCGAGGGGCTGAATGGCCTACTCCTGCTCCTATCTTCGATGTTCCTATGATCTCATTGAATGGCGGAGCAGGCTCGAAGGGCCGAATGGCCGACTCCTGCTCCTATTTTTTATGTTCTTATGTTCCTATTCTGGCAGATTTGCTCCACTTCTTAATGACACAGAACTGACTCACACAGACAAAAGTCAACACTGGTGTACACAGCAGATCGTGCTGCTTGCTACCTGAATCAGCGCAAACTAGATTTTGAATCAGCTGGATTTGGAAGGAATGAAAAAATGATTGGAAAAGAGTTTGATGTTGGAGAATGAAATTGAATAAATTTGACAATAATTTGACTTAACTGGGAGTTGTAAAATCCTGCCCATTAGCTACTCAAAGGTCATATACCTTTCAGCAAATGCAACATGAAAATCATTTTGCAGTTTGTGACAAGCTCACGTCCTCCCAACCTCCACCCCTCACCAAACCCCCACCCACCCCGCCCCCAAAAAAACTAACATTCCTCTTGTGGCCGATGACCTCACCTGCATTAAATCCCTGCTCCCCATTGCCCATCCTCTCCAGATCACGGCAAACTAGTTCACTAAAACAAAAGGCAAAATACTCTGGGTGCTGGAAAAAATGTTTTTTTTATTCGTTTATGGGATGTGGGCGTCACTGGCAAGGCCAGCATTTATTGCCCATCCCTAATTGCCCTTGAGAAGGTGGTGGTGAGCCGCCTTCTTGAACCGCTGCAGTCCGTGCGGTGAAGGTGCTCCCACAGTGCTGTTAGGGAGGGAGTTCCAGGATTTTGACCCAGTGGCGATGAAGGAACGGCCGATATACTTCTAAGTCAGGATGGTGTGTGACTTGGAGGGGAACTTGGAGGTGGTGGTGTTCCCATGCACCTGCTGCCCTTGTCCTTCTAGGTGGAAGAGGTCGCGGGTTTGGGAGGTGCTGCCAAAGAAGCCTTGGCGAGTTGCTGCAGTGCATCTTGTAGATGCTACACACTGCAGCCACGGGGCGCCGGTGGTGGAGGGAGTGAATATTTAAGGTGGTGGATGGGGTGCCAATTGAGCGGGAAATCTGAAATATAAACAGAAAATGAGGGAAATACTCAGCAGGTCAGGCAGCATCCGTGGAGAGAGAAAAACATTTCTCTTTGTCTCTTTTTGAAAGAGTATCTGTTTTGTATGGCACTCCAGCCAGAGATGGCAGTAGGGAGAATAGTGCCACTGTTGTTAAGTCCACAAGTTGCTCCACAGCTCCGTGTAAAAATTGGATTCTGAGGGCTGTGGTACACCCCCCTCACCAGATACCACGGGTTGGATTTTCTTTTATGGGGTGGAGTAACTGTTGGGCAACATTTCTACCCCCACCCTGACCCTGACCCATTTTCCTGAGTCCACAGTCAAAACTGAGATTGATAGATTTTTGTTCGGCAAGGGTATTAAGGATTATGGAACCATGGCGGGTAGATAGAGCTAACATACAGATCAGCCTTGCTCTCGTTGAATGGCGGAACAGGCTTGAGGGGCTGACTGGCCTCCTCCTGTTCCTATTGACCATCCGCGGTGGGCATCCGATGTTTTGCCCACCACCGAGTGGGAAGCTGGCAGCGCTACAGCAGAGGCAGCGCTTTAAGAGCTGATGAGGCGACGGTTAACCTTGTTGGGGTGGAAGAGACTCGCAGAAGGAAGCAGCTGCACCCATTGTAAGTTTTGCCAGAGACCCAAACCTACAGAAGGTAAGTGCTGGGAGTCAAATCGGGGGACAAGGAGGTCATCAGAAGAAATTGGCTACCCCTAGCCTAACATCACCTTCCACCAGACAGTGCCAGGGAGCAGGGCTAACGGGAGAGGACAGCTGGGAAATGGGATGGGAAGTCAGGGCTCAATCCCCTGCCCCCGCCCCCCTCCTGCTGACATTGGCGTGCAGGGAGCAGATTTGGGATGGCCGAAGGCAGTCCTGGTGGTGGTAGAGAAATCAAAGACAGGGTGGGGATGCACCTATAACCCTCACCACCCCATTACCCCGCCATTTCTGATTTCAGCCAGGATCATAGAGGAAAATCCAGCCCCACACTCCCATCTCATAGGATATACAGCACAGAAACAGGCCATTCGGCCCAACCAGTCCATGCCGGCTAATCATCTTTGCCTTCATCTTCTGAAATGGTGTCGAGACAGTAGAGTTGCCAAAAGAATTGAATGTGGCAGATTCACAATATTTTGAATAATTAACTTTGGTTTATTCAAGGACTGCAGACTTTTACAAGACGATAGCCGTAATGATTTATTCACTTCAAACACAGCAAACAAAACTTGGTCTGGGGCATTCAGCGTGAGATTTACAAGGCACTAAATATTAATGGCAAGCCTTTTAATAGAAAGCTTTGTGAACATGTCAAAGGTTTTATTTCTTATTTATGGATACTTCAAAATAGAAACCCCATATTACACTTAACAGAATCGGCAGACTCAAAGAATATGCTGCCTCACTCTCCGAGAATGCTGAAAGCTTTACCAATCACTTTTTCTGGTGCTTTTCATGGTCATGCAGCTTCCTTGTCCACTGCTCGATCAGTTTCAGCGTGTACGATTTTAAATTTAGCCATGTCTTAAATTATTAATTGACCGTGAATTAGACTTACCCTTGCACGGTTGGATTTAAAAAAAAATTTTTGCATGGCAAGTTTCTGAAAGCGCGAGCTGATAACGGCACAACTAGGACCTGAGTGGACAGGGAAAGCAACTGTGTATCTCCTCAACCAATCAGTTTGAAGGATTGTGAAATTAACAGCGCAAAGACTGAATAAGGAAGCATAAATTAGAGTGGGTAAATTCAGTGTCAAATCAGGTGCAGAAAGAGAAATAAAGGGAGGGAAAGAAAGATTGGATTTTAAGAGAGAGAGAGAAAAGAGATGGAAAGGAATACAGTAGTAAGAAAAAAGTTATTTAAATTTGATATTTTTAAAGTCTCCAACAACAATTTCCAACCTGAAGGAATGAGACTCTACACTTTTAATTGTTCACTTTCTGACCAGGGAGGTTATTGGCATTACATTAACAATTTATCACATTGTTAAAAGGGTACTTATGCTACTAATTACCAGACTTAACTTGCTGTGGTGAGATTAATGGGCAATTAATGTGCAAATGCAGCAACTTCACGAAACTCGCAGGGACATTAGGTGCGAGATGCTGTTTTCGCGAGGCTAATGGCAAAGCGGCACAAATCGTCCAGCAACTTGTGGTGATTCACAAGTCCCACTGTATCTCTTCCTCGCCACAAGTTGCTGGCCGATTTCCACAATAATGGCGAGCATCATTCAGACGCATTGGTCTGGATTTTACCAGACCTGAGGAGGCGGGTTTGGAGGCGGGACTGCTGGAAAATGGGAAAAATTGGGAGTGGTCCCAACCATGTTCCCAGGAGGTGGGTCCCCGATTCATGCAGGGACCTGACTCCTCGAGGCGGGAAGGGGATTAGAGCCAATTAACTGCCTGTTAACAGGCAGTTAACAGGCAGTTAAGAGGCTTTTCACCATTTTATGCCTGCTGATGCGGGCTTCCCGACATCAGGAAACCCTGCCAGGGTCAGCGAGGCGAGCAGTGGGTCTGCGGGGGTGAGAGGGGTCGAAATGTCAGCTGTCGAGGTGGGTACAAGTGTGGACAGGTAAGTATGAGAGGTGAGTGTAAAGTGTTGGAAAAAGTTTCCTTACCTTTGATTCTTTCTGCAGGCTTCAACCTTTGAGGAACCGGAAGTGCCTCATCTCAACAGCAGAGATGACAGAATGGCTGCTGCACTCTCAGATGCAGCAGCCATCTGCTTTCTGCTGAGGAGAGAGGTCTTGGTGAGCCTGTATGCAAGGGCTCACCTTAGAACAGAGATTGTCAGTGTTGGACAGCTTCTCAAAGCTGTCAAACGCTGACAATTCATCTGTCAAAATTTTTTCGACAGATGAAGCATCATACGCTGACGTCATCTGTTACCGGCTTTCCCTTAATTGGCCGGTAGCGGGCTTAACAAGGCCAATCAAGGGAAAATAGCATGGGTTGGTCAGACATTGCTGGGGGCGGGACTGAAACCTGGAAACCAGGAGTCCCGCCTCCAGCACTTCTCCATTGAGAAAATCCAGCCCAATGTGTTGGAGATTATAAAAATGTCAGATTTTCAAATGTAAATGTTTTTCTTACTTTTCCTCTCTGTCTCTTTTCTCTCCCTCTTAATCCAATCTTTCTGTCCCTCTCTTTATTTCTTTCTATACCTGATTTAATGTTTAACTCACACTATCTAATTTACCCTCCTTCTCAGTCCTTCCCCTGTTTATTTCTCAATCCTTTAATCTCATTGGGTAAGGAGATAGACTGTTGTTCACCAAGGTCCCAGATGCCCTTGAAAGGATTATTACTAGTCTTAGCCCCTTTAGTGCTACCCCGGATCAGGCGTATTCCTCAGATGTTCACTTTCAACTAAAGTTTGAGTTAGCCGAATCCTAAAGACGCTTAATTGGGTCTAAAGGTCCGGACTATCTCTGCCTAAAGGAAAGGAAAAACCTGAAAATGTTACCGTCCTCCAGATAGCACTTTTAATAAGTTTAGCTAGATTGTAACGTTCCGGATATTATGAGGGTCCAGAAAACTCCCCCAGAATTCTGCAACTCCCCACCAAAGAGTGCACAGAGATTGAGTTTGCGAGTTTGATACAGAAGTATTATGTGAGACATTTCTAAAAATGTATAGATTTATTAAAGAACCGACATATAATTTACAGTTGGTGAGTCAATCGCAAGATTAACAGTTCCAAAAAGAGAAAGCTCTACAATTCTATTAGCAGAGAACCTACTCTCAAATCTTAACTTCGCTACAGTTTTACAGTTCTTAAAGTTTATTCAGGATATCCACCAAAATCAAATACAGTACCTTTGATCCCCAAGGTACAAACAGTTGTAGACTTACAGAGCTAGCCCTGAAGCTGAGAATCACTTTGCCCCTTTAAGCGAGTCTATTAACCCATTTGAGAGTTCAATATTTATACCCTTTTCCAGTGGTATTTCCTTTAAGGTTTTCTGCTGAATAAGCTAATTATCTCGAGTCATTTTTCTGCTGACCCCTGCAGTTCTTAGTCATCTCAGCTGGTAGCACTACAGACCATGTTTCTTTAGGTGTTCTAAGTTTACCATGAATAATGATGTAACTGCAGGTGTGTTTTACTTTATGTCATTTTCATGAAGGCAGATGTTTGTTACTTTTATGTGTTCCTTTACGAGGTGTAAATTAAATCACCTTTTTCTGGGTAGCTAGTGTCTTGTTCCCAAAGATTCAGACTTCAGGAGCCTTTAACCTTCTGTTTCAATAAGGTTATTGATTCAGTTTCAACAACTTATCTTATCTCACTAGCCAGAATGCTATTACAGCTTTTTCAGTTAGATTTCTAGATTTCCAGACCCAGTTTGTCATGTTGTAATAAGGCCAGAATTATTTCATAGAATTATGTATTTTTTGGAATAGGTTATATTGCTTATTCCTTCACACCCTGTTGCCCTCGCTGTGCTGTTATCAAGTCACACTTCCAGCAACTTTGATGACAAAATAGTTTAAAATCTAAGCATGCACGAGCAAGTCTATTGAACAGGGTACATCACGAAATGCCTCACTCCAGCAAAATCTGTGCCTCTGTAATATCATACAAACTCTTAACATAGTCATAACATATTCCTTTACAAGAGGCATTAACCTATTCATAGCTGCAGAATGTTGCACCAATTGTACTGAAATGGCCATTATCAAATTCACAATGGACCTCCTATGTGACTGTGACCCTGGTAAACTATCCCTCCTCATCCTTGTGATCCTGTCTGCAGCTTTTGACATGGTTGACCACTCCATCCTCCTTCACACCTCTCCTTCACAGTCCAGCTGGGTGGGCCTGACCTCACCTGCTTCCATTCTTCTCTATCATCCAGTTGTAGCCAGAGAATCACCTGCAATGACTTCTCTTCCTGCTCCTGCACTGTTACCTCTGGAGTCTATCCTTGGCCCCCTCCCATTTCTCATCTACGTGCTGCCCCTTGGCAACGTCATCCAAAAACACATCCGGTTCCACACATACGCTGACGCCATCCAGCTTTACCTTTCCACCACTTCTCTCGACCCCCCCTTCACTGATTTGTCACGCAGCTTGTCTGACATCCAGTCTAGAAATTTCCTCCAACTAAATATTGGGAAGATTGAAGCCATTGTCTTTGGTCCCCGCCACAAACTCCATTCCCTAGCCGCCAATTCCATCTCTCTCCCTGGCCACCGCCTGAGGTTGAGCCAGACTGTTTGCAACCTTGGTGTCGTATTTGATCTGAAATGAGCTTAAGGACCCACTAAACCCTCCACCACCAAGACCGCCTACTTCCATCTCCGTAACATCGCCCGTCTCCGCCCCTGCCTCAGCTCAACTGCTGCTGAAACCCTAATCCATGGCTTTGCTTCCTCTAGACATGACTATTCCAACACTCTCCTGGCTGGCTTCCCATCTCCCACCTTCCGTAAACTTCAGCTCATCCAAAACTCTGCTGCCCGTATCCTAACTCGCAACAAGTCCCGTTCACCCATCACCCCCATGCTCGCTGACCTTCATTGGCTCCCGATCCGGCAAGGCCTCGATTTTAAAATACTCACCCTTGCGTTTAAATCTCCATGGCTTTGCCCCTCACTACCTCTGTAAGTGTAAGTGGGTTTCCTCCGGGTGCTCCGGTTTCCTCCCACAGTCCAAAGATGTGCGGGTTAGGTTGATTGGCCATGATAAAAATTGGCCCTTAGTGTTAGAGGGGATTAAATACGTGGGGTTACGGGGTTATGGGGATAGGGCTTGGGTGGGATGGCTGTCGGCATAGGGACCGGGTGCTAGGGTTTGGATGATCAGCCATGATCTCGTTGAATGGTGGAGCAGGCTCAAAGGGCCGAATGGTCTACTCCTGCTCCTATCTTCTATGTTTCTATGTTTCTATGTAACCTCCTCCAGCCTTACAACCCCCTGAGATCTCTGCGCTTCTCCAATTCTGGCCTCTTGAGGATCCCTGATTTTAATCACTCCACCATTGCCTTCAGCTGCCTGGGTCCTAAGCTCTGGAATTCCCTCTCTACCTCACTCTTCTCCTTTAACACGCTCCTTAAAACTTACCTCTTTGACCAAGTTTTTGGTCATCTGTCCTAATATCTCATTTTGTGGCTCAGTGTCAAATTTTGTTTGATAATCGCTTTTGTGAAACACCTTTACTATGTTAAAGGGGCTATATAAATACAAGATATTGTTATTGTTAACCTAGAACAATGCACTATAGCAAGTTCAATTTTTTTTTCAAATTTTCGCAAGGTTTCCAACTCAGAAACCCTAACCAAAAGTTTTATAAAATGTGTACTTCTTGAGATTTTGTTTTTGATTGCTAAGAATGTCCAAAACATGGTTGATTGAATTATTGCTGCGTTTTTCCAAGGGGACATTTCCAGAAGTAATCATTCTGTCATGTACTTTGCTTCACACATTTCAGCAAGAAGACCGGCCATTAGAGGCAGGGAGTCAGGTACGCGAGGGTCTTGCACAGTTTTGCCATTCTTTACGGACCCCTACTTTTTCCGCGGACAGATAAATGTCAGCGGTAATGCCTTAACATCTCTGAGACCTGGGTTTCGAACTTTAATTAAAGTCCTTTCCAGCTGTCAGCTACGAGAGTCGTGTGTGACACATGTTGGGGCTACCTCCACTCACTTCGTAGCTGGTGTGAATTTGTCAGCAACAAACCAGCAATAATTATCTAAATGGATCAGAGAGGTTACCAGGATGACTGGAGTTGGATATCAACATTTCACACTGGTGCGAACAGGTTTGATGTTTTAATGCTGGGACTGAGAAGATGGAGGTTAATTCTGCTTTGAACCTCATCCATATTAGACGAAGAGAGGCTTGACGCTGACCACCGGGGGTCAATATTCGAAAGCACTTACATCACTCACTCTGAGAAGCTGGACCCCTTCCCCACCAACCGCCCCCCACCTCCCCGCCGCACCCCCAAAAGAGACGCTATATAAAACTGGTATGGTATTTAATATTGCTTTAACATTCTATTTGTAATTAAATTATGAAAATGATGAGTATTAAGACATGTTTACAATTTTGCTACAAGTTAAAAACAATGGCAATCCTCCCCCTATATTGGACTTTAATGGTGAATGTGTTAAATATTTGTTAAATAAAGCAATCATTCATGCCTCTCTTTACACGTCTGTTCATGTTTTGCCAGTATGACATTTTTTAAGCTGTTTCCCCTCACTCCGAGCTTTTAAGATTTTTTTGTCTCTCGGTTCAGTTAGCCGCGATTTTGCCGGTGCTCAGAGGGCGAGTTCGACGGCGGGTCAGGTGTTAAATCCAAAATGATAGACGGCGGGTTGGGAAGCCGCCGTGAACCAGCCTCCACGCTGTTGTGTATGTCCCTTTAAGGGAATAACTGGTCTCAGACTGCAGTACCGGCAATGACCATCCCTGTATAAAAGGCCCTGGCAGGCTTCTGTAGTTTCAGTTTCCAGATTGTCTCCATTCAGTAAAGACTTGTTAAACCAACTCCTGCATTCCGTGTCTCCATTAACACACGGATTTAATACTGGCGACGAGTAAGAAACGAACTTACCTGCAACTCGGCAGCACCTCAGACGACGTTATTGAAGGTCGAAGCCAGAAAAGAAAAAAAAATAATCCAAAGAAACTCGAGAAACGGGCGTCGACCGTGGGCAACAGCCCTCCAAATCATCGGATTGAAAACTTGCAGGGGAGCCTGTCAAGAGCCAGGCTTGGTTCCCCAGTCTGTGGTTTCCCAGCTAATTGGGCTGGTGGCAGGTAGTGCACTGATCCTTCCTGGGCTGCGGCGGGCTAGAGCTCGATCGGGTGGCTCTGCAACGGGGCCGGGCAGCGAGTCAGGAAGCAAAGAGAGAGAGAGAGGGTGGAGCACACAGGGCGCGGCCGGTGTTTCGCAGCCGGGCAGCGTTCGGACCTAAGGAGAGGGAGGCAAGTGTCCCAGAGGGTCCGCTCCACGACGGGAACGGTTAAAAATAAAAATACTGCGGAGAGTGGCGCGGGAGGCGCCATCTTAACTCGGCGGGGAAGAAGGAAAAGCGCGGGAGGCGCCATTTTGATCCATCGGGGACGAAGGATCAAGGACAAGTGTCTGCTGCTACAGGATCTCCAGCTCCGTGTTGATGAGCTGGAGTCTGAGCTTCAGACACTGCGACACATCAGGGAGAGGGAGAAGTACCTGGACTCTGTGTATCAGAAGGTGGTCACACCTATGAAGTTAATTAATTCAGATGTAGCCCATGGTCAGGGACAGGATGGTGTGACTACGAGCGAGGCAGGTACGGGGATCCAGGAGGTAGTGTTGGAGGAGCCGCAGCCCTTGCTCTTGTCCAACAGGTTCGAGGTTCTTACTCCCTGTGGGGACGGGAGCAGGGGCTGCAGGGAGGATGAGCAACCTGGCCACAGCACCGTGGAGCGGGGGGCCATTCAAGAGGGGGGAGTAAATAGAAATGTTGTAGTGGTAGGGGATAGTATTATTAGGGGGATAGATAGATTTCTCTGCAGCCAAGAGCGAGAGTCCCGTAGGCTGTGTTGCCTACCCGGTGCCAGGGTTAAGGACATCTCCTCTGGGCTGGAAAGAAACTTGCAGTGGGAGGGGGTGGATCCAGCAGTCGTGGTCCATGTTGGTACAAACGACATAGATAGGACTAGGAAGTCGGTTCTGTTAAAGGAGTATGAGCAGCTAGGGGTCAAATTAAAAAACAGAACCTCAAGGGTAATAATCTCTGGATTATTACCTGAGCCACGAGCGAATTTGGCTAGGACAAATAAAATAAGAGAGTTAAATGCGTGGCTTAAAGACTGGTGTGGGAGAAATGGGTTTTGCTTCCTGGGACACTGGCACCAGTACTGGGGCAGGAGGGAGCTGTTCCGTTGGGACGGGCTTCACTTGGCCAGTGCTGGGACTAGAGTCCTGGCGGATCATATAACTAGGGCTGTAGAGAGGGCTTTAAACTAACTAGTGGGGGGGAGGTTCCTAGGGAGCAAATAATAAAAATGACAACAGAGAAGGTCATAGACTTAGGTAGCAGTGGGGAAATTAAAAACCAGAGCGTGTCAGGAAGGGGCAGAAGGTATGGAGTAAAAGGTAAAGTAATAAAAAGGGCAAAAGCAGGAACTAAGTGTCACAAAGCACATTTGAAAGTTCTCTATCTGAATGCATTCGTAACAAAATAGACGAGTTAATGGCACAAATAGCTACGTATGGGTATGATCTTGTGGCCATTACAGAAACATGGCTGCAGGGTGACAATGACTGGGAATTAAACATACCAGGTTATTTAACGATCAGGAAGGACAGGCAGGAAGGAAGGGGAGGTGGGGTGGCTATGTTAATAAAGGAAGGAATCACTGTAATACAGAGAAATGATATTGGGTCAAAAGATTAGGATAATGAAACAGTTTGGGTGGAGATAAGGAATAATAAGGGGAAAAAACACTAGTTGGCGTAGTCTATAGGACTCCGAACAGTTGCAACTCGGTTGGACGGAGTATCAATCAGGAAATAGTTGAGGCTTGTAATAAGGGAACATCTATAATTATGGGGGATTTTAACTATCATATTAATTGGAGAAATCAAATTGGGCAGGGCTGCCTTGAGGATGAGTTCATTGAGTGTATTAGGGATGGGTTTCTTGAGCAGTATGTAACTGAACCGACCAGGGGGCAAGCAACCTTAGATCTGGTCCTGTGTAACGAGACAGGATTAATTAAAAATGTCCTAGTAAAGGATCCCCTTGGAATGAGTGACCATAACATGGTTGAATTCCATATTCAATTCGAGGGTGAGGAGGTTGGATCTCAAACAAGCATGCTAAGCTTGAATAAAGGAGACTATGAAGGTATGAGAGCGGAATTGAGTAAAGTGGATTGGGAAAATAGATTAAAGGGTAAGACGATACATGATCAGTGGTGTACATTTAAGGAGTTATTTTACAACTTCCAAAAAATATATATTCCACTGAGAAGAAAAGGGTGTAAAAGAAAAGACAGCCATCTGTGGCTAAGTAAAGAAATTAAGGATAGTATTCAACTAAAAACAAGGGCATATAAGGTAGCCAAATCTAGTGGGAGGATGGAGGATTGGGAAAACTTTAAAAGACAGCAAAAAATAACAAAAAGATTGATTAAGAAAGGGAAGATAGATTATGAAAGTAAATTAGCAAAAAATATAAAAACAGATAGTAAGAGTTTTTATAGTTATATAAAAAGAAAAAGGGTGGCTAAAGTAAATGTTGGTCCCTTAGAGGATGAGACCAGGAAATTAATGGTGGGAAATATGGAGATGGCAAAAACACTGAATGAATATTTTGTATCAGTCTTTACAGTAGAGAACACTAAGAATATCCCAACACTGGACAAGCAGGGGGCTATATGGGGGGAGGAGATAAACACGATCAAAATCACTAAGGAAGTGGTACTTGGTAAAATAATGGGACTCAAGGCAGATAAATCGCCTGGACCGGATGGCTTACATCCTAGGGTCTTGAGGGAAGTGGCGGTAGGGATTGTGGATGCATTGGTAATAATCTTCCAAAACTCCCTGGACTCAGCAAAGGTCCCGGCAGACTGGAAAACTGCTAATGTAACACCCTTATTTAAAAAGGGCAGTAGACAGATGGCTGGAAACTATAGACCGGTTAGCCTAACATCTGTGGTAGGTAAAATTTTGGAGTCCATTGCTAAGGAGACAGTAACAGGAGATTTGGATAATCATAATTTAATAAGACAAAGTCAGCATGGTTTTATGAAGGGGAAGTCATGTTTGACAAATTTGCTGGAGTTCTTTGAGGGAGTAACATATAGGGTGGATAAAGGTGAACCAGTGGACATAGTGTATTTAGACTTCCAAAAGGCATTTGACAAGGTGCCACACAAAAGATTATTGCTTAAGATAAAAAATCACGGGATTGGGGGTAATATTCTGGCATGGATAGAGGATTGGCTATCTAACAGAAGGCAGAGAGTTGGGATAAATGGTTCATTCTCAGACTGGCAATCAGTAACTAGTGGTGTTCCGCAGGGGTCAGTGCTGGGTCCCCAACTCTTTACAATCTATATTAACGATTTGGAGGAGGGGACCGAGTGTAACATATCAAAGTTTGCAGATGATACTAAGCTGGGAGGGAAAGTAGTGAGTGAGGAGGACATAAAAAACCTGCAAAGGGACGTAGACAGGCTAAGTAAGTGGGCAGAGATTTGGCAGATGGAATACAATACTGGAAAGTGTGAGGTTATGCACTTTGGCAGGAAAAATCGTAGAACAAGTTATTATCTTAATGGCAAGAAACTGGAAAGTACTGAAGTACAAAGGGATCTGGGGGTCCTGGTGCACGAAACTCAAAAGGTTAGTATGCAGGTGCAGTAAGTGATTAAGAAGGCCAATGGAATGTTGGCTTTCATTGCTAGGAGGATAGAATATAAAAATAGGGAGGTATTGCTTCAGTTGTACAAGGTATTGGTGAGACCGCACCTGGAATATTGCATACAGCTTTGGCGTCCATACTTAAGAAAAGACATACTTGCTCTCGAGTCAGTACAAAGAAGATTCGCTCGGTTAATCCCGGGGGTGAGGGGATGGACATATGAGGAGAGGTTGAGTAGATTGGGACTCTACTCATTGGAGTTCAGAAGAATGAGAGGCGATCTTATTGAAACATATAAAATTGTGAAGGGGTTGGATCGGGTGGATGCGGGAAGGATGTTCTCGATGATGGGTGAAACTAGAACTAGGGGGCATAGTCTTAGAATAAGGGGCTGCTCTTTCAAAACTGAGATGAGGAGGAATTACTTCACTCAGAGGGTGGTAGGTCCATGGAATATGCTGCCCCAAAAAGCTGTCGAAGCTACATCATTACATAAATTTAAAACAGAAATAGACAGTTTCCTAGAAGAAAAGGGAATTAAGGGTTACGGGGAGCGGGCAGGAATTTGGACATGAGTCTAGGTTCGGATCGGTCATGGCCCTGTGGGTAGCGGAGCGGGCCCAGGGGCCATGTAGCCTGATCCTGCTCCTGTTTCGTGTGTCTAATTCTGTTAGATTCAGGAGATAGTCCTGCCATAGTGGATTGGCGGTTAGGATCAGATCAGCCATGATCTTATTGAATGGCGGAGCAGGCTCGAGGGGCCGATTGGCCTACTCCTGCTCCTATTTCTTATGTTCTTATGTTCTTATGAAAAGCGCGGGAGACGCCATCTTAGGTTTTCAAGATGCCAAAGACTGGCGCTATCACTGCCTTCGATAATGCAATAGAAGACTGGACCACGTATGTGGAAAGAGTCGAGGTATATTGCGAGGCAAACGAAATAGCCGAGGAGAAAAAGGTATCGGTATTGCTAAATTTAATGGGCGCAAGAACGTACGGCCTATTGCGGGACCTGATTTCTCCAGCCAAACTGAAGGCGAAGAATTTTAACAAAATTGTTGCTATCCTACAGGAACACCTAAATCCTACACCGCTGCTGATAGCAGAAAGATTTAAATTCCACAGGAGAAATCAGCATAAAAATGAGAGCAATGCCGATTACCTTACGGAACTACGCAAGCTATCAAAGCACTGCCAGTTCGGAGCAGGACTGGCAGATACCTTACGGGACAAATTTGTCTGTGGACTCCTGAGTGAAGGAACCCAGAAGAGGTTACTCTCAGAGAAAGAGCTGACGCTAGATAAGGCTTTCAGCGTGGCAGTATCGTACGAAGCAGCAGCAAGGGGAGCTGCGGAAATACAACAAAAGCCACAGGAATACGGCACCCACGAAATGACACGGGGATTTGCAAAATGTTATCGCTGCGGCAGAACAAACCATGACCAGAAGGACTGCTGGTCCAAGGGCAAAATATGCAGGCAATGCGGAAAGATGGGACACATTGCACGAGTTTGCAGGTCTGAGAAGAAGACCAACGACAATAAAAAGGCTACTAAGGAACCGTACAGGAAAGTACAAAAGATGACGGACAGTAGTTCCGAAGACCAGATGAGAGATAGACTAAGCTGTCTCAAACTTCACAACGTAATCGCAAAAGAGGATCACCGAACCATTTGGGTCACTCTCACGATAGCAGGTTCTCAAGTCAAAATGGAATTGGATACAGGATCAGCTCTAACCGTCATGAATCAACGACACTACGAGCGGCTATTCTCACACATACCCTTGAGAGAGACATCCTTTGACTTGAGGACGTCTACGGGGCAAAAAGTATACCCCAGAGGAAAAATAAGGGTGCCTGTCGAATACAACGGCAAGAAAATACGGAAATTGTATCTCTACATTCTGCAAGACGGTGGACCACCGTTATTGGGACGTGAATGGATCAGAAAGATAAGTTTAGACTGGCACTCCATTCAGGCACTGACGGTGGCTTCTAAAAAGGATGACGACGTCACTCCTGGACGATTGTCAACAATCTTAGCTGACGCCAAAGAGGTATTTCAACAAGAACTGAGCACTCTTAAAGGCGTAACCGCCTCGATAAAAATAGAGGAGAATGCAATTCCCAAGTTTTTCAAAGCAAGACCGGTACCATATACAATTTGTCCAGCCGTCGAGGCAGAGCTGGAGAATCTGGAGAATGCAGGCATGTTATCTAAGGTAGACTGGAGTGAGTGGGCGACACCCATCATTCCTGTCATGAAGAAAACGTTAAACAATAAGTCTGAGGAGCAAAGGAAGGTTTGCATCTGTGGGGACATCAAGGTGACAGTGAACCCAGTCCTTCACACAGTACAATATCCTCTTCCAAGGATAGAAGATATCTTCGCCTCACTATCCGGAGGGAAGCGTTTTACAAAAATTGACCTAGCGCAAGCATATTTGCAGATGGAGGTTGAAGAATCCTCTAGGAAGTATCTCACGATAAACACTCACAAAGGTCTTTACCAGTATAATCGACTGGTATTCGGAGTAGCATCAGCTCCGGCGATATGGCAAAGAGAGATGGAACAAGTCCTGCAAGGGATTCCGAGGACTCAGTGTTACTTGGACGACATCCTAGTGACAGGTGAAGATGACAGTGAACACCTTGCCAACCTAGAGCAGGTGTTCACTAGACTACGTGAACATGGGCTACGAGCCAATCGCCACAAGTGCGAATTTTTTAAGAAACAGATATCGTATTGTGGCCACGTGATTGATGAAGAGGGGTGGCATAAGTCCCCTGACAAAATTGAAGCGGTAGTTAAGGCTCCAGCGCCTGAAAATGTGTCACAACTGAGGTCATTCCTCGGATTGGTGAATTACTACCATAAGTTTTTGCCGAGTTTGTCCACAATTCTGCATCCACTGAATGCCCTACTATGAACGGGAGTAGCATGGAAATGGAGCAATGAATGTAAGCGGGCCCTTCAGAAGAGTAAGGACCTAATCACTTCAAGAGAAGTATTGGCTCACTACAACCCATCACTACCGATAAGACTGGCGTGTGATGCGTCTCCCTACGGCATTGGGGCGGTACTGTCACATAAATTCCTTGATGGTTCTGAGAGGCCGATAGCTTTTGTGTCACGCTCGTTAACTTCAGCCGAGCATAACTACGCCCAGATTGACAGAGAGGCCCTCAGTCTGGTGTGGGGGGTGAAGACGTTCAATCACTACCTGCACGGTCAGAAATTTACTCTACTAACTGATCATCAACCTCTCGTCTCCATTTTCAACCCTCAGAAGAGCGTACCGATAATGACGGCACAACGGCTACAGAGGTGTTCCCTTTTCCTAGGGGCACACCAATATGACATCGAGTACAAAGGAACTAAACAGCATGGGAATGCTGATGGATTATCGCGCCTACCGTTGCCGACGGTGGAAGAAGAACTGGCAGTGGATCCAGTGGAGTTGTTCCACTCGACTATTGTCGAATGTCTCCCTGTGATGAATGCAAACATAGAAAAGGAAACACGAAATGACCCGACACTCTCCTGGGTCTATGATTTAACGGTGAAGGGATGGCCAGCACATGGCGAACCACTGCTGCCAGCATTCTTGCCGAGAAGGGAACAGCTGTCAGTGTGCAGAGGAACCTTGATGTGTGGATCCAGAGTAGTAATTCCACCCAAATTGAAGGATAGAGTGCTCAATGAGCTTCATAAGGGTCATCTGGGAGGGGTAAAAATGAAGAACTTAGCCAGAGCGTTTGTGTGGTGGCCGGGAATCGATAGAGAAATCGAATAGATGACCAAGAGCTGTACAGGATGCCAGATGGTCCAAAACGCCCCACCACAAGCCCCTCTACATCCATGGGAGTGGTCCTCATCTCCATGGCAAAGGGTGCACATTGATTTTGCTGGTCCCTTTATGGACTCGATGTTTTTAATTGCGGTGGATGCACATTCAAAGTGGCCAGAGGTAATAAAAATGTCCTCAACCACCACAGAAAAAACTATCACAGTCTTACGAACCATATTCGCCAGGAATGGGCTGCCTGAACAGATTTGCTCTGACAATGGACCATAGTTTGTGTCTGAAGAGTTCCGGAGGTTCTTAAAGAACAATCGTGTTAAGCATTACACATCCGCCCCATATCATCCAGCCACTAATGTATTGGCCGAGAGATTTGTTCAAACATTCAAGAAGGCTATCAAGGCAATGTGTAATGAAGATATACCCCTACAACACAAGGTGGATAACTTCTTGTTTGCCTACCGGAATGCGACACATGCGGTTACCAACCAAACTCCAGCCATGATGTTCTTCAATCGAAGACTACGATGCCGCTTGGATTTGGTTAAGCCAAACGTCGGAAGAGATGTGGAGAACAGGCAGTTTCAGAATATGAATGAAAGGCCGACCAGGAGTTTTAAGAAAGGTCAACCAGTTTTGGCCCGGGACTACCGCACTGAGAAATGGCAGCCAGGAATGATCTGTACACGGCAAGGACCTCTAATGTATACTGTGGACGTTGGAGAAAGCATTGTAAGACGCCATGCTGACCAGATTCTAGAGTCACTGGAAAACCTCAACTCCACATCACGATCTGATACACCTGGCAATGAAACCGAAGTACCAATTGCATCTACCACAGAATCGGTGATATTGGAAGCAGACGAACCAAACAATGACATTGATCCCGACTCAACCTTGCCAGAAGAACCTGATATTCCAAAGAGGCGTTATCCAGACAGAATCAGGGAGCCTCCTTAAAAACTGAACTTATAATTGCTTAACTTCAACTAATGTATCTAGCAACCGTAATTGTAATTGTAATTAGTTATTATTTAGTTGTTAAATGAATGTTATGTACTGTTTATCTAAAAGGGGAGGAATTGTTGTGTATGTCCCTTTAAGGGAATAACTGGTCTCAGACTGCAGTACCGGCAGTGACCATCCCTGTATAAAAGGCCCTGGCAGGCTTCTGTAGTTTCAGTTTCCAGATTGTCTCCATTCAGTAAAGACTTGTTAAACCAACTCCTGCATTCCGTGTCTCCATTAACACACGGATTTAATACACGCCAGTTTCCAAAATGTCGGGTCGGCGACGTCAGAACAGACCCAACACCAAGCGGCGGGAGGGGCTATTTTGCCAGGCTTTTTCTATGTTCACACAATTTCAACGTGCTTCACGTCGTTCGGCAAACGCGCCAACTGAGTGTGGCGGGTCTTCCAACGAGCTGAATAGTTCACAGCTGCAACTGCAGTATAAAACCTAACCTCTCACATCAGGTCACTTTCAAATGCCAGAAGTTGCTGATTTCAGGATTTGGAAGAGACAATTGAGCTGTATTGAGGTTGTAAGTGTGTGTTGTGAACTCTATATGCACTGTCACCTCCTCGGAATAAGCTCTCTCCCCATTGACTTACTGCTGATAACATCTCATCCTCAACTGCCAGATATAACAGCAGAATGGGAACCATTTAGACTCTCTCACCCTGGTCCTCAGAATCGGAAGAGGATCAGCCGCAGCAGCCGCAGAACCAGGCACACCAACAGCACCGACAATAAGAGCGCCAACCTTCTTCTCAGCACAGGGCAGAAGGCGTCAGCGCAGGGCTGCACCGTGCCGCAGGAGATACCCCCAACGCAGGGTTTACAGGCAGAGGATCAGCTTCCTCAACATGAATGAGCAGCACTGCCATGGAGGCTGAGACTTTCACGAGAGGTAGTCGCTGACATCTGCACAATGCTGCACCAACACCTGGAGCCCAGAGGAGCGGGTGGACACTCCTTACTAGTAGCTGTCAAAGTCACCACCGCCCTCAATTTCTTTGCGTCAGGGTCCTTCCAGGGATCAGCAGCAGACATTAGCGGCATCTCCCAGTCGGCCACCCACAGATGCATCACGCAGGTTACCGATGCCCTCTTTGCCAAGTCCGCCAATTACATCCACTTTTCAACTGATGAAGCCAGTGTTACCGCACGGGCACTAGGCTTTGTCAATCTGGCTGGCTTCCCACGGGTGCAGGGTGCCATCGACTGCACCCAAGTGGCCATCAGGGCACCCCATCACAACCCAGCCATATTTGTGAACTTCAAGGGCTCCCACTCCCTTAACATCCAGCTGGTGTGTAACCACAGGAAGAGCATCATGCACATGTCCACCAAGTTCCCTGGCAGCTGCCATTACTCTTACATCCTGCGCCAGTCCACTGTGCCTCAGCTCTTCAATCCGCCAACCCAACTTTCCGGATGGGTCCTTGGAGACAAAAGCTATCCCCTGAGGATGTGGCTAATGACACCGATGAGGAGGCCATCAAACGAGTCTGAGGAGCGCTACAATCAGAGCCACATTTCCACCAGAAGTGTCATATAGCAAACAATAGGGTTGCTCAAAATGCGCTTCAGATGCCTGGACAGATCTGGTGGAGCACTGCAGTACGCACCAGCCAGGGTCTCGAGAATCATTGTGGTCTGCACAACATCGCACTGCAGCGGGGATTAGCGCTGCCTGAGGAACAAGTCGCAGAGCGCACAGCCTCTTCAGAGGAGGAGGAAGAGCCGAATGAGGCTGCAGATGAGGAGCACCTGGAGGAGGCGGCTAACCCAATGGGTCCAGCACGTGAGCACACTGCTGCCCGTGAGGCAAGGGATGGCCTAATCCATGGCAGATTCAACTAACTTTAGGCAGCACCGACATTTGGCTGCCACATGCACATGAAGGTTGGCAGGACACCATAGAACATCCCTTTAATGAACTGTCCATTCCTAGCACTTTCACCACCATTGCTACAGATGAAAGGCACCCTCGCCCCTCACTGTGCCACTTCCAATTGTGAGCACACATAGGGCAACGCATTGAAACATTCACATGCCATTACTTTAGTACAATAAAATAAAAGAACACAAACGTTACATTGATTTATATGAAAACACCCAAGTGACTATTTATGTGTTAGCTTTCTTACAACAACAACAATGACGACTAGTATTTATGTAGCGTCTTTAACGTAGTAAAACATCCCAAGGCGCTGCAGAGGAATATTTTAAGACACCGATCCACAAATGGATAAATTAGGGCAGATGACCAAAAGCTTGGCCAAAGAGGTAGGCTTTAAAGAGCGTCTTAAAGGAGTAAAGAGAGGTAGCGAGGTGGAGATGTTTAGGGAGGGAATTCCAGAGCTTAGGGCCCAGGCAGCTGAAGGCACGGCCACCAATGGTGGAGCGATTATAATCAGGGATACTCAAAAGGGCAGAATTAGAGGAGCGCAGATATCTTGGGGGGTTGTGGGGCTGGAGGAGATTACAGAGATAGGGAGGGGCGAGGCCCTGGAGGGATTTGAAAACACAGATGAGAATTTTGAAATCGAGGTGCTGCTTAACCGGGAGCCAATGTAGGTCAGCGAGCACAGGGGTGATGGGTGAACGGGACTTAGTGCGAGTTAGGACACAGGCAGCCGAGTTTTGGATGACCTCAAGTTTACGTAGGGTGGAATGTGGGAGGTCAGCCAGGAGTGAGTTGGAATAGTCAAGTCTAGAGCTAACAATGGCATGGAGGAGGGTTTCAGCAGCGGATGAGCTGAGGCAGGGGCGGAGGCGGGCGATGTTACGGAGGTGGATGTATGCGCTCTTTGTTATGCTGCGGATATGTGGTCGGAAGCTCATTTCAGGGTCAAGTATGACACCAAGGTTGTGAACAGTGTGGTTCAGCCTCAAACAGATGTTAGGGAGAGGGATGGAGTCAGTGGCTAGAGAACAGAGTTTGTGGCGGGGACCGAAAACAATGGCTTTGGTTTTCCCAATATTTAATTGGAGAAACTTTTGGCTCATCCAGAATTGTATTTCGGACAAGCAGTCTGACAATTTAGACACCGTGGAGGGGTCGAGAGAAGAGGTAGTGAGTTAGAGCTGAGTGTCGACAGCGTACATGTGGAAACTGATGCTGTGTTTTCAGATGATGCCACCAAGGGTCAACATGTAGATGAGAAATAGGAGGGGGCCAAGGATAGATCCTTGGGAAACCCCAGACGTAATGATGCGGGAGCGGGAAGAGAAGCCGTTGCAGATGATTCTCTGGTTACAATTAGATAGATAAGAATGTGTAAGGGGTTTTCCTTGAGAGATTTCCCTGAGGTTTCTCTCTCTAGAGGCCTCTCTCTCTTGCACAGTAAAACCTTGAGTGGTTCGACCCACTCGCCCCTTAGATTCTATACTCTGGACTTTGGGGCAGGAACTACAATGTAGAGAAAACTCTTGTAGACCAAGTTTGATGAAACAAAATGAAATTTTATTGCATAAGGAAAAATATCAAATCAAATGCAAGCAGATAAGGGAGTACATGGGAGGGAAAAACACAAACAAATCATAACGACACAGTACTAACTAAGGCAAATACAGGCATCTTATACTCTACAAAGATCATCATGAAATAAGGAAACACACGGAAAATCGAGGGACAACAACTCATGTTAATTGTACCCTTAAATCCACCCCCTTATTAAACCTATCTAGACCTGATTGTGAAGGGCCAGAAACATGCTCACCAATCCCACTAGGAAGTGCAAGGTTTTGAAATCGAGTCTGTGTTTGGTCCTTTCAGGCATTTCGTCTCCACGTGGATCGTGGAGCCCCTGCAAGCTGCGCCACACCTCTCTCCTGAGGTGGGGGTCGGGGCGGCTGGACACCGGTGGGCCTGGATGTCGGTGGGGTCAAGGATCGTCGGCTCGACCCTGGTCAGAGGAGCCTTGGGCTGGCTCCCATCGCTTCTTCAGTTTGTTTTTATCTCTTCTCCTTCCAACCGGGGTGGCTGGAAGGTTCCTTCTCTTGAGGTTTTTATTTTTTTTGTCTCTTCTCCCAAGTTGGGACGATGGCCTCTCGTTCCGGCAACGGCCCGGGGATGGTCGATGATCCCCTGATGTGTTTCCCTGGGGGGGGAAGCCGGCTTCGAGACGGCCTTCTTGATGTTGGCTTGGTTCTTCTTCCTTCTCCGAGTGCCTGCTTCTTCTTCTGAGTGTCCGGATTCAAAAACAAAACTGCTCAACTGCCGAAAAGTCTTCCAGATATACCTTTCTCCCAGAAACTTCCGTCTCCCGCCCAAAATCAGGTTAGTCTTTGTTTTACTTTTGGCAGGCTGGGAGCACAGCGGGGTAGCTATTATATTTTTTTATGTTTTCGATGGCCGGTAAAGGCCCATCTCTGGTCTGGAATGACCTCCATTGTTTTTAATGTCCTGCTGATCTTGTTATCTAGTCCTGGGTGCTGTTCTCATGAATATGAAATTGTCCCCTTTTGTCTGGGTCAACATTTAGATGGCCTCTTTCTCCAGGCCGATCGTGACTGGATCTGCTTCTAATCCATATGTATATGTGTGGGTCTGGCTTCGTTCTCTCAGAAACGGCTTCCAGAAATTGCTGTGGGTTGAATCCACAAAGCTGTCTGAGGTTGCGCAGGAACCAATTTAAAGTGTCCCAATAAGCTGGTCACATGGTATGGTGGCCGTTTTGTATGCCCCTTTTTCTGGGCTTCTTTTAAAACAGTCTTTAAAATCATGGCCTGTTCTGCCATTTGACCCTTATTAATACAAAGTCCAATTTTGAGAATCCTACACTCCCCCCTGATGATACTGTAACTTGCTTGAAGTATCATAATTCTGGGTGAGCAAAATTTTCTGACTTTCCACAATCTAACCATCCCCAGTATTTACCTATCTATGACCCCACGATACATGCATTTCCAATTTCAGAAAAATCTAGTGTACATTAAGCATCTAAAGATGGCAATACCTTGGAGCTAAAAATCTAACAACTTACTTCCAGGCGTGCAGGGGGTCCTTATACCCCTACATCACCTAGTGTATACACATTACTTTCTAATAATAACATCACATCTAATAAAACTTCAATCATAAAATAAAGTACACACACGAAAAATTGAAAATGCACATGAATACATATCAAAAATAATACAGAGGAGGGAGGAAAAACTTTAACTTTATACAAAGCAGCAAAATCTAAATGGGTGTCTCTTCTGCTACCCGCACATAATGCTCCCTCCATTCCCCTCTATTCTCATACTTTTGCGAATGTTTGACCTTTTTACAGTGTACAAACAGTAAATAAAGTATAATGACAACCTGGCACACTACAAGAATGTGGGAGGCTATCCTAATCCAGGAAGGGACTTCTATATTAGTGAACAGGTCCCACCACGGTGGGGTCACTATGTCCAATATGTCTGCCCCTATCACTAAAGTCTTCTGCTCCAGTGTGTAGAAGTGTTTCTGTGAAACAACAACGGCTTTTAATATCTTGGTGAGGTTTATAGGGAGAGGGGGAATGATTTATCCAAAATGCACAACGAATCGCTGCAAATCGGTGAAATTCTCTTTCACAGTGATGTGAACAGTGGAAGGTTCAGGAATGAGGACAATTCGCTCTTGGGCCACTTGAACTTCTGCCCTGGGCTTGAAACAGAAGCTGCTGTCACTAACCGGACACCAACCGTGCTGTCAATGCTGGTAGTGGGGCGCTGCAGTGGTGAAACAGTATGTCCCACCTCCTATATACGCCAGCTGTGGGGGCACATGGCCTTGTGCCATTGCCTCCATGGTGCAATTTATAGGCTTCGCGCCAGCAGTTCTGAAACCGCACTGTGGTTTTGAATGGGCATTCAAGTGCTGGGGACACAGGATGATGTGTGCTCCCCGGCTCCGGCACCCCGAGATGTCGGTACCCGTCATTGCATGCTCCCATCGAATGACGTAAGGTGGGACCCCCGTGTAGCGAATGTGCGCACCCCCCTGAATGACTCCAATGTTCTCCACCCTGTATACTGGGGCGGGTTTTGCTGTCTTTCCCATCACCGGCATTCTTACCACTATACCTATAATGGTGTGATTAGACCGTCCACAGTCCACTGGGACTGGGTAGGCCTCTGAAGCTATTCTCAGCTGGAACGGACTCAATGTATTCTCAAAAGGGTGGAGGGCTGCGAGCTGCTTGTTGCTGATCCAGGAGAGGACTAAACCTTGCTTTAAATCCTCCAGATTACTGCGGCCCTCACCCAGTAACCACGCCCCATATAGCACACAAGCTTAGTTCTGCGCAGCCTGATCGGACGCATTCCGATCCTCCCTAATGAGGGCATTTACCGTTCTGGCGTGTTTCTCCAGCTCAGCTATTATCTCTTTTAAGTGTAGCGTCATGGCCTGGTCCTCGTGTAACTCAGAAACCACTACCTTATTCTCGTCAGTCTGTATCTTTCTTAACTGTGTTTTCAAACCATTGATCTGGGTTTGCAGCTCAACATCATCCAGTGTGTTGATGATGGAAGTTCCTGTATTAAAAGCTGTGAAAATATAATTTACTGCACCCCTTCTTTGTCTCCCTATTCTGTCCAAGACCTCATGTGGTGTGGTGTACAATTCGGCTCTGTCGACATCGGCAAAGTCGAATTCGTAAAACTGTTTAAACATGTTTGTTAACAGGACCTGGTATAATTGCTCCGTTTCCTTGGGGCACCATGCTGGCAGTCGAACCTCGGTGAGGTTTAAAATCACTGAAGCCACTGCGTAGTGGACCCCTTGGCACAGTACCTGACCTGTGGGTACCAATACCAATCCATTCCCGGGTCCCTTTGTCGTGGTGGGGCAGCCTTCCTTGAGGGCTTTAGCTACCGGAACTGTGGGCAGGGGCTTGCGGGGTCGGGTGATGAGCTCAGTGGCGTTTACTGGGATCTGAGAGTATGGGACTCCGCACGCCCGTGTGCTGACGTCCCACCTCATTCCTTGTCCAGCATCCTGCCACTGTCTTTGGAAAAAGATGGAGACGCCTGTGGGGCAAGCGCGTTCTGAACCCCACATACAGATGTAGATCCTCTCAACTGGTTGCCACCATTTGTCCCAACAGACACTCAACCCCCCCATGAGTTCCTGTTATTGTCCGATGGGTGTTATTACCCAATCTCTCCCATTCCACAGTTGAATTTTTCATGGTGCTGCTCAACTTGTGCAGCCACCACCAATGGTCCAAAGGTACATGTCCATGGCAAACAAGGCAAATCTTCTTGCTCACGGTGACGCTGATCCTGGGTGCAATGATCCGCACCCTGGGGCACATCAGAGACGTTTCTCTGTATGCAAACCCCGTCTGGCTGGAGTATTCAGTAGAGTTCGACCCCAGCCAGCCTGGCCATCTCCCTTCATGGAAGTAGGCAGCAGTCTCTTCAGCGTCCCGTGAGCCGGTTCCGTCAGTCGCGAAGGGGCCTCTATTTCCAGAGCACCCATAGATCGTGGAGTCCTTGGTGCGGCCCCGATAGGCCCAGCTCCATCCGATTATCACGAACGCGACAAGGATCCCTCTCAGCTTTCTCCTGGTTCCTGCAATAAATCAAACAATATAGCCAGGCTCCCGAGAGATTCTGGCTTAGGTGACGGCATGATCGGGTCTTTCGACCTTGATCCAAAAACACACACATACTGGGCAGGTTTAAAACTACTTAAACTCTAATCCCCTTAATATTTACACACCTTAAACTTAAACCTAAACTTATGTACAGCGCCGCCCGTCCCCGGGCGGCTTGCCTAATCCCTGATTGGACTGCAGCTCGCCGCTCCCTGTGGCGGGGCTGCAGTGACCTGTGGCTTGGGTTACTCGCAGTCTTTTGCTGTTAATCGGGGACTGCGTTTTGTCAAGGATTTCTCAAGTTGGCGTTTACTGGGAACGGGGGACTCGGGCCAAGGTTTTACTGGCTGAGGCGTTCGAGTCGACCTGCGAAAGGGTACTTTGGGCGTGGCTCCCTTGGCGAGTGGACCTTCGGGTGGGACTTCAGCTCTCACAGCCCGTGGCTCTTCCACGACTGTGGGCTTCGGCTCCCTCCCCTCAGGCTCCGCCACCTTCGGGAATTGGGCCTGTGGCAGACGGCTCCTCCTCACCTGTCCCTACAGGTGGAGAATCTCTGCCCCCAATTTCTACCTCCCCCACGCTTGAGTCGAGGGCGGTACCTCCGTCCTCCGACTCCACCTCCTCCAGAATCGTGTCGAGGGCGGGACCTTGTTGTTCGGGCCCCTCCTCGTCTGAGCCCCAGGCCATCGGAGAAAGCTCCCCCCAGGTGGGCGGGACCTCTTCTCCTTCCAAGCAGGCTACAATGCCAGCTTGTGTGGTCTGTGACTCATCGCGCGCCTCAGGCTGAGGATCTTTATCCTCAGAACTGGCTTCGGTTGCTGATGTTCTTGCACCCGGTTTAAACAGTTTGCACTGGTCATGAACCATTTTACAAACCCTTAGCTGGTCCTCCAAACTGCCAGCCCTCGCTGTTAACCTAGCGTTCTCCTCCCTTAAAGCCTGCTCAACTAACTTAGCCTCCGCAACCTGGCACCGCAGGTATTCCTCCATTTTACAGGAGGTCTCTTCCTGTGCGTGTCTTTCAGGGGGACACAGGTCGACAGGCTGCGCTGGCTCTAGTCATTTGGGCACAGCGGTCGGGGTTTCGGGAGCGACAAGACCAGTGGTGACGGCTATTTTCCCCTGCAAAATCATCAGAGACCGCATTGTCTCTAAAATTGATTCAATCGCAGCGGGATCCATAACTGCACCAGTTCCTTGTGCTGGGGCAGGAGCTACGGCTTGGGTTTGGGCTGGTGCTGGGGCGGCAGTCTGGGCTTGGGCTTGGGCTGCGGGAAATCTCCCTATATTATCCTTCCACGGATTTCTACAGTCCCTGCGCCAATGTCCATCCTTCCCACACCCGTAGCAATTGAGCTTGGCTTGGGCAGGGCGATTCCCCTCCTGACGCCACTCCTTCTTGCTTGGGGCTGCGGGTTTTGCCTCATGCACCTTTACCTTCTGGGGAGGTGTTTCCTGACCTCTACAATTCTTGTATGCCACATTTAGCTGACGGAGTACCATCTCCTCCGTGACGCCGGGACCTTGGGGATCAAACCAAGATCTGGCTAGGGCCTGTATCTCTGGCAAGCTGTTGGTAACCAAGCAACGGAGCCAAGGAACCCGCTGTTCGTCGCTCATTACAGCCCGTTCAGGCATACCCGGACAGCTGCATCGATACACTGGCCACAGCCTTTCTGTGAAAACCCGTGGGGGTTCTCCAGATAGCTGCACGGTCCCTTCCACATGGTCGAACGGACTACCGTCGTCCACTCCCATTACTTCTAACACTTCCTCCCTGAGATCCGCATACCCTTTCCGTCCCCTCTTACTATCCTCTGAGAGGCACTGAAGGATTGTGGAATCCAGGGAGAAAAGCAACAGTTTCACCTGTTCCTGATCATCACAGTCATTGATGGCTGCTGTTTCCTCTATCTCCCTGAAATGAACCGAGGGATCTCCCTTTACTGTGAGTCGTGTGAGGTGGCTCACCATGGACTTTAATTGCGGGCCAGCGTAGGGCACCATGAGTTGGTTCTGGTGGGGTCCGATGCTGCCATCGGCAGCGTTGGGACCGAAGCTCTGGTGCCGAGCGGGACACATTGGTGCCGGTCACAGCTTTGCTACCAGTGGTTCTTCCCCACACTCCACCTCGGCTACCTCCTCTTTCACTGCCCCCTCCTTTTCCGACCAAGTCTCACTATAGCTCAGCGGTGCTGAGGGTTTGGTGGCTAGTACCACAATTACCTCAGCTGGAATCGGCTGTTTCGATTCCTTTAAAAAGTCCATGTGACCAGCTTTCGGGCTGACGAGACACACCATGCCTTTTGCCTTTACCAGGGCCATTCTTAGGTCCTCTATGGTCTTTTGGCAGGGGCCGTGGTCTGTGCTTTCAAACCCGTGCTCGAGGGCTAGCTTGTAAGCTGCCTTAACCTCCACTACTCTCTCCTCCTGCGCTCTTAGCTGTTGTGTGAGGCGGGCGTTTTTCTCCCGTATCCTCATTTCATTAATCTTTGCCTCAGTAACCTGGCACTCCAGGTACTCTATCCTAGCCTGATGTTGACTAGCTACCACTTGGCGTTCCTGATTCAGCGTGTGAAGCGCTGTTATGAGTTTTTCCCCACCCATGGCCTTTTCCTCTATCTCTGCTGCCTGTGTTGTGATTTTGGCTGCGTGTGCTGCAACGACCCGGTCCAAGATCTGGACCTGCTTCTTGTAACACATCAGCCACACTGCCTTCTCCACTGACTTCTTATGCTCTTTGCTCTCTGTCCAACTGATGGCTGCGTCCACCGGACGCCCATCCAGCAAGAGATCGGAAATCCACTGTTTAGTGAGATTTACCTTGCCAAAGACATAATCCGCTATCCTCTCATCCATTGCATTTCGACCATTCAAACTTGGATCCACTACATTGCAATCCTGCTGCCAGAGTCCTGCCGCGGTCGCCATTTTCTGTAAGGGGTTTTCCTTGAGAGAGGTTTCCCTGAGGTTTCTCTCTCTAGAGGTCTCTCTCTCTTGCACAGTAAACCTTGAATGGTTCAACCCACTCACCTCTTAGATTCTATGCTCTGGACTTAGGGGCAGGAACCACAATGTAGAGAAAACTCTTGTAGACCAAGTTTGATGAAACAAAATGAAATTTATTGCATAAGGAAAAATATCAAATCAAATGCAAGCAGATAAGAGAGTACATGGGAGGGAAAAACACAAACAAATCATAACGACACAGTACTAACTAAGGCAAATACAGGCATCTTATACTCTACAAAGATCATCATGAAATAAGGAAACACACGGAACATCGAGGGACAACAACTCATGTTAATTGTACCCTTAAATCCACCCCCTTATTAAACCTATCTAGATCTGATTGTGAAGGGCCAGCAACATGCTCACCAATCCCACTCGGAAGTGCAAGGTTTTGAAATCGAGTCTGTGTTTGGTCCTTTCAGGCGTTTCATCTCCACGTGGATCATGCAGCCCCTGCGAGCTGTGCCACACCTCTCTCCTGAGGTGGGGGTCGGGGGCGGCTGGCCACCGGCGGGCCTGGATGTCGGCGGGGTCGAGGATCGTCGGCTCGACCCTGGTCAGAGGAGCCTTGGGCTGGCTCCCATCACTTCTTCAGTTTGTTGTTATTTCTTCTCCTTCCAACTGGGGTGGCTGGAAGGTTTCTTCTCTTGGGGTTTTTATTTTTTTTGTCTCTTCTCCCAAGTTGGGTCAATGGCGTCTCATTCCGGCAATGGCCCGGGGATGGTCGATGATCCCCTGATGTGTTTCCCCGGGGGGGGGACGCTGGCTTCAAGACGGCCTTCTTGATGTTGGCTTGGTTCTTCTTCCTTCGCCGAGAGCCTGCTTCTCCTTCTGAGTGTCCAGATTCAAAAACAAAACTGCTCAACTGCCGAAAAGTCTTCCAGATATACCTTTCTCCCAGAAACTTCCGTCTCCCACCGAAAATCAGGTTAGTCTTTGTTTTACTTTTGGCGGGCTGGGAGCACTGCGGGGTAGTTATTATATTTTTTAATCTTTTCGATGGCCGGTAAAGGCCCATCTCTGGTCTGGAATGACCTCCATTGTTTTTAATGTCCTGCTGATCTTGTTATCTAGTCCTGGATGCTGTTCTCATGAATATGAAATTGTCCCCTTTTGTCTGGGTCAACATTTAGATGGCCTCTGTCTCCAGGCCGATGTTGACTGGATCTGCATCTAATCCATATGTATATGTGTGGGTCTGGCTTCGTTCTCTCAGAAACGGCTTCCAGAACTTGCTGTGGGTTGAATCCACAAAGCTGTCTGAGGTTGCGCAGGAACCATTTTAAAGTGTCCCAATAAGCTGGTCACATGGTATGGCAGCCATTTTGTATGCCCCTTTTTCTGGGCTTCTTTTAAAACAGTCTTTAAAATCACGGCCTCTTCTGCCATTTGACCCTTATTAATACAAAGTCCAATTTTGCGAATCCTACAAATGGAACCAGGCGAGCCCAGCTGGACAATGGTGGAGAGGCGTTGGAGAAGGATGAAGTGGTCAACCGTGTCAAAGGCTGCAGACAAGTCAAGAAGGACGAGGAGGGATACTTTACCTTTGTCACAATCACAAAGGATGTCATTTGTAATTTTGATGAGAGCCGTTTCGGTACTGTGGCAAGGACAGCAACCTGATTGGAGGGATTCAAACATGGAATTGTGGGAAAGATGGGCATGAATTTGGGAGGCGACAACACCTTCTAGGACTTTAGAGAGGAAAAGGAGGTTGGTGATGGGGCGGTAGTTTGCAAGGATGGAGGGATCAAGGCTTTGTGAGGAGAGGGGTGATGATGGCAGATTTGAGGGAGAGGGGGACAGTACCTGAGGAGAGAGAACTGTTAACAATATCAGCTAACATGGGAGCCAGTTTCACGTGCTTTTACATAGTGCTCCCCCAGTGGCTTCAGCAGATGCAAAGGCAGCCTGCTCACTTCCTTGCTGCGCCTGCTTAGACGCATTTGGTGGTCGTCCTCTGGGTTTTGAAGCCTGTGAGGGCCCCGCCAAAGTCTGCTCCTCCTGCGGCTGTGCAGGGGCAGACTCAGCCATTTCTGTTGGTGGCGGCACCTGGGGCTCTGACCGAGGGGTTGGTAATAGGATGGCAGTGTGAGCGCTTGGAGAGGAGCCCACACTTGCATGTCCCCTCCCACCACCATCCCTCTCATGGATTACCCACACTTCCCTGCTAGCAAGTAGCTGGAGAGCACCTTGCTGCACATCAGTGGGGCCATGTGAACCTCTGTCTGTGCTGACAGTCCTCATAACAAGGACGTCCATCCTTGTTTCTTTCCTCGATAGATGACCATCTATCCTCCATAGATGACCATCTATTTAGAAGTGTAACCATGTTCTACTGAATCTGGTGATTTATGTCCTCCATGGAGGTTGCCATCCTTTCCAAGGCAGGACCTACATTCGCCATTGCCTGCACCATGGCGTTGCTCATATTTGAGATGGACTCCTCCATTCTCTGCATACTCGCAGCCACCATGGTTGCTAACTCAGTCAGAGCTCCTGAAGCTCCAGCTGGATGTCTGGATGTCCCCCGAGGCTCAGCGTCTGCTTGCAGCACAGCAAAGCTAGGAGACTCCTGCGTCCTCTGACGAGGACACTCCACTGCTGTCCCTGTCTCCACCATCTGCTCTTGCTCACTTGTGAGTTGTGAGACACCAGGTGACAACACTACTCTATCTCGCATTGGGCACCGAGCTGTGCGTCTCTGCGCTGCTGCTGGGTGCGCTCATTTCTGCTGATGCTGCTCCCTCAGAGGCTGGAGGTTCCTCTGAGGAGTCCTCTTGCTCTTCCTCCTGGACAGTAGGGAGTGGGGCTCTCGATGGTCCTGTGGGAGAGTAAAGACATGATTTAGACATGTGATATGTAGGTTGCAGACACATTCCATTGTGCACATGATGAGCACTAATTTTCTATGAACATCAGATCTCATATGAGTCACTCATGAATGCCAAATCAGATGTTTGGAAAATAATTCTTTCACCAGGTTGTTCTACAAGCCCGTCTCTCCATCCTCCACTTCAAGCTCCTCAGCACCTCCAACAATGTCCAGAGCTGCCTCCTCAGCGTGGGTGAGCTGCACCACGGATGGTGGTCCTCCTCCTGTTCTCTCCCCCTCCCTCTTATTGTGGGCTCTCTTTTCCTGCAATGAGGGACAGAAGTGCAGTTTTAGTGAGAGTGATGGAATGAGTGTAAAGAATGGATAGGATCGATGTTTAGAGGTAGACTATGGATGGAGTGAGGTGCCAATATCAAGTTCCCTCCTTGTGAGTTGTTGTCATAGCATAACGTTGAGGGTGAGTGTGAGGGGTGCATAGTAAGATGGGGATGTGATTCTGTACATAGGGAGAGAGGGATGGGTGACAGTGCAAGGGATGTTGGGGTGAGATAGGATGTGCAGGAGTAGGGTTGGCATTGCAGAGTGATGGGGTTGTGAAGACAGGCATAGAAGAATGAAGGTAAGTGTGCTGTAATACTTACTTTTGCTGAACGGAGGAGATCATTGAACCTCTTCCCACACTGGACCCAGGTGCACGTACAGAATGACCTCGCACTCACCTCCTCAGTTATTTGCAGCCAGGCTACCTTGTTTTGCTGAGGAGGCGCCCTCCTTCCATCAGGAGGGAACAGCACCTCCTTGTGTACTCTTACTCCCTCCACAAGAGCATGGAGGAGGTCATCGTCGAAGCGGGGAGCAGCCTTTGTTCTCAGTGCTGTCATGACTTGTAAAACTCGCAAAATTATACAGATTCCCCCAAACCAAGAAAATAAGAGATATTGGACTGTTTGAAGGAATATTGGGCCAAAAGGGACTTAAAATCAAAACCCCAGGGTTTCTGCTAGTTTAATAGGCATGTTCAGGTCTGTGGAAACAGCTGCCACAAAAGAAATGTGTGGGACAGACAGGTTGAGTATTGGAGGGGCCAGATTGTCTGAGAATGTTCTAGGCCATCCCAGTCATTCTACATAAAGACAATAAGCCCACGGAAAAGACTGTTCCTGCCGAAAACCCACAGGGCCATCAAGAACATGAATAATACCATACATGCCTCTAGTCAACAAAAGAGACCCTGGCCCCAGCAGGAAAAAGACAATAAAACAACAGTTGAACACCACTCAGAAAGATTTCCAAAACACTTTGCACATTTTAAACTGATTTCAAGGCAATCCCGAAACCAGTTAAAAGCCAATTAAAAATAGATGGGACCATCCCCAAAACTTGATGAGAATTTAAACATATTAAAATTAACGAGCCCACCAAAATTAACAAAGGACCAGAGGAGATTTGGCGGTCAGAGAAGCCAGGCCACAAAACAAAATAATTGAGGCCTGCCTGTTCAGTGAAACAGATCGGAGATCATCATTGCGTTTGAGAGACAATACAGTTCACACAGTTGAGGACACAGCTCAAGAAGGTTCAAGTTCAGAGAGAGAAAGTACGGTTCAGAAAGAGTACTCATCATCACCGTACTTAGTCAGAGGATCGGAGACTTGAGGAAAGAAGAACGAAATGAAGGAAAAGGAAATCGCAGCAACCAAAGGCCTTAAGAAACCAACAACTAACAATATTACCACCAACTAGGCAATATCAAATCAAATCAAATCAAATCAACTTTTATTGTCATTGTTAGTGCACAAGTGCAGTACAACGAAATGTAGGCTTGCGGCTCCCGAGAGTGTACAATTTGGATTAGGACACTTAAACATTCAACATACATTTATACATTTGGCTTGCAGTATATTAGCATAAGTATGACCATAATAAAGTGCATTGGCAGATGTGCAGGCTTTAGTGTTTATTTGTGGAGTTCAGTAGGATGACAGCCCTGGGAAAGAAGCTGTTCCTAAATCTGGTTGTACGGGTGCGAATGCATCTGTAGCATCTTCCAGATGGTAGGAGGGCGAACAGACTGTGGCTGGGGTGGGTAGGGTCTTTGATGATGGACCGTGCCCTCCGTAGGCAGCGTTTCTGATATATATGCTCTATGGCCGGTAGCCGGGTGCCGGTAGTGCGTTGGGCAGTTTTGACTACCCGCTGCAGGGCTTTCCAGTCATGGGAGCTACAACTGCCATACCATACCGTGATACAGTTTGTCAGGATGCTCTCTATAGTGCAGCGGTAGAAGTTAGAGAGGATCAGGGGTGACTGATTACATCCCTTCAGCCTCCTCAAGAAATATAGGTGCTGCTGGGCCTTCTTCACCAGAGAGGAGGTGTTGAGGGACCAGGAGAGGTCTTCCGTGATGTGGACTCCGAGGAACTTAAAGCTGGCCACCCTTTCCACCTCTGCCCCATTGATGTGGATGGGGGTGTGACTTCCGCCTTTGGACTTCCTGAAGTCCACGATTATTTCCCTTGTTTTCTTGGTGTTAAGGGCCAGGTTGTTGTCGGCGCATCACTTCACGAGATGCTGGACCTCCTCCCTGTAGGCTGACTCATCGTTGTTGGTGATCTGGCCTACTACCGTGGTGTCATCTGCAAACTTGATGATGGTGTTGGAACCATTAACAGCCACACAGTCGTGGGTGAAGAGGGAGTAGAGGAGGGGGCTCAGCACACATCCTTGTGGGGCCCCCATGTTCAGGGTCGGGGGGGGGAGGTGTGGTTACCTAATTTGACAGACTGGGGTCTGTTTGTTAGGAAGTCCAGGGCCACCGCGACCAACAAGAAACCAACCAACAAGAAGTTGAAAATTCGCAAGTTTGTTTCCACTCTACAAGCTAGCCTGACTTACCCCATGGTAAGATTTGACACAAAAGACTCTAAAAACTATACCTAACCAAAGGAAATTGGGTACTTACCCGATAAATCCAACTACGCATACAACCGCATCAGCGGACAGGCAAAGACTGAAAACCCAACGCAGGTGCAGTCTTCCACCACGTCCGGGGCATGGCAGGCCCCAACTGCCACAACTAAAGAGAACCCCAAAATCGCAAACCTCTACAATCTGTCAAGAAAGTCATTTGGTGAGCATTTCCTGGTCCTCTGGAATTCAACCTAGTTAGGATAGTGGGATTGGGAGGGTAAGGTATTTTTGTCTATTGTCATTCTCCCTCGCATATTCTGAAGTGTTCCCCCTTTTAGAGTATAAGGGGTCGATTTTCCTGGAGCGGTCAGGCGGGGTTTCAGCCGTGTGGGGGGGGGGGGAAATCCTGAATTCGGGGGTCCCGACACAATCCCGGCCAAAACCCCGCTGCACGCAAGTTTCAGAGGCGGCGGGTACCAGCCCTGCACTGGGACCTGCCGACCCCAGCCGGGAAGGGATTAGTGCCAATTAACTGCCTGTTAACAGGTAGTTAACAGGCAGTTTTTAGCCTAATCCCTATTTTGAGGGGTGTCGTGTGGGATTCCCGACGGCTCCAAACCACGCCAGGTTAGAGCAGGCGGGCCATCGGGTTGAAGGAGTTGGAGGGGTCGCGATGTCGGTGTTCAGGTGAGTGATGGGTGCATGAGTGCAAAGGTAAGTGTGTTTGGTGTGTCTAAAGTGTGTAAAGTGCTTTTACTTACCTGTACTTACCTTAACAGCCTTTCTTCCTGTAGGCATCGGGAGCGCATCACTCAGCCGGCACTTAAAGTTGAATGGCTGCGATCTGTCAAAAGTGACAGCCTTCAGCTTTGAGTGCTGCTGAGAGTTCTAACTGAGTCTGTGTAGAAGGACTCATGTTAGAACTCAGACTGTCAATGTTTCACAGCTTCAAACAGCTGTGAAACACTGATATTTCATCTGTCAAGAACTCTTGACAGATGAAATTGTAGTCTGTGACGTCACCTGTTGCCGGGTGGCCCTTAATTGGCCTGCTGAGCCCGCTGGGTCGGCTCAACAAGGTCAAGCAAGGGAAAATCGCATGGATTGGCCGGACGTCGATGTAGGCGGGTCTAAAACCCAAAAGTTGTAGTCCCGCCTTCTTCCCGACAGCTTCGGGAAAATCGACCCCTAAGTTTTATTGTATTGTATATTTTCCTGTCTCAAAATAAAAATCTCAATTCTTTTGACCAACTCAGGTGTCTGTTGCAATTTCATTACAACCCACAAATAAGTCCAAAGTCTAGAACCAAGGGAGTGGGAGCGATTCGAACCGCATAGGGAGTCAGAGGTGATGCTGACCACACACACCACCCCTTACAGACTGCAACCACCAACACTCAGGAGCAGCAACATGGAAGTGAGAGCCAAAGGGGACATGAACCCTTTAAATACAGCGGCTTCAAGCGTGTCATCACAGGAGATCAGCAGACCCGCACCCACCGATAGGGCCAGGTAGCACGCACAGCGGGCTTAATAAGCCCAAGCTACACAAAATGATTAGCGCAGAGCGGCTGGAAGCGGCAGCGGGACCAGAACCAGCCCAACTGCTAAGCCGCTGCGAACCCACCTCTGGGCAGAGAATCCAGCCCGTTGTTTCAAACGTCAGGGATATGGGCCTAGAAATTCGGTGGGGTTAGCGCCCAATTAGAGGCGTTAGAGGGCCTTGCGCCGGAATTATAGCCGCGATCGAAATTGCGTTGGGCCCTACCATCGGCGTTAGCCGGTAGCGCTGCGCCGGCACCGATGACGTCATCGGTGTGCGCAGCGTCCCGGTTGCCGTGGTAACGCGGCCGGACGCCCAAATTCAGTTGCGGCCGCCTCGCCCGTGGCAGCCGCAACCAACGATTGTTCAACGGGATGTTGCAGCACGTAGCGCCGGTGCATTAAGGTGGAGCGGCAGCCAGCCGCTTTCCCGGCGGCCACCTGCCCGCACCTCCCTCCCCGGACTCCTCCACCACCCCCCCGCGGCACTGATGTGTGTGGCCCGCGAGCCCGGCACTTCTCCGAGGTGCCGGGCTCATTTGTCGGGCGAATCAACCGGTCAGCGGTCGGCTGCAGGCAGCTCCTCCTTAACAGAAGGAGGAGGCCTGCAGTACCCCAGCCTGCCGCACCGCATCGGGTGCCGCAGCGGGGGATTAGCGCCGCAAACCTGCATTCAGCGCCCATAGCGAGGCGCTGAAACCCTCCATTAGCGCCCGCAGCCGTCTGGGCGCGGGGCAGCTGAATTTTTGGCGGGCGCAGCGGCAATTATCGCGGGCGCAAAATTTCGGGCGCAAAAGCCCTGGCGGAGGCAAACCTAATTTCTAGGCCATACTGTCCATTATCAATTTCAGGCTTAAAGTGACAAGCACATTTCACATAGGAGTGCAGCCTCCTTAACCATTTCATTTCTTACTAAGTGTACAGCTTATGGAATAGTTATACTTCGGGAAAGAACAAAATGTTAATGGAGGCCTGTTTGGGATCCTTGACGCTTAGTTCTGGGCTCTTGCTCTACGTTCCTGCAATCTAAGATTAGAACTGAGTTTCCTTCATTATTATGCACAGTGTCACCACTGTGAATTAATGCAATGCCTGCTTTAATTGGCAACTTAACTTCTATCATCTAGCCCTGGCATACAAAATAAGATGGTCATTAATAAGTCAAAATAGATTCATTGAGAAGATGCACTTGAGAATTTGTGTAACTTCGCAATGAATACATCGCTTGGAGCTGCACTACCCTACGGTTTTATGCGTTCAAAGAAAGACTTGCATTTATATAGCGCCTTTCACAACCTCAGAACATCCCAAAGCCAATGAAGTACTTTTGAAGTAGTCACTGTTGTAATGTAGGAAACGCGGCTGCCAATTTGCGCACAGCAAGCTCCCACAAACAGAAATGTGATAATGACCAGATAATTTGGTTATTTAGTGTATTTGATTGAGGGATAAATATTGGCCCCAGGACACCAAAGATAACTCCCCTGCTCTTCTTCAAAATAGCGCCATAGGATTTTTAACATCCACCTTCGGGAGCAAACAGGGCCTCGGTTAACGTCTCATCCGAATGATGGCATCTCCGACAGTGCAGCACTCCCTCAGTAGAGCATTGGAGTGTCAGCCTAGATTGTTGTGCTCAAGTCTCTGGAGTGGGGACTTGACCCCACAACCTTCTGACTCAGAGGCGAGAGCGCTGCCCACTGAGCCACGGCTGACACCAATTAATTGCAATTAATCATTGAAGAAAGGAGCTAAAATGTAATTAGTAATTAAATATTAAAAGAGTTCCCTCAAATGCTATACTTTTTTTTTCCCCAGGATTGTTTATGCAGCAGTGTAGATTTGATTATTTGCCTCGATGCTGATGTTACACCATGGCTAATTAGTCCTGCCATGGAGATTACAACTGGCATCAAAAATCTGTGCTCAGTTTTAAAAAAGCATGTTGATTGGAATCCTCTGATGTACAGTGCAATTATACAATGACTGACAGGCCAGAGTGGGAGTAGTAAAAAACAATCATAGCAAATTAAATTCCAAAAAACATTTCCATTTTAATATTTCAAAATCGGAAAGGATTTAAATCACAATTTTTCTGTAGCTAATTCATTTGCTGATTGCTATTGATTTTAACAACATGAAAATTAGAGTCCTCCGGCATTACACTGACCAGTTTATGGAGGATGGACGTATCTGTTTGTCTAATTATAGGTAACTCATTTTTATCTGGCACCGACGGGACCGGCGTGGTGCCGGTTGATCAAAATGTCCGGATTACAGAGAGGTATACTTACTAAGGTACGAGAGCCCCGTACATGGCCACAGATCCAGGCGTCCCTGTTGCACGGCAACAGGTGCAGGAACCCCGGTTACACGGCCACAGATCCAGGCATCCCTGTTGCACGGCAACAGGTGCAGGAACCCCGGTTACACGGCCACAGATTCAGGCATCCCTGTTGCACGGCAACAGGTGCAGGAACCCCGGTTACACAGCCATAGATTCAGGCATCCCTATTGCACGGCAACAGGTGCAGGAACCCCGGTTACACGGCCACAGATCCAGGAACCCCAGTTACACGGCCACTAATATGAAGTACAACTAACCTGAACCTACTCCTGAATTTTGCCGGTTAAGAGAGATTTCTGGTTATTTAGGTGCCGGTAAATCGAGAGTTTCCTGTAATTCGTTTGGACTGTGAAACGACACAGGAACAAATCAATTTTGTCGTATAACAGTAGGCGTGCAAGTCTAAGGTAGTTGTTCAAAATATGGTTGTACAATAGTAGAATGCAGCAGTGGACTTTTCCATCTCTCAATACCACTGATTGGAGCCAATTTTCCTTTGCTGAACACTTCATGGGGGGAAGAATTCCTGCTGGGCTCTCCTGATCTCTCATCGTGACTTTGGTAGAAGGTCGACGGAACAAAGAGAAACGAGTGTAAATGCCCATTTTCAGTCATTTACGCGATTTCTCTGGGGGTTGGTGGGGTTATTCATTGTGGGGATGTGGGCGTCCTTGGAACACCACTATCGTTGCCATTGTGCATGATAATAAGTTCCTCAGAAAATGTTGGCCTTGAATCAGGGCTGGAAGATCGAGGGGGAAAAACAATATGGAAATTGTCGTTAATAATAAAGCCTTTGCAGCAAATTCCCGGTTACGAGCCCATATCTGGGTAGGTACCTCTGGCATCCAGTAGAAGTCACACTGGAAAATACCATGGACACTAAAGGGAGGAGGTCCAGGGGAATGGGTCTCCATCTGATTTTCTATCTCCTCCGCCCAACCCCTTCAGTACCACATGACTGTTACTTGCTATCTCCCGAGGAGGGAGTGTTCAGCCTGTTATTCTGCAATTCCACCGCATGTCATTGCTATCTATCCATTTAAAAAAATTTGTTAATGGGATGTGGGCGTCGCTGGCAAGGCCAGCATTTATTACCCATCCCTAGTTGCCCTTGGGGAGGTGGTGGTGAGCCGCCTTCTTGAACCGCTGCAGTCCGTGTGGGGAAGGTGCAGCGCTGTTAGGGAGGGAGTTCCAGGATTTTGACCCAGCGACGATGAAGGAACGGGCGATATACTTCCAAGTCAGGATGGTGTGTGGCTTGACGGGGAACTTGGAAGCGATGCTTCCCTTGTCCTTCTAGGTGGTGGAGGACGCGGGTTTGGGAGGTGCTGTTGAAAAAGTTGCATACCAAGAACCGTTAAGGGCTTGTTAAAGGCCAATTATAAGAAACTCCTGCAAAATTGCTTGGAGCGAGAGGAATATGGATTAAAAGGGCGTTCTGAACTCATACTTAGAGCTACAAGAACCAATCAATTTTATAATTTAACAGCAAGTCTAAGGTAGTCATTTAAAATATGGTTGTATTATAGTAGAATGCAGCAATAGTCAAGTGACGATTTCATAGTAGCCCCACAAATGTGACAGAAGTGAATAATACGATGAGGTTTTAAGCTCCACGGCATCGGAGCAGTGGCCCTTCTTGGGTATCCCTTAGTGAAGAAGGAGAGGAGCAGCACAGAGGGCTTAAGAGGTCTTGCAGAAGAAAGGGGGTGCATCTAAAGTGCGAGAGACTGCTACCTGGATATTAGGAGAACGTGAGTGCACTGAAAGGGATCAAGATCAACCGGCAAGCTGTGACTCAGGTTTGTCACCTTGCCCACTGAGACTTGCTGGGAGAGCCGGCCAGCTGAACTGCACTGCTATTGGGAGCGAAGGTCACCACCAATGTCCCTTGTGAGCTGCACTTTGTTCTGCGCGGCCTGTTTCTTTTAATGCATGGTCCCTTTAAATTTCTGCGCATGCGCTCGGTATCTACAATGTAAAAGCCGGTGAGCGGCCGGCGCGGGACCTTTGAGGTTATTGCGCGGCCGCACACCTTAGCGGGAACATTGGTCACAACAGCTCTGAACTTTATGACACGGGGTCTTTTCAGACACTCAACTGACACTTGACATCAAGGCAGCATTTGGCCAAATGGGGCATCAAGGAGCCCTGATAAAACTGAAGTCAATGGGAATTGGGGGGAAAACCGCTCCACTGGCTGGAGTCATATCTAGCACAAAAGAAGATGGTTGTGGTTGTCGGAGGCCAAATAGCTCAGCCCTAGGACATCGCTGCAGGCGTTCCTCAGGGCAGTGTCCTAGGCCCATCCATCTTCAGCTGCTTCATCAATGACCTTCTTGTCAGAAGTGGAGATGTTCGCTGATGATGCACAGTGTTCAGTTCCATTTGCAACTCCTCAGATAATGAAGTAGTCCATGCCTGCATGCAACAAGACCTGGACGACATTCAGACTTGAGCTGATAAGTGGCAAGTAACATTCACGCCACACAAGTGCCAGGCAATGAATATCTCCAACAGTAGAGCATCTAACCACTGCCCCTTGACATTCAACAGCATTACCATTACTGAATCCACCAACATCAACATCCTGGGGATCACCATTGGCCAGAAACTTACCTGGACCAGCTACATAAATGCTATGGCTACAAGAGCAGGTCAGAGGCTGGGTATTCTGCAGCAAGTGTCTCGCCGCCTGAACCCCAAAGTCTTTTCAGCATCTACAAGGCATACCCACTTGCCTGGATGAGTGCAGCTCCAACAACACTCAAGAAGCTCGACACCATCCAGGACAAAGCAGTCCACTTCATTGGCACCCTATCCACCACCTTAAACATTCACTCCCTCCACCCCTGGCATACCGTGGCTGCAGTGTGTATCATCTACAAGATGCACTGCAACAACTCGCCAAGGCTTCTTCGACAGCACCTCCCAAACCCGCAACCTTGACCACCTAGAAGGACAAGGGCAGAAGGCGCATGGGAACATCACCACCTCCAAATTCCCCTATAAGTTACACATCATCCTGACTTGGAAATATATCGCCGTTCCTTCATTGTCGCTGGGTCAAAATCCTGGAACTCCCTCCCTAACAGCGCTGTGGGAGTGCCTTCACCAAACGGGCTGCAGCGGTTCAAGAAGGCAGCTCACTGCCACCTTCTCAAGGGGCAATTAGGGATGGGCAATAAATGCGATGCCCACATCCCAGGAATGAATTTTTTAAAAATGCCCATCCTACACAAGCTCATAACCCTCAACCTCAGCTACCCCTGCATCATCTATGTCCTCTGCTTCACTGTGTGATTTTTCAACCACATCATGGTATACATATTTTTTGCAAGGTGTCTGTATCTCAACTGATTATTGCTTCAAGTTTTTCTATGACAGTTGGTGCTTTACAAACTCTTTTCCTCCAACTGAATGCTCGATTCTCCTTGTTCTGCGAGGAAAACAGATGGGACATTAAGAATATATTAGGATACTTACCCATTTGGGTATTTTAATGTCATTACAGGAATTATTTAGCTATTTACATTAATCAGTGTGTACGGGCATCCTGATGCAACATATGGCATAAATCATTTGCAGAGGGGCACCTGTACTGTTGGCAAGGTGACTGATGCACGAGCCTGCTGGTGAAAGGGGGTAGAATTTCATTGGGCACCTTGCTGCGAATGTTAAGAAGCTGGCTGTAGATGCCTGAAATATGACAAATGAACCAACTCAAAGATGCCACTTTCCCAAAACTCTTGCGGCAGCCATGGGCCCCATTTCCACCCGCACCTGTTCCCGGCACGCCAGGGCTTGGGGGGAACCATGGGGGCGGAACCGGCAGGATTTCTGGTGGATGACATCATCCGCTCAGTCCTTGCTCTTCTGGTGACGTCTGGATATAGAGTGTGGCTGATGTTATAAAAAAAGGGATAAATCTCTGGCTGAACTGGACTGCAAAATTCCCACCTGCCGCCCACCCACCCCACCTCCCCCACCGCCCCTTGCCAATTACGTTTTCGGAAAGGTGCAACTTTGAGTTGGTTCATTTGTCTCTCAGGATTAAGGAGTCGGCCGTTAGGACTGAGACGAGGAGGAATTTCTTCCCTCGGAGAGTTGTGAATCTTTGGAATTCTCTACCCTAGAGAACTGTGGATGCTGAGTCGTTGAGTATATTCAAGGCTGAGATCGATGGATTTTTGGACACCGAGGGAATTAAGTAATATGGGGATCGGGCGGGAAAGTGGAGTTGAGGTCGAAGATCAGTAAACGATGCGTATGCGTGAAAACCCAGAACTTGCGACCTGTCAAGTTTCTCCTTGACACAACGTTCCCATTCGCTGTAAATTCACTTTCGCTGGCTATATGCCCAACTACTGCCCAGCGAATACCCACCAAACCCTTACGCCCGGTAAAAGCAGACGTGAGGCCTTCTTTTACCAGCGTAAGGGTTAAAATAAATGTTAAAATGCATTTTTTTTAAATGATTTAGACATTCACTTACATTTAAAATTACTTTAAGCTTTTTTTGTCCTATTAAAAATGTTCAAATTTATTTTTCAAACAATTAACTTTTTATTTTAAGTGTTTAATTAAATGGTATTTTAATTAATTTTGACCTGTGATTATTGATTTTTATTTCAGTGTTGTGAAATTTTACTTATTTGCTGATTTCTATGAAGCTTATGGGGATTCCTTACGTAATTAAGCATAATGGGAATCCTCCTTCGTCATTTGTTAGCCTGGCCCACGTGATCCCAGGGACACTAGTGAACCGTGTGCGCCCCTGGGATGCGTGGGCCTTTACGCAGGTGTAGGCCCGCAGGCCCAGGAGCGCAAGAGTCCGAAGCTCCGGAGCCATCAGGTTAGTACATAGTATTCCCACGGTTCGGGGGCGTACACGGGCGGCAAGCCTCCGACCGCAATTTCCAGGCCATTGCCCTTGTGGCTAAAGTAGTTGTAACTGCGTATTATTTAAACGGCGAAAACCTAGGAACAGTGGTGGTCCAAAAAGATTTGGGGGCCCGTGTAGAAAGATCACTAAAATGTAGCAGTCAGTCACAAAAATTAATCAAAATGACTAATAGAATGTTCGCCTTTATAACTAGAGGGCTAAAATATAAAGGGGAAGATGTTTTGCTACAGCTATTCAAAGCCCTGGTTAGACCACGCCTGGAGTACTGTGTACAGTTCTGGGCCCCGCACCTTAGAAAGGACATATTGGCCTTGGAAGGAGGGCAGAGCAGAGTCACCAGAATATTACCAGGGCTCCAAGTGTTAGATTATGAGGGGAGATCACATAAACTAGGCTTGTATTCCTATAGATAGTTAAGGGGTGATTTGATTGAGGTTTTTAGGATTTTGAAAGGAATTGATAGGATAGATAGAGAGAGACTTCCCACTGGTGGGGGAGTCTAGGCCGAGGGGACATGACCTTAAAATCAGAGCCAGGCCATTCAGGGGAGAATTTAGAAAACACTTTTTCACGCAAAGGGTGATAGAAGTTTGGAACCCCCTCCCACAAAAAGCAATAGACGCCAGCTCAAGTAATTTTAAATCTGAGATTGATAGATTTTTGCTGGACAAGGGTATAAAATGATATGGAGCCAAGGTGGGTGGATGGAGTTAATATTCAGATCAGCCATGCTCTCATTGAATGGCAGAACAGGTTCGAAGGGCTGAATGTTCTCCCCCTGTTCCTATGTCCCTACGGACAATCAGTAGGGTGCTTACCAGTTACATGTGCTGGCAACCTGTGCAGTTTTAGCTGATTTAAGTACCAGCAGTACACCATGCAAATTTGGCAATCTCTAAGCCATGGCCCTTGACTACTATTTCTACAAAGAAAGGGTGTGCACTCAGGCGAACACTGATTCAAGGATTGCTCCCAGACCCAGTGATCTCCCTCCACAATGGGACCCCTCGTCCAGTTATTGAAGATCTGAAAACCTGTCCAGAACCCCTCTTCAAAGTGCACCTGAAACCCAGGGATCCCTTCCAGCGCTCTCAGAACCCGAGACACTCCTAAAGTATTGTTCGACCCCAAGACCTGTCTTGTTTTGCACACTTTGTACAAAAATAATCAACTGCAGGACAATGGAGTATTACAGTTTAACTCTTTTATTAAACATTAGGTCTGTGATCTTACTCATAGCAGCACCAGTGAGAAAAAGCATGGCATTAGGACCCCTAGCCTGGGTCTTCAAAACAATGGTAGTCCTTACAGATGCCTGCAGGCCAATGACAACTCAGCATGTGATCACATGTGAATATAATAGGTATTCCTTACAGATGCCTGCGGGCCAATGATAATTCAGTATGTAAATGTTACATCCCCTTTCTTTTAAAAGAAAATGTTATGCATTACTTTTAAACCTTTCTTCTACATAATGTTCTCGGTAACATAAACATACAAGTAAACTCAGCATTTAACTAGCACTGAAAACATCTCAACATTTCAATAACGATCTACAGTTTTTTTTTAGGGCAGCGATCCGCCTACACCCTTTGACAGTTCACAAGTCAAGGATAACTCTAGGCTTGACCTCTCGTCCCGACCTTGTGTGGCATGAAACTGAGCATGCTCCTGAATCGGTCAACAATTCAGGTTCAGGTTTAGGTTCAGGTAAGTATGATATGTTTTGTGTATTGCTGTGTTCATCACACTCTGTTGAACTGATCCTATCATCGGAATGACGGTGTTGTTCCTTGGTGTTCAGGAGGTGCCTGCGATTGTGGCGGTACACCTGTCCTTCTGGGGTGCGGACGTGATATGATCGCTCAGTGTCAGCTGGCTGGATGACGACTGCTGGCTTCCAGTAGTCATGCTCCTGGATTCTGACGGATTCTCCATTGTGCAACGGCGGCAGTAATCTAGCTGACCTGTCATAGTATCTCTTTTGGTGTTGCTGTCTCTGTACACGTTTTGCATGCACTTGCTTGCAGCTGATGACCTCTGGCTGCAGCTGCTGGTTGGTGCTTGGAAGGAATGAGCGAAGTCTACGGCTCATCAACAGCTGTGCTGGTGACTTGAAGTTGTCAACCGGAGTGTTGTGGTACTCAAGGAGACTGATGTAGGGGTCTCTTTTGTCCGCTTTGGCTTTGTCCATGAGTGTTTTTGCAACCTGGACAGTTTTTTCAGCAAGGCCATTACTTTGAGGGTAATGTGGGCTTGATGTGACATGTGTGAAATCCCATGCCTTGGCAAATGACTCGAACTCTTTTGATTTGTATTGGGGGCGATTGTCTGAGACTAAAGTCTCTACCATGCCATGCCTGGCAAAGACTGCCTTTAGCTTGTGGATCACAGCTGCAGAAGTGGTGCTGTGAAGCTTGTCCAGTTCAAAAAATCTGCTGTAGTAATCAACAGTCACTATGTAGTCCTCGTTGTTCCATATGAACAGATCCGTTGCTGCGACCTGCCAGGGCCTGTCTGGGATACGGTGAGGTATCATGAGCTCTTTGACATTTGATGGGCGGCGTTCTAGACAAATGGAACATTTTCTGACAATGTCCTCAATGTGTTTGCACATTCCGGGCCAAAACATAATGTCACGTGCTCTTTGTTTGCATTTTTCCATGCCCATATGTCCAGCATGAATTTTTGTCAACATCTCTTCTCTGAGACTGGTAGGAATGATGATTTTCTACCCTTTGAAGATGATTCTGTTGATTTGTGACAGTTCGTCTCTGTGGTTCCAGAATTCAGATATGCTCTGAGGGCATTTCCTCCTTTCCTCAGGCCATCCTTCATGTATGACTTTGCTCAGCAGTGTGAGTTGTGCATCTTTCTCTGTTCCTGCTCGGATCTCCTTCTGTTTTGAGTCACTCACAGGTAAGCTGTTGTACACCATGTGCACCTGCACATCCATGCCTTCACTGAGGCTGCTGTCCTGGTAGCTAAGAAACTTTCTGGAGAGCGTGTCTGCGATAGGAATGTCTTTGCCTGGACGGTGAATGATTGTGAAGTCGTACTTCTGTAGCTGAAGGATCATTCTCTGTAGCCTTGGTGGGGCTGCGGCTAGTGGTTTCCTCATGATTGACTTGAGGGGCTTGTGGTCGGATCCCACTTCTGACACCATGTCTTGTTTTGCACACTTTGTACAAAAATAATCAATTGCAGGACAACGGAGTATTAAGGTTTAACTCTTTTATTAAACATTAGGTCTGTGATCTTATTCATAGCAGCACCAGTGGGAAAAAGCATGGCATTAGGACCCCTAGCCTGGGTCTTCAAAACAATAGTAGTCCTTACAGATGCCTGCAGGCCAATGACAACTCAGCATGTGATCACTGTAGGATTCGCAAAATTGAACATTGTCCTATAAGGGTCTATTGGCAGAAGAGGCCTTAATTATAAAGACTGTTTTAAAAGAAGCCCAGGAAAAGGGGCATACAAAATGGCCGCCAGACCCCGTGACCAGCTTTTTGGGACACTTTAAAATGGTTCCTGCAGTCCCCAGACAGCCTTTGTGGATTTAGCCCACAGTAAGTTCTGGAAGGCCGTTTCGGAGAAAACGAAACCAGACAGAACCACATACATATGGATTGGATGCAGATCCAGTCAGATCAGCCTGTAGATAAAGGTCATCTATATGTTTACCCAGACAAAGGGAAACAGTTTTATATTCATAAGGGGAGCATCAAAGACCCATTAAAGACATCAAGAAGACATTCAAAACAATACAGGGTCATTCCAGACCAGAGATGGCCGTTACCGGCCATCCCAAAGTAGTTTAAAACATAATAACTACCCCGTTGTGATACCAGCCCGCCAAAAGTTAAACAAAGACTAACCCTGATTTGGCGGGAGATAAAGGCCTCTTTTGAGAAGTATATCTGGGAGACCCGGGGTAGCGATCGGTGTGCTGAGAAAGATCGAGGTGCTGAGGAGGTTCACGGGATCCGGGGCTTCAGCTGGGCTTCTACATCGGTACGGAGTTCAAGCGGAGACGACGGAAGATCGAGTTTCGGGATGGGAGGTCGAGTCAGCATCTAGCCCCAGGGTAACTGTCGGGAGATCATCGACCAACCCCGGGGCGCTGACAATTATAGGTGAAACCTATATGAAAACGGTGAACCAACTGGGCTGTGCGACGAAACCCATACAAAAATGGTAAAACAGTTGGTTTCTCCCCGCACTGACTTCCAGGCCTGCTGATATCCAGCCTGTCCGTGACCTTCACCTCGAGGAAGAAGAGAGAGTGTCGCAGCCCGCAGCGCTGACCATGTGGAGACAGGACGCCTGAAAGGATCAAAACGCAGACCTGTTTCAAAACTCTATACTTTCCAACTGGATTGGTGAGCATGTTTCTGGCCCCTCACAATCTGCTCTAGATAGGCTTAGGGGGTGGGCATTTAAGGGGTAATTTTAACAATGAGTTGCTGTCCCTCGATGTTCCGTGTGTTTCCCCATTTCGAGATGACTTTTGTAAAGTATAATATGCCTATATATATCTTAGCCAGTACAGTATTATGATTTGTTTTTCCCTCCCATGTACCTTATTGGCTTGCAGTTTGATTTGTTCCTTTATGCAATAAAGTTTCATTTTGTTTCCATTAAACCTGGCCTATAGAGTATTCTCTACATTGTAGTTCCTGCCTCAAAGTCCAGTGTCCAGAACCTAAGGGGCGAGTGGGTCGAACCACTCAAGGTTTTACTGTGCAAGAGAGAGAGAGGCCTCTAGAGAGAGAAACCTCAGTGATCTAAAACCCCCTTACAATCACATGTGAATATAATAGGTATTCCTTACAGATGCCTGCAGGCCAATGATAATTCAATATGCAAATGCTACAAGACCCATCTCAATATTGCTAAATTGTGGTCCACCATCCCGATGCTCCTAGATCCCAGGGCTGCTCATGGTGCTGTTACAACAATGTCCCTGATAAGATCACTTGGCATAACACCCATGTTTTTCACACTTGGATTAACAAAATGTTTATAATTTACACTGGTTTAGAGGCTCATTAGCTACTTGTGAAGTATGAAAGGAACATTATTGCATGGTGCCCTGTGATTAACCAGTTTTCTGATATTATTGTGAGGTGATTTGCTTTGCATGTTATCACCCACAGCAAATCTACACTCACACAAAAGTTGATTGGGGATTGTTTAAAATTATAGAGTTATTGATAAAAAAATTAAAAGAGGAGGATATGGATGTAAGCATAGTTATAGAAAGTAATTGAATTTCCACATTTTTATGTCTATATAATGTTGTAAGAAAAAGACTCAGGATGGCCAATCAATGACTGTCCACCCCGAGAGGAGTTGTGTGGGGGTCTGATTGGGGTCAAGTTGACTCCAGGATAACCTACCTGACAGAAGGTAGAAACATAGTCAATCCTTTGTGGCAGGCTTAGCAATCTAGTTAAAGCAATAGAAATTTAACAAGGTCCTGCGAAACAATAACATACCGTCAAATTTTGGGATGAATTTGCTTGCAACATAGAGGAGAGAAATACAGTGAAATTCACCCGATTTTAACTCCAGGTGAGTTTTGGGTGGATGGGTAACCAGGTGAATTGAAAACTCACCCTCTGCTCCACAAACCAGGCCCAGGCTTTATTTAAATTGTCCCGGGCAGAAAGTCAACGAGAAGCGACAGAAACTCTCACAGTCTGGTGGCCGCCCGCTGTCACTAGTTAGGTGGCGGGATGGGCTTGGTGAGCCGTCTTGCGTTTGGTAAAAGGGGTGCGGGGCCGGGGGTGGGGTGTCTGGCATCCGTGGCAGGGCAGGCCTTAGCTTTGCTTGTGGGGCCTGGAAGAGCTCTCCCACTCCTGCTCCCTTTGGTCCCCCAAAGGAAAGTAAAAAAGAAACCTACCTGTTTGGGCCTCCTCTGGCCCCATCTCCACTTCCCATGATCTTCATTTGGTAGGAAAGCCCATCCAGGTAAATTGTAGTCGAATCCTGATGATGCCATCGGGACCCAATATGCAAAGAAGAACCTCATTGCTTTTGGAGGTCCCTACAAAAATAGGGAGGGGTGAGGCCACGAGCCGATTTAAACACAAAGATACACATTTTAAATTGGAGGCATTGAGGGGACATGAGCCGGTGTAAGTCAGCAGTGACAGGGGTGATAGGTGAATGGGTCATGGGGTGGGATAGGATACAGGCAGCAGAGTTTTGGATGAGCTGAAGTTTCCACAGAGTGCAAACACGAGGAGCTCACCTCCTGTCTGTGGATGATGTCACCAAGGGGCAGCATGTAGATGAGAAAGAGGCAGGGGGCCAAGGGCAGATCCTTGGAAGACTCCAGAGAAAATGGTGTAGGGGCAGGAAAATTCATTGCTGGAGAGGCTCTGGCTACGATTGGATAGGCAAGAGTGGAACTGAGCTAGGCAACAGAGGAGAAACTCTCCTCTTGCACGGTTTCTGTAAGTGCCACCCACGACTGAGTAAGTATCTTCCGTGTGGCGAGCTTTTGGAAGGGAGCAAAGCTTTTGTCCTTTGTCAAATAGAAAATGTTTCTGTTTCGATTTGCCTTTAGATTGACAGCACAAATGCGTTAAAAATAATTAGCTTTACCGAGCTGTGAAAAAAACAGGATTTCCAGGTGTCAAGAGACTGGACAATACACAAAATTGTCCGGATTCATACACAATTTCCGTGAGGCAATCTGCCTGCAGGAACACATTCAAGCATCTTAGAATTTTAGTTTTCTGAATTTGCTAATGATTGGGTCTTTTGTAAATTTGAGCTCCACATCAGTCTAACAATAGCAAATAACCTCAATTGCTGGCAAGTGTCAAAGTGTGCAAGTTTACAGTTGAATGCATTTTAATCCTAAATGGCCGAATCATCAAGGGGGCTTTGTCTCAAGTCAAGTGCAAAAATGTACATGCTTTGAAGCATTAACACGTCCAGGATAAAAAGCTGTCGTAACTGTTACCTTGGAATGCAATAAGCTCTTTCCATTATGTCTTTGGACTTGATTGATAGCTTTTTATTTAGATCTTTTTTGGACTGCAATATAGCCTGTTCAGCTTTCAGCTTGATAGATAATTCTGACTATTAGATTAAACCAGAATATAATGATCTGACAGTGTGATTGTCTTCTGGAATAGATTAGAGAACAGTGGTGTGCGTCCCATGAGATCTTCTGTGTATTATCTCACAATTAAGGGATAATTGCTGGTTCTGTGGCGTGCTACCCACTCACAGCACGTATAAATGGTACAGTTCTTAGAAGATGAAATTTGCTTATGAAAACCATCTTCTTGTTGTGAAAGCAAGCTAAAAGTGTTGGGGCAAAGCCCAAATTGTAAGGAGGCTTTGGTGCCTGTTGTGCTCTGATTGTCGTCTCGCAATGTAAATATGTAGAAGTGCATAAGAACGTAAGAAATAGGAGCAGGAGTCGGCCATTTGGCCCTTCGAGTCTGTTCTGCCATTCAATAGGATCATGGCTGATCTTTTACCTCCTCTCCATTTTCCTGCACTATTCCCATATCCCTTGATTCCCTTAATATTCAAAAATCTATCAATCTCTGTCTTGAGTATACTCAACGACTGAGCCTCCACAGACCTCCGGGGTAGAGAATTCCAAAGATTCACCACCCTCTGAGTGAAGAAATTTCTCCTCATCTCAGTCCTAAATGGCCGACCCCTTATCCTGAGTCTCTGACCCCTGGTTCTAGGCTCCCCAGCCCGGGAAACATCCTCCCTGCATCTACCCTGTAAGTCCTGTAAAAATGTTGTATGTTTCAATGAGATCACCTCTCATTCTTCTAAACTCTAGAGAATATAGGCCTAGTCTACTCAATCTCACCTCATAGGACAATCCCCCCATCCCAGGAATCAGTCTGGTGAATCTTCGTTGCACTCCCTCTATGGCAAGTATCTTCTTCCTTAGGTAAGGAGACCAAAACTGTACACAATACTCCATACTCCATTTTCTTACTTGTACTCAGCTTTGAGTACAAGTAAGAAAATGGTGATGTTGCCTTACTCGGGCAAAAGGACAAGTATCAATGTGTAGAAAGAAATTCTGTGTCAAAGGAGAACGGAATCTGAAGTGCGTGTTATAAAGCACACTACGGAATTCCAAATGCTGTTTATGAAATACCTGTTTCCATAGCTTTGTTCAGCAGCACATTGAAGACTAATAGTGCATGTCATATTGTCAACAAAATCTTCAATGCTATTGGTGTGTTAGAATTGAAATAAAAACAGTACCACCCTGATGGCAGTGAAGGTTTCATATTCTGTTAGTGTGAGGATGTTCTAGATACCCAGAGGATTTTACATGACAAAGTTATAAAGACAAGGAGGTGTTACACATAGTCTTCACTTGTCTCCACTGACTGTTTAACGTCTTATTTATTTCAGGTAAAATAATTTTTTTAATTCTCTTGAAATCGCTGGGATCTGTTCATCTTTCCATTCATTCCTAAATTGCATTTACATTCATTCCAATTTGCTAGAAATCTAAACTTCTCAATTGATACCATCACAAAGATTAATGGTTATTGAACCAGAACACATTGAGAGCGACAGCCAGGCCCAGCATGAAATATATAAACTCGTGTCAACTTGGTTCAGGTTTTGATTGAGTAGACACGGAGAGTGTGTTTCCACTTGTGGGGAAGAACAAAACTAAAGGCCATCAATATAAGATAGTCACCAAGAAATCAAATAGGGAATTCAGAAGAAAGTTCTTTACCCAGGGAGTGGTGAGAATGCGGAACTCGCTACATAAGAACATAAGAAATAGGAGTAGGAATAGGCCACTTGGCCCCTCGAGCCTGCTCCGCTATTCAATAAGATCATGGCTGATCTTGGGCTCGAAGCCACTTTCCTCATAACCATTCACTACCTTATCTACCACAGGGAGTGGTCGAAGTGAATAGTATAGATGCATTCAAGGGGAGGCATAAGCATACGAGGGAGAAGGGAATAGAGGGTTACGCTGATAGAGTTAGATGAGGAAAGACAGGAGGAGGCTCGAGTGGAGTATAAATGCCGGCATGGACTGGTTGGGCCAAATGGCCTGTTTCTGTGCCGTATATCCTATGTAATCCTATGATAACACCTTTTCTTCTGAGGGGGCTGTGGGTTCAAGCACCACACTTGGGTGGGGGTGTGGTAAATTGTTACTTTGATTCCTGGGCTGAGAGGGTTTTCCTACGAGGAGAGGTTGAGTAGATTGGGCCTATGTACTCTGGAATTTGGAAGAATGAGAGGTGATCTCATTGAAACATACAAGATTCTGAGGCAGATTGACAGGGTAGATGCTGAGAAGCTGTTACCCCTGGCTGGAGTGTCTAGAACTAGGGGAAAGAGTCTCAAGATAAGGGGTCGGCCATTTTGGACTGTCAGGAGGAGAAATTTCTTCACTCAGAGGGTGGTGAATCTTGGGAATTCTCTACCCCAGAGGGCTGTGGATGCTGAATCGTTGAGTATATTCAAAGCCGAGATCGATAGATTTTTGGACTCCGGGAGAATCAAGGGATATGGGAATTGGACGAGAAAGTGGAGTGGAGGTCGATGATCAGCAATGATCTCATTGAATGGCGGAGCAGACTCGAGGGGCCGTATGGCCAACTCCTGCTCCTAATTCTTATGGTCTTATGTTCTTGCGTTGTGCAATTGTGTAAAACACGTAACAGCGAACTGGCTTCCCATTTTACATCACCTCTGATCTGGGGAGCTGCCGATTTGCCATCGCCCATTTTACACTATCGCACAGAGTCAAAATTCCCCCCGCCCCGCCCCGACTACTTGACCATGTAATCTGGGCTGATGCTTCAGAGCATGACTGAGAATGTGCTGCACACCAGAGAGATATTCTTCAGTTGAACTGTTAAAACAAGACCCTGTCTTTCTGTTCAGGTGGATGTTAATGATCCCTTGGCCTTATTTGAAGTATCCCGATCAGCATTCTCACCTCTACAAACACCTTCATTAATTGGTCATTTGTTATATTGCTGCATGTAAACCGGCTGCTACATTTGCCCTCAAAACAACAGTTACTGCACTTTGAAGTAATTCACAGAATGTGAAATTCTGAGAGGTGTAAAAAGATGCTAAGTATGTAAGAATTAGGACCAGGAGTCGGCCATACGGCCCCTCGAGCCTGCTCTGCCATTCAATAAGATCATGGCTGATCTTCGACCTCAACTCCACTTTCCCGCCCGATCCCCATATCCCTTGATTCCCCTAGAGTCCAAAAATCTATCGATCTCTGCCTTGAATATACTCAATGACTGAGCATCCACAGCCCTCTGGGGCAGAGAATTCCAAAGATTCACAACCCTCGCGGTGAAGAAACTCCTCCTCATCTCAGTCTGAAATAGCTGACCCCTTATCCTGAGACCATGCCCCCTAGTTCTAGGCTCTCCAGCCAGGGGAAACAACCTTTCAGCATCTAACCTGTCAATCCCCTTCAGAATATTATATGCTTCAATGAGATCACCTCGCATTCTTCTAAACCCCAGAGAGTATCGGTTTAATCTACTCAATCTCTCCTCATAGGACAACCCTCTCATCCCACGTAAATGCAAGTCTTTCTATGAACACATCCCCAGAACTGAAACTCAGCTTGTTAACAATTAAACGTCTTTTTGATATATAATAACTAAAAACTACTCCGTAGCAACAAAGCACAGAACAAATTATGTGGAGCTACTAAAAATCCTTTACATAACTTGAAAAGCAAAGCCTCTGCCTTTAATCAAGCTTGCCTAATATCACTAATCTAATTTACTTACATACCCAGCAGCAGCATATAATGTGTTTGGATTTCCCCATTGACCAGTTAAATTTTTATTAGCTATCTAATGACTTTGTATGGAAACAAGTATAAGTGTACCATGTCTTACAGGTCACTGTACTTAAAAACAAGTGGATTAAAAGCACTGTTGCACTAACAAGTACACCAATTTCAAACATTTCTTAACAGAGGATCAGTGAAAACCGCTGCAAAGAGCAATTTCAGGTCAAGGCAGAAAATGTCTGTTGATGATAATCGGGATTGAAGTTCTCACTCCACATGAGAAGTGCCAATCTGGGAGCTGCCATAAGGATCGGAGCTACTGAGATAAATGGCGCTACCAAGCAACTTGCTCATGTATTGCCTAAGTTCAGATCTGAGGTCATCCATTTTCTTTTCCCTCGCCAGTTTTCTCTCCGCCCACTCCTCTGCTGAAGGAGTTGACTTCTTGCCGCTCTATCGGGGTAGAAACTTGCCCTGGGCGTCTGCGTTAATGGGCGGTTTTACATCGGCCGCCGGTTAGACGCTTGCTATTGAAGTGAATGGAACTGAATATTGGCCGGGCAGTATAACGGGCGGCAGATAAGCTAGCGCCCATGTCAGCCGTGGCCCAGTGGGTCGCACTCTCTAGGTGGGAGGGGCTAGGCGTGAGCAGGTGCTGCTCGGTGCTTGCTTACTGCAGGGAGTTGGAGTGAGTTTGTAAAATGTTGGTGGTAGTATTTTTCCAGGTTTTAGGGCCTTTTTGGTCCTTAAGCAGCAGCTGAAGGGACCGGAGTGGGGCCCCTCAGAGGACAGTGTCCCCAGGATGAATTTAATCATGGGAGAAAATGTTGGGGGAAGGGAGAAAAAAGACCCCAAGATTTGGGCCGGGACCCCAGGAGGTTTGGAAAAGAAAACACGGTGGTGGCTCAGTGCGAGGATAAGGGGATACGAGCTTGGGACATTATCCAGGCGGTACATGAGGACTGTGGCGAGGGAAGCTGCTTTGCCTGCTGACCAAAGCCGAATGTTCGGTTCGAAGTGACGGTCAGTGGCCGAGAGGAGGTGGAAAGACTTTTACTGAGTCTGAAGGTTGGAGATAAGTTCTTGGAGGTATCTCTGCTATATTCTGAAGAGGTGGTGTTCTCATTCTTAAACCTGCCGGTTTATATTGTGGATGATGCGTTGATAAAAATGTTGGAGCCGTGGGACATTAAAATTCACTCGGCAATAAAGAGGAGATACTATCCAGGAACACGGGTAGCACATGGAACCCATTATGTAAAGGTGCGGTTCCCAGAGGGGGTGAAGTCATTGCCATATAGCATGAAATTCGAGACAATGGAAGGAGTGCGGTACTTCCGGCTACTACAAGATAACCAGGTGAAGGTTTGTTACTATTGTCTTCCAACATTCGATGGAATCTGGAACAGTACCCATGGATTGGAGGGTAGCTAATGTTACCCCACTATTCAAAAAAGGTGGTAGAGAGAAAACGGCGAATTACAGACCGGTTAGCCTGACATCGGTAGTGGGGAAAATGCTAGAGTCCATTATAAAAGATGTAATAGCAGAGCACTTGGAAAACAGTGACAGGATCGGACAAAGTCAACATGGATTTACAAAAGGTAAATCGTGCTTGACTAATCGACTGGAATTTTTTGAGGCTGTAACTGGTAAAATAGATAAGGGAGAACCAGTGGATGTGGTGTATTTGGACTTTCAGAAGGCTTTCGATAAGGTCCCGCATAAGAGATTAGCATGTAAAGTTAACGCACATGGGATTGGGGGCAAGGTATTGACTTGGATAGAGAACTGGTTGGCAGACAGAAAGCAAAGAGTTGGAATAAATGGGTCTTTTTCCGAGTGGCAGGCAGTGACTAGTGGGATACCGCAGGGATCAGTCCTTGGACCCCAGCTATTCACAATATATATTAATGATCTAGACAAGGGAACTAGATGTAATATCTCCAAATTTGCAGATGACACAAAGCTGGGTGGGAGTGTGTGCTGTGAGGAGGATGCCGAGAAACTCCAGGATGATTTGGATAGGTTGGGTGATTGGGCAAAAACATGGCAGATGCAATATAACGTGGATAAATGTGAGGTTATCCACTTTGGTGGCAAAAACAGGAAGGCAGATTATTATCTGAATGGCAATAGATTGGGATAAGGGGAAGTGCAACGAGACCTGGGTGTCCTTGTGCACCAGTCGCTGAAGGTAAGCATGCAGGTGCAGCAGGCGGTTAAGAAGGCAAATGGTATGTTGGCTTTCGTAGCGAGAGGGTTTGAGTACAGGAACAAGGATGTCTTGCTGCAGTTGCACAGGGCCTTGGTGAGACCACACCTTGAGTATTGTGTGCAGTTTTGGTCGCCTTATCTGAGGAAGGATGTTCTTGCCATGGAAGGAGTTCAGCGACGATTCACCAGGCTGATACCTGGGATGGCAGGAATGACATATGAGGAGAGATTGGGACGATTGGGCTTGTACTCGCTGGAGTTTAGAAGAATGAGAGGGGATCTTATTGAAACTTATAAAGTTCTGACAGGACTGGACAGACTAGATGCAGGAAGGATGTTCCCGATGGTCGGGGGGTCCAGACCCAGGGATCACAGTCTAAGGATAAGGGGTAGGCCATTTAGGGCAGAAATGAGGAGGAATTTCTTCACCCAGAGAGTGGTGAACCTGTGGAATTCACTTCGACAGAAGGCAGTAGAGGCAAATTCATTAAATATATTCAAGAAGGAGTTGGGTATATTTCTTAAGGCTAAAGGGATCAAGGGATATGGGGAGAAAGCAGGGACCAGGTACTGAAATTGGATGATCAGCCATGATCGCATTGAATGGCGGAGCAGGCTCGAGGGGCCGAATGGCCTACTCCTGCTCCTATATTCTATGTTTCTATGTTTCTATGGACACGACCATTTTGAAAGAAGCTGTCCAGACTTGTACTATTATAATTGCGGTGAGTCTGGACACATCGCTCGGAGCTGCAAGACGGAGAGCTGTGGGGTGCATCACAAAGCTCCACCCGCTGTGAGTGTGAGGCAGAAGGAAGCCCCTTGAGTAACGAGGTGATGGGAGAAGAAGAAGGAGACGGAGCAGGAGGTGTGAGTGGAGCAGCCGGAGGAGCGGAGCAGTCGGAGGACACAGCTGATGAATGGAAGGAGAAAAGAGCACAGGAAGAGGCAGGAAATTGCAAAGCAGAGAACAGGATGGAGATGATTGAAAACACACCAAGTACGGTGGAAACGGACAAAGACAGCAGTGGGTAGCACAGGTCAAGGGCAGAGTCGAGCCATAATACGGCTTGGCTCTCCCTAAAGAATCTGGTGTCCACAGGGGGAGAGGAGGCGGGGTGCGGGGTAAGTGTAAGTACTCTAAAGAAAGATGGGGAGTCAGACATCTTGGGGAGCAGGAGGGGGCAAGACAAAGAGAGGCAGGAGCCTTAAAGGGGCAGCAGGACGGGAGCAGGGAGACAAAGATGCCAGAAGGGAGCAAGATAGGTGCAGATGCACCATTGTCCCAGAGAGAGAAGAAACAGGGAGCAAGGGTCAGCGGTGGAGATGAGGCCGAAGCGAGTGCCACTGTTGGAGAAACCATGATAGCCGGAAGACTCTCTAAGGGAGCTTATGTATCTGATGGGGAGCAGGGACAGGAGGTTACAGAAGAGCTCGAGAGTGAGGAGTCAGAGGGGGACAGAGACATGGAAGTGGGGGGTGGGGTGGCCTCGTGTGGAAAGGGAAAGGTTAGTGAGGGGCAGAAGGAGGGACAAGGGGCAGCTCCTCAGCCAAAACCTAATGTAAGGAAGAGGCTGAAACTGCAGGGAAGGTTGAAACAGGAGGTGAAAAAGAGCCGGAGGTTGCAGGAGAAAGCAACAGCTGCTGGAAAAGTTGGGAAGGAGCATGAGAGGAGGGAAGGGCTGGAGATTAAATGATGGGCGGATTATCTGGCACACTTCCCTTATACAGAGCCATGATTACATTGATCTCGATTAATGTGAACGGATTGAGGGGTGAGAAGAAATTGCAGCAGTTGTTGCAGTGTTTTAAAGGCACGGACTTGTTGGGCTGGAATTTCTCAGTCCTGAGGAGGTGGGTATGGAGGTGGGACTGCTGGGAAAGTTGCAGAATTTGGGGGTGGTTGGAAACCCGCCCCTAACCCGCCTCTGTGCCCTCTTGCCAGGAGGCAGGAAGCTGTCCGGCCCCGGGTCCCGCCTATTAACTGCCTGTTAACAAGTAGGTAACAGGCAGAAAATAGGAATATCCCAATTTTTCGTGCGGGCTTCCCGACCTGGGGGATCCCCACCGGGGTGTAGGAGGTGAGTAGGAGGTCTACGGGGGTTGGTGGGGTCTGAAAGTGAGATGTTGAGGTGAGTGATGGGTGCAAGTGTGGAGTGGTAAGTATGTGAGGTGAGTATAAAGTGTTAGAAAATGTTAACTTACATTTGTTTCTACCTACAACCTTCAGCTGCTGTGAAGCCAAAGTCCCCGACATCTCCATTGTAGAGATCACAGACTGGCTGTTGCATCCTCTGAGCCAACAGCCAGCTGATTTCTGCAAAGTGGGAAGGTTTGATGAGTCCTGAACACAAAGTCTCATCAAACTACACAAAATGTCAGTGTTTGACAGCTTCACAAAGCTGTCAAACGATGACATTTCTTCTTTCAAAAGTTTTTGACAGATGACACGTCAGACGTTGACGTGCTCTGTCTCTGACTTCTCCCTAATTGGCCTGCTGAGCCCGCCGGCCGGGCTTAACAAGGTCAATCAGGGGAAATTCCGTTGGTTGGCCAGAAGCTGATGGAGGCGGGATTGAAACCCAGCAAGCAGCAGTCACGCCTCCAAAAGCTTCCCATTCAGAAAATCCAGCCCGTTGTGTCTGCAAGAAACCTTTTGGGATGAGGATATCCTAGAAAGGTTTCGGAAGGTTTGGAGGGGTGAGGCGTTTGCAAGTTTTGCAAACAATAATGATAGCAGGGTGGCAGTTAAGGTGAGTCCATCCATAAAAGAGAATGTTGTCTTGGTGGACAAGGCCACTGAGGGGAGATTTTTACAGCTAAAGGTAAAAATGGAGGCATTTAATTGCGATCTCTTTAACATCTATGCACCGAGCGACCATTGCAAGCGTTGTGAGTTTTGTCAGTGGTTATTCACTGAAGTGGCAGAGGCAGAAAACCCTTCTATGGTGGGGGATTTTAATGTATTTTTTATCTCGGATGGACATTTCAGCCCAGATGACCTTTAAGGAGGTACCCCATAAAAAGAGAGTTCTCCAGAAGAGGTTGGGTGGTTGATGTTTTAAAACAGAGCCAAATAGATTTTGTGTTAATGCAGGCAGGGTTAAGTTCTGAGGTGATGGAGATTTATTAAAAACAAAGTATTTTTTTAGTGATCACTTGGCTTTGGTTCTTAGAATTAGGAACAGCAGAATTAAGATCAGTCCAGGGGTGTGGATTTTAAACAATCAATACCTGAGAAATTGTTTATAAAGAAGGGATTTTAAATATAATAAAGAATGCTCAGAAGGAACCTTTATTCTTGAAAGAAAGAAGAGTTTGGTGGGACAATTTCAAATATGTTTTTGAAGTATTAATGGGCCAGTAATTCCGGTCCCAACGCATGAGTACGGACGGTGTACTCATGCGTGGTCCCGTTGGAAGTGTCGGATTTCAGCATGCACAACGCATGCGCGGGAAACCGGCATTTCCTCCAAGGGGTTCAGAGGTCCAACGCATGCGCGCAGGACTCTGCACGCACGCGTTGAACTTCCTTCTTTTTGACAGGTTTGCCCGTGTGCAAGGGCCTGAACTTTTTAGACATATAAAAAGGAGGCGTAAGGAGTGGATTCTTGAAGGTAAGTGGTCTATTATTTAAAATTATTAAATTTTTTCCACAGCTTCATTGTTTTTAAGGACTTTACAGTAAGGTAAGTTTATTTTTAGACCCGATTTCGTAAAAAAATATTTTTTTCAAAAATTTTATTAATTGTTTAAAATAGTTTTTTAAAGTTATTTATAGTTTATTTAATTATTGGGATGTTTTTTAAAATTTTATTTAAAGTTAAACTAGTCTTTTGGGCGCCCGTACTTTTCATGAGTTTGACAGTCTTTACTATCAAACTCATGAATGACGTTTCCCCTCCCCTGATTGGCTGCACATTGCTCACCTGATCACAGCCGGCACATCGCACTAACTACGTCGCTGGATGAGGCAAGCACATCGCGCTGACATCTGAACCGGGCCAGTGACAGGAATTCCAAGCAGGCCCAGGCTTCAGATGTCGGCGCGCCGGGTGAGTGCACATCGGGGGCTTGCATGCGCGGCAAGCTCCCGATCCTAATTTCTGGCCCAAAATGTTGTTTCGGTACGTTATGGGAAAGAGAGAGCGGCAGCTAACCGGCGTCGAGAAGAGAAGATAAACAGAAGGTTTATGGATATCTGTAAGGCAGTTGACGGAGGTGAAAAGGGAGCAGAGACCAAGTGAATGGTTTTAGAGGAAGAGTGGGAATTATTGCATGCTGAAAAATGCAGGGGGGCAAAGGCTAAAGATGCATTGGAGGGAGAAAGATGCACTAGATAGTTTCTAGAGCAAGAGAAACTACGACAGAGCTTATCATTAATTGGAGAGTTGAAGGTTGGGGAGAAGATCATTAATGAAAGTACGGAAATTTTGGAGGCGGCTAGTAGCTTTTATCAAGAGGTATATACAAAAGAAGACATTTCCAATTTGGCGATGGAGAAGATTAGTGCTTTTATTGAAGAGTCAGTTGCGAAGAGGATGTGAAGAGGCTTCAAGGGGATCTCGACAGGCTCAGTGAGTTGGCGAGAACATGGCAAATGGATTATAATGTGGATAAATGTGAAGTTATCCACTTTGGTAGAAAAAACAGAAAGGCAGAGTATTTCCTGAATGATGAAAGATTGGAGAATGCAAATGCTCAAAGGGACATGGGTGTCCTTGTACATGAGTCACTGAAAGTGAATGTACAGGTCTAGCAAGCCATTAGGAAAGCAAATGGTATGCTGGCCTTCATTACAAGAGGATTTGAGTACAGGAGTAAAGAAGTCTTACTCCAATTATATAGGGCCTTGGTGAGAAGCCTAGCCCCATCTATGAGGAAAGGTATCATAAGCTTGGCTTATACAAATAATGGGGATAGAAGGGATCTAAAGAATTGGAGGCCCATCACTTTATTAAGTGTGGATTATAAGATCTTGGCGAGGGTTATGGCAAATCTATGAAGGAGGCGATGCTGCAGATAGATTTGCCCTCTCAGTCCTATGGAGTCATAGGCCGGGACATCGCAGACTCTGTGGTCACAATCCGAGATGTGATAGAGCTCATGGAAGAGAGTGGGACGAAGGCTTATGTGTTAAATATAGATCAAGAGAAAGCCTTTGATAGGGATTCTCATGAGTTTTTATTGATGCTTTTGAAAGCATTTGTTTTCGGGAAAAATTTAATTGAGTTGATAAGGATTTTTATTCAAAGATATTTAGCTGTGTTAAATGTAATGGTTTTTTATCCAAGTATTTTCTGGTACAGAGATCAGTGAGACAGGGTTGTCCCTTGTCCCCATTGTTGTACACATTGGTAGCAGAACCAATAGGTTACATGATGCGAAAGGAACAAGGCGTAGTCGGGATTGTGATTCCCAGTTCCGGGCGGGTGTCGGTGATACACCAATACGCAGATGACACAACCTTAACATTGAGAAATGGGGAGTCAGTGGGGAAAGCTATGGGAGTAGTGGAGGAATATTGTAGAGCTTCAGGAGGCAGAGTGAATTATAGTAAGTCCCAATGCCTGGTTGTGGGAAGAGGTAGGGGGGAATGGTTGGAGGAATGTCCCTTTAAGGTGGTGGAGGTTTTGAAGTTCTGGAGGTGCATATGGGGTGCAAGAAAGACAGGGCTGAAGTGGGTCAATTAAATTGGGAACCGAAGGTTATGAAAATTAAAAAGATTTTGGGAAGATGGGAAATGAAAGTGTTTGAAAATGCAAGGAAGAGCGACAGTGGTGTCCGCCCTCCTGCTATCTAAGCTATGGTACTTATTGACGGTGGAGGATATTTCTGAGTGGGCGGAAAAGTCCATCCGAGAGGCTTGTGTGAGGTTTTTATGGGAAGGGAAACCAGCCTTGGTGGCTTGCAATACCATCATTGGACGGAGAAATCAGGGAGGACTCAATTTCCCAGATATTGATTTGAAGAAAAAATCCTTTAGAATCAAATTGGTGAAGAGATTTCTTCAGAAGTCAAATACAAGTTTTTGGAAGAGTTGTTTTGAGCATTTTTTAAAACAAAGTTGGATAGGAGGGCAGGGGATATTGTAGATGGAATACAATAATATGTTTTTAAAATCGATTAAACCTCTCCCTAGGTTTTATAAGGGAGTTGTAGAGACTTGGGCCCAATTTTTAAAAAGTGTGCAGTTTATGCCCAAGGGTGCTGAGGAATTTTTAGAACAGCTCTTATTTTTGAACAGGTGGGTCAACATTGAAGGAGAGGTATTATTTAATAAAGCTTTTATAAAAGCTGGTATTAGATATGTGAACGATGTATTATATGAGATAATTCCAGGTTGGTTGCCGGAAGCGGTAGTGAGGGACATGGTTTGGGAGGAGGATCAGGAAATAGAGGAAAAATCAATTATGATTATTTATGAGAAGATTGTGAGGGCAATGCCACAGGATTGACTGGAAGAAATAAATGCGCAAATCACCAAAGGAAGTAAAATGCGTCCCGCTTTTCCAAGCTTTCTGCTGAAGAAAGGGGAAGAGTTGCTCCAATTTGACAACTGTAATACTCGAGGTTTCTATGCGGTATTTAGAGAATGGAGATTCAGGATACCTGCTGGTCAGGAGTTTTGGCAGAGTATATAGAGCTGGACTGCAACAGGATTTGGAAGGGAATGTGGGTGAATTTTAAATGTCCAGCGTGGATTGAACTGGATTTCAAATTGGCTCATATCCGGATTTTTACCATGACGGTCTTGTGTAAGATTGGACGAGTGGAGGGGGCAACTTGCCCAGTGTGTGGGACACGGGATGAGACTCTGTCCCATTTACTGGTGTTATGTCCGCAGTTAAGGGATTTTAAGTACTATGTTCGACAATTGTGTGAGGTTTTTTTGCTGGGTGGGGACCGAAGAGCGAGAATGGGAATCCCCTCGGACTCAATTTTGAGATGGGGATTACAGGAGAGTCTGGCTGAGTCTAGCGGAGCGGCAATTAATTTAATGTTCAGTTTGGCTAGATTTGTGATTGTGCAAAGAAGGAATGTTCTGTTTTTTAAGGGGAGGAGAATAAATCTAAAAGAGTATTTTAAGTATAAGCTAAAAGATCAGTATAAGGCACTGTGGATGTTTTATTCAGAAAGGAATTTAAAGATAGTATTTTATGATCAATTTTTAAAGTGCATTAGATTAATATATGTTACAGGAGACAAATTATACTTCAGGTTTTGATGTTAATATGTGGTGGAGGAATGGCTGTGCAGTGGCCGAATTGATTTGTATGATACAATGGAATGATCACGATGTTGTAAGTGTTCTTAATGTTCAATAAATAATATTAAAAAAAAGTGGGTAGCACTCTCACCGCTGAGTCAGAAGGTTGTGCTCTCAAGTCCCACTCCAGAGACTTGAGCACCAAAATCTAGGCTGACACTCCAGTGCAGTGCTGAGGGAGGGCTGGACTGTCAGAGGTGCCGTCTTTTGGATGAGATGTTAAACCGAAGCCCCGTCTGCTCTCTCAGGTGGAGGTAAAGGAACCTATGGCACTATTTTGAAGAAGAGCAGGGGAGTTCTCCCTGGTGTCCTGGCCAATATTTATCCCTCAACCAACTTAACAAAAACAGATTATCTGGTCATTATGACATTGGTGATTGTGGGAGCTTGCTGTGTGCAAATTGGCTGCCGCATTTCAACAGTGACTACACATCAAAAATACTTCACTGGCTGTAAAGCACTTTGTGATGTCCGGTGGTCGTAAAAGGCGCTATATAAATGCAAGACTTTTTTTCTCTTTCCGGCCAAGCCGAATTTCTACCACATGGTTCCCCAGGTACTGCACTCCCATCAGCACCTTGCCCAAGTAGCCATTAATGAAGCGTAAGCCTGGATAGTGAGCGTTGGGCGATCATTTTACACTGGGGTGGCATCACAGCCAAATCCAATGCTGCTTCAACACTTTTCAGAAGTGTAGACTTGCAATCCGAGGCGGCGACTCCCCAACACGGTAGTGCTGTGGTCACTTCGAGTGCCTCTCTGTTGCTAAGATCCTCCCAACCTTTTCCAACTAAGATCAACTAATTCAGCACCACCGGACATCAAAACTGGGGCTAACCTGGTCTGCATTGTCCAGCTACTACCTGGTTAAAGCTAGTGAGACTAGGGGGGAAAAATTCCGTTGGTTGCGCCTCCCGTTAGCGCCTTAAGAGGGCGCTAATGGGGCGCAAAGCAACTAGCGCCCTTGAGCGGCGATGTTTGCGCCGCTCGTGAAATTAACTAGACATTTTGCGGCGGCGCTAAACACTACCGCCACGATCTCCTGCGCCGGCAGATCGTGACGTCAGTCAAGTGCGCAACACCCCGGTAGCATCCCAGACCGGATATTGAGTGGCGCCCCCTGCCTTACCACCTGCCGCTAGCAATGACAGGTTGAGGGGAACGTTTTTCTGTCAGAAAGGGACTAGGGGAGCGCTATTTAAAGGTGACTGCTTCCTGCCTTTTTTTTGTTGGTGACATTTTTGCACCACGCATTCTGAGAGAGAGAGAGAAAGACTTCTGGAGAGATTCAACGCTGTGTGAAGGGGTTTTGAGTACTGAGCAGCACTTTGCAGGTTTATTTTGCTTTGCCCTTCCTTGCTTCACCAGCGCTCTGTGGTAGCGCCTCGCTCCTCGGCCTTTGCACCTTAAGACAGGTGTGAAGCGCCTGATTTCGCGCTCCAATCACCTCCAGGGGCGATAAAAGCCAAGTTTGCCGTCGGAGGCGATAATTAGCGCCAGACGCTAAACTTTGCACACGGCCAATAATGGCGCCCCAAATGGGGCGATACTGAATTTTTCCCCCTAGGGGTAGCTATTGTCTATTCATAGAGATAGGGCAGGAGTTATCCTTATCAGTTGAAAAGATGTAGTCAAACCAAATTTTGAATTAGAAATATAATACCACTTGGTGCGTTGCTGTGTCAAACAGCCATCTGAAAAGCAAGTTGTAATAAAAGGCATGTTATGACAGAGATCCTGAAAATGTGGATGTTAAAATTGCCAGTTGAAAAATACAAAAACTGCAAATAATAATTTAACACAATGATGTGACAGGGTTGTAGAGAAAACGGTGTGATAGTTTTGGAAGTATTCGCAGCGGCAAATGCAGCTATCGTCCTCAAAAGAATAAATACCTTGTTATATTTGAGATCATAATATAATGGAGAGTGAGAACTGTATCAAGCTTCCCATATTATTCTGCTGTGTTTTGTTCCTAATGTTATTTGTTGAGACAGTGACTATAGCCCCCATTTTAACCCCCCCGCCACACCCTATGAGAACAGAGTGTGGGGGTAGGGTGGGGGGGGTTTACAATAGGGGGCAGAACACCCACCTCCCTGTTCATTCCGCATGCTCACTGGCCGTCATTTGTACTCCCATGTTTCGGGAGGTGTGTGACCCGCGGCAATGGTTGGAGTGGGGCTGCTAAATATTGGAAAGTCGGGGCCCAATGGGCTCAGCTGAATCCCGACACGATTTTAACCCCAGGCTACAAACGTTGTGTCGACTTCGCCTGGAAAACCCAGGGCCGGAAGAGGCCGAGGTAAGTGCTTTTATAAATTTCCTTTGAACGCTTTCCTCGTGGGCCAGAAGGGGCAGGAGTGCGACTCCGGCCTCCACAACAAATCCAGGGCTCGCCTCCATGTCAGGATTCCCTTCCCCTTCCCGCGACCACAATCGCCTCCGATCTCCACCCCCCCATATCACTTACCTCCTCGCCGGGGACCGGTTGCTCAGGTCCTGCTGACACACGATTTCCTGCTTCCGCCCATTGGTCACGGAGTCATTCCCATCGGCTTCAGGTGAGAATCTGATATTAAAAGTTCAAATCAGATCCGTGAGTTAAAATGGCAGTGCAGCCCTCCGAGCCTCCACTTCCCCTCGCTACTCTCCTGCCCATCTCCCCTCCCCTCCCCCTCCCCCTCCCCTCCCTCCTCTCCCCTCCCCCTCCCCTCCATCCTCTCCCCTCCCCCTCCCCTCCCTCCTCTCCCCTCCCACTTCCCGCTCTCCTCTCCCCTCCCCCTCCCCTCCCTCCTCTCCCCTCCCACTTCCCGCCCTCCTCTCCCCTCCCCCTCCCCTCCCTCCTCTCCCCTCCCCCTCACCTCCATCCTCTCCCCTCCCCCTCCCAGCCCTCCTCTCACCTCCCCCTTCCCTCCCTCCTCTCCCCTCCCCCTCCCCGCCCTCTTCTCCTCTCCACCTCCCCTCCCTCCTCTCCCCTCCCCCTCCCCTCCCTCCTCTCCCCTCCACCTCCCCTCCCTCCTCTCCCCTCCCCCTCCCCTCCCTCCTCTCCCCTCCCCTCCCTCCTCTCCCCTCCCCCTCACCTCCACCCTCTCCCCTCCCCCTCACAGCCCTCCTCTCCCCTCCCCCTCCCCTCCCTCCTCTCCCCCCTTCCCTCCCTCCTCTCCCCTCCCCGCCCTCCTCTCCTCTCCACCTCCCCTCCCTCCCCCTTCCCTCCCTCCTCTCCCCTCCACCTCCCCTCCCTCCTCTCCCCTCCCCTCCCCTCCCTCCTCTCCCCTCCCCCTCCCCTCCCTCCTCTCCCCTCCCCCTCACCTCCATCCTCTCCCCTCCCCCTCCCAGCCCTCCTCTCCCCTCCCCCTCCCCTCCCTCCTCTCCCCTCCCCCCCAGCCCTCCTCTCCCCTCCCCCACCCCTCCCTCCTCTCCCCTCCCCCTCCCCTCCCTCCTCTCCCCTCCCCCTCCCCTCCCTCCTCTCCACTCCCCCTCCCAGCCCTCCTCTCCCCTCCCCCTCCCCTCCCTCCTCTCCCCTCCACCTCCCCTCCCTCCTCTCCCCTCCACCTCCCCTCCCTCCTCTCCCCTCCACCTCCCCTCCCTCCTCTCCCTCTCCCCCTCCCCTCCCTCCCCTCCCCTCCACCCCCTCCCTCCTCTTCACCTCCTCCTCTCCCCTCCCTCTTGCCTAACCCCTCCGCTGCCCCCTTCCCTCTCTCCCCCTCATCTCCCCTCCCTCCTCTCAATTCCACCCTCTCCACCTCCCCTACCTCCTCTACCTCCCCCTCCACCTCCCCCTCTCCCCTTCCCTATCCACTGCCCCCTCTGTCCTCTCCCCTCCACCTCCCTCCCTCCCATCCAACTCCCCCCTCCTCTACACCTCCCCCTCTCCCCTCCACCTCTCCTCCACATCCCCCTCTCCCATCTACCTCATCCTTTCCCCTCCCCCTCCCCACTACCTACCCTTCTCCTCTCCACCTGCCCCCTCCTCCTCCCCCTCTCCCCTCCCTTCCCCCTTTCCGCTACCCCTTCCATTGCCCCCTCTCCCCCTCCCCCACTCTTCCCTCACATCATGAGTTAAAATAGGGGTTTATGACCTGACCTTTTCCATGCCAGACTCTTCCTGAAGCAAGTTCAGGACCAAAATGTTGCTTTATTTTTATGATTGCAACTATCTACAATCAGGTAAATGGTTTGACTGCACATATAAATCTGAGTGGTTTCTTTAAGATGAAAGCTAAAATAAAATTGGGTTCATTGCATTAATGCCCAAGTCACATGTTAGCTACACAGTGCTGATTCAATGCCGTGAGCAACAGCATATGTTATTAACATTCCCGTTCCCGATAACTTTCCCTTTCCACCATCACTTTCCTTGCTCTGTTTGAGTTCAGCATGAGAGCTAATGGGGAAACAATTCTAAATACTGTCAGAAAGGGAGATGGTGGAACCAGTGCGAAAGGCAGACACACTCGTAGCTTTTCCACCGGTCTGTATTTTGGCAGATTCCATCTGAATCAGATTCAGACGAAGATCTTGATTCATAAAGAGGCTGAAGGTTAGCGGATGAGGAACTTGATGATAAAAGAAAAACAACCTTAGCAGTGGCAGGTTCAAGAGGTGCAGCAAGAACAGTCTCCATGGCAACATCATCACCTTCACCACTTGCTAGCGGTGCTGCAGAATCACATTTCTCCAGGTGTCACCTTAATCACCAAACTGCTAAAGTCATTAAAACCTAATTCTGTGCGGTGGTAGGAATAAAAAGAAGTGCCCACACTGGCTTTTTGTGCTGGAGGTGGTTTCTGCTTTGGGGCTGGAATACTTTGGATAATGGGCTGAAAACATTTCTAGTCTTCAAAACATTTCCGTGTCACTTCATGCCTAACAATGTTTCTGGTGGTTGATGGGTCCTATATTGGTGAATGTTCTGCAGGTGTTCAAGCATAAAAAATCATAAAATACACAGCAGACCGTGCACCCAACAGAAGAACGAATGATCCCCCTTCGGCCGGCACCTGCCCGTGCAAGCGCAGGAGATGCAACACCTACCCTTATACCTCCCCCCTTCCCACTGTCCAGGGCCCCAAACACACCTTCCAGGTGAAACAGCGATTTACTTGTACTTCTCGCAATCTAGTATACTGTATTCGCTGCTCACGATGTGGTCTCCTCTACATTGGGGAGACCAAACGCAGATTGGGTGACCGCTTTGCGGAACATTTCCGTTCAGTCCGTAAGGATGACCCCGAGCTTCCGGTCGCCTGTCATTTTAATTCACCACCCCATTCCCACTCAGACCTCACCGTACTTGGGCTCTTGCATTGTTCCACGGAAGCTCAGCGTAAGCACTTTACAGCCTTCCGGACTCAATATCGAGTTCAACAATTTCAGATCATAACCTCGGCCCCTATTACATTTTTACTTATTTTTTATCCACACCTTTGTTTTGGCCCTTTCCCCCCCAACTCCTCTTTTTCTCTCCCACATGGCAGCTGTCTCCCATTCTGCCAGCGCATTTCACACCTAATCTAGAGCCGTCTTTTGTCTCCACTAGTCCTATCACCATCTCATCTCGTTTTGAATACCTCTTAATGTCTCTTCACTTCTCTTTTGTTCTCTCCCAGCCTGGCCTTTTAATCTATTTCATTTCCTGTGCTTTTTCAGTCTTGACAAAGGGTTTTGACCCGAAACGTTGACTCTATTTCCTCTCCACGGATGTTGCCTGGCCTGCTGAGTTTTTCCAGCATTTTCTTTTGTTCTTTAGAAGAACAAATGAGATGCCCTATCTGTTAGGGGTAATTAAAATTTTAAAAGCAAGTCAAATAAATGAATAAATAAATATTAACTATAATATATTAAGTTTCTTGTGTATATCTTGTACATCCTATAAGTGGCTTACACTTTCTGCAACACTTTCCTGTCACATCTTTTTCCCATAATATTTTTTTCTGTTTAAGCTATTCCCATCACAGGTGTCCATAATGCATTTCTATCACTCGTACTTACAGGCCCTGACTTGCAGGCTTGTAGAGGTTTGCAACTCTCTTCCGCAAATGCCAGTTGATGCTAGGTCCGCTGTTAATTTTTAAATCTGAGATTGATAAATTTCTGTTAACCAGGGATATTAAGGGATATGGGGCAAAGGCGGGTTTACGGAGTTAGGTCACAGATCAGCCATGAATCACTGAATGGTGGAACAGGCTCGAGGGGCTAAATGGCCACCTCCTGTTCCTAAGTTGAGAGCAAGTTAGATAGATAGATAGAATATATAGATGGACAGCTATAGTAAGGCATGTGCCACTTGCTAAGTATAAATGTTAACCTCAAATATTGTTACATAGGATTACATCGGATATACGGCACAGAAACAGGCCATTCAGTCCAACCAGTCCATGCCGGTGTTTATGCTCCACACGACCCTCCTCCCATCTTTCCTCATCTAAATCTATCAGCGTAACCCTCTATTCCCTTCTCCCTCATATGCTTATCTAGCCTCCCCTTAAATGCATCTATCCTATTCGCTTCAACCACTCCCTGTGGCAGCGAGTTCCACATTCTCACCACTCTCTGGGTAGAGAAGTTTCTTC